>NC_084677.1:18677486-18992956 GCF_028389875.1 Rhea pennata | reverse complement strand
GCACTTTGAAAGAAAATCACACTGTGTCTTTTCCTTTCTGCCACTTCCCCCATTCTACACTGCTCAGTCTTTAGTGAATACGGTCCAGTTCAAATTGCTCATGAAGGCTCATAGAAGAGTTTCCACTCACTCCGAAGGAGTTTGGCTGAGATCCTCGAGACAGCAATCCAGAGCCCTGCAGTAGCCAGAAAGGCTAAGGACAGGACACTTGCTCCCTAGGTTCTGCAATGGGCATAACCTGGTAACCATATGGCAGGTTTATCAAATTTTACCTATATTGGAGTTTGCCAGATTACTGTGGGCTGGCATCTATTTAGTACAGTTGAGTCTTTCTAGTTTGTTTCTAGGTTTTTGCTAACTAGAGACAAATGCAGAAAGTACTAGGTTACTATTTGGAGAATAAAACATGTAAAACCCATAGAACTCAAACAGCATCTTTTATCATCATCAGCAAGATAATGTGCAGGGAAACGTGCAGAGAAAAGTGATTCCTTTGCATCTTCTCTTCCTCCAGGCGCAATAATTTGCCATGAACTCAATGCAAACATTGAAGTCCACATAAGGAAATAGCTTCTTCCTCTCTTCAGTCCCACCAGCTGCACCCACCACTACCACGAGAGATCAGAACCTTCCACATCTGAGCCAGAATTAACTCCGGTCGGCACGTTAACAAGACACATATGAGCTAGTACTTCAGAGAAACCACCACAACCACAAGAGAGGGCAGTGAACAACTGAACTAAAGGAATGGTTACCAAAGAGAAATGAACCTCCTGCGGGTTCATTTGGGACGCTGCGTGACCAAGGGGTATGCAGAGGCTGCACCCCGGCTGCAAGCCGTCTGCACGGAGCAGCTCTACGCCAGCTCTCCAGGAAGGATGTGTGTCCTACCGCCCAGATATTGTTGTGATGTTTTTTATGTGTGTTTACTCTGTCCTCTGTCATGAATAAACATGAATAAACCTCTTTGCAATCAATATTTATTGATCATCTAACTCCACAATAGTCCTTCCTAACACACCGACAGATTAACTGATGATTCCACCTATTTCATGTTGCACTACTGCCTGACAGAAACACAAACGATTTCTACTCTGTCACAGATTGCTTCTGTTTGTGCCAACCATATTCTCTGTTTTAGGTTTCAGAAGGATATTCATTTGCTGAATTTCCTAATTACAGAGAATAAAATGAGACAGAACACCACTACAGACCACAGCATGAGCTCTGGCACATGTTACCTCCTGGGACTGTCTCCAGATGGGGAACTGTCCTCGTGCAAAGTGTCTGTGCTGCCAAGGAAGCCCTTCCAGCAGCTGCCATGCCTGGACTATGTCTGGCCTCTGCCATGATCTTTCCGTGTGCCCATGACCTCCTGTGCTTCAGTTTCTCCCCGCTGTGGACAATCCTAGTCCATAAGAATTTGTAAACACATTGTGCACCTTAATTTGTGAATGTTTGCAAAGACCACTGCTTGCACTGCAAAGCAACAAATTCTAAAATATAACTTAAATAAAGTTTTACTACATAGCATATTTCCCCTGCTACACAGTTAAAATGACTTCCTCTGGTCACCTTTCCAAGCAGAAGATGTGCAAATTAATTTAAGCTTTAGGAAAAATTACTTTACCATACAGGACTATGCAAAATCTAGGCCCTAGACTTACTGACCTGGATTTGCTTCTCTCCATTTGTATAAATCCAGAGAAGCTTTTCCATCTTTCATGACAGTGGCTAAGGTGTCACTCTTAAATGCAGCAATTGTTTTTGGCCATCTAATGAAAGGCAAAATTTTGTATTGTGCTTTTCAGTGCCAGCCATATGATAATTTGCTAGTCAGAGACTAGTAGATAATAAAAGATATAATTATTTAAGGGCAGCACATTAGCCTAAAGAAGTTGCTTTAATTTAGCCTTATTCTGACTATTATTACTTATTAATCAGCCCAGCAATGATCTGATATAGTGCATCTTCCACAGCAGGTCGAATCAGCTGTGAAGCTTTGGTATTTGAAAGGATGCACTGTACAGCAGGCTGTAGGGAATAAATGCAATCACATTATCTGCAATGATGATAAACAAATGCACCAAGACGTAAAGGGAAATACTTCTTTGTGCAATTATTTATGCATAAGAATTGGCTTAATGCGGGTTCGGTAAAATGGCTTTCTGTTTCAGATACATGCATGAATAACAGTGGTCCTCTTGCAATGGCCTTGCTTTGCTGTGTTTTTCTTTCACTTCAAAATGTACCTGGGGAATCTGGGGGGAAAATCCCACTGTTTGATTATCTGTTCCGTTGGCTTTTCTGAATTTGTCCCTTAAAGACCCTCATTATGGAGAGCGTTGTCTGTCAACGGAACCAGGAGCTCCCGCCCCAGCCCACAATAACTCCCCAGAGCTGCAGGGGCGAGAAAGCCAAGATACAGCAGACCCCAGGCCCAGGCTTTGGGAGTGGGCAGCTTGGTAGGCAGGGGGACATCAAATGTGGAAGGCTGGCTCCTTTTTTAAAATGGGTGATAACCACCAGCAGGACAGCACAGACCCTTGTTGGAGTAACATGCATTTATCAAGATTTAGGATTTTTCTCAGGCTTCTCAATGAAGAAGAGCTTCAGACCGTGGAGTATCATCTTGGCCACCATTAAGAAATGGCCTGCGCCTGCACATGCTACCTCGGTGGCTCACTACGGCCTCTGTCTCTTTGCCTGACTTTTTGTTTTCAGATCTGCCACTACTGTCCTGTCAGAGCCGTCCAGCCAGAGGCAGCACTGCTTCCCCTCTCTAAGAGAGGGCATCTTCTCCTTTGGCCCTTAAAAAGATGGAGAGTTCTTGCAAGACTTCGGGGGACAGCCAACCCAACCTTGCTCTGCACATGTGCTCGTGAAGAAAGCCACACAGCTTCTAGGACAATTACACAAAGGCAATTCAGGCCACCTAAGAGCTGAGTTGTCCTTGCAGCTATCTCTCCATTTTCACTGATCCTGCAGGGACCCTCAGTTGCTTCCTAATATACCTCACCTGCCTACAAGAGGAGTCATGGGGACTGGGGCAAAGAGAACAAGAACATATTCCTTTAAATTATTCATAAGCAGAACCGGACCGAATGCAATTTCCTAAGCTGGAACGCAGGAAGCGCATCTAGACTGACACCGTGACTCCAGTAAAATGTGTCACGGGAACTGCAGTGAGTGGTTTCTATCTCACTACAATGATGCAATAAATTGCTTAGAAGACCATCTGAGGTTTGGCAAAATGAAAGGGCTTTGCTGTTGGACCTTTGAGGCCAATAGCTTCATGCCCACTGCTAGCTGTAATATAGCGCAGCAACAGACATGCCCTAGCTAATTGTGGCCCATGACTGAAGAAGTTCCTGTCCCACCTGCTCCCCATGATGGTAGGCCAGAGACTAGTGAGGACTAAATATGACTGTGTGCAGGACCACACATGTGCAACAGAATCTCCAGGATGGGAGGGAGGAGAAGCACATCAAATCTGTTTTGTTTTGCCACCCACAGTCCATTTAGAGGTGAGCAGGTGGGCATGTGCCCACCACTAAGTCCACTAAGACCGCTAAGTCCGCTGCTTAGCTCTGGATGAAAAGAGCTAGCTCTTCTCCTGCAGCTGGCCTGGTATTTTGATTTACAAAATCAAATCCAAACACTCAATGTGCCCGAATGGTATACTTTATAGATCGGGCATATGTTCATCTCCCTGCTCCTTCCAGGGCCGGAGAGATTTTGCCCCAGGCACCCAATGTATTAACAAGCTGTATCATGCCACAGGAATTCTCACAAATTCACAAGCAAGCAAGCAGGTGCCATTATGTGCATTTTAAACTATAACCTCCAGCAGCGAGAAGTACGAATGGTATTTGGATCAAGCTTATCTAAAAGGTGAAGGATCGTCACTTATGTCATGGCAGAAGGCACTATAAGATGAGGTTATTCCATGTTATTCCACACATATAGAAGAGGCTTGGTGTCCATAGAGGGATAACTCAAGCCTCTCTCTCTAGTGTGCATTTATCTCCAAGCAGCAGAGGAAGGTGGACTTAGGATACGCTCACCCGGCAGTCACTGTGAGTGCAGCGTGGTGCTGACAACCTCTCCATTATAGCTGCAATACTGGTACCTGCAGCAGCACAGAGAATCGAGGAAACTCTTTGGGTATTTGGCTTGCATTGAACTTGGAGCTGCCGGGTCTGGATAGCAGCTGGTACTCGGATAGGCTTGTGTTTTTATGTATAGAGCTCATGGGTAACACAGCAGAAAGCAGATCCCTCGCTTCCCCAGACTCCTCTACTCCGGCCTCCGGTCTAATCTCTCTCCCTAGCAATCTCTCCTCAGCATCGCTGCCTCTGCTGCTGATTTTGTGCACATTAGCTGAGGACACAAGTTACCCGAAGATTAGTTTTCAAAGGACACTAATTTTAAGGAGGTCTGGTCTTCACTATTTAAATTGCTCCTAAATGCAACTGAAAATAAAAACTGTTTGATATGCCCATGTGTGACTGCAGTTCAGCGGAGGTACACAGTACAGAACAGACTTTGGAGTTATTCTGATAACAGAGGATGGAGTTGAGGTCTGCAGCTCTGCAACTACACTGAAATCTCAGCCTCCTCTGTTAACAGATATGCTGTGCATGAATCTAATTTATTCTAAATCTGTATTATCTTGAAAGGAACTGCAGGATATATCCCAAGTATTTCATTAATTTTTGTCTATGTGCATTTACATCTCTGACAAAAGGCTTAGCTTTTTCCATTTTGTCTTTTTTTTGTCTTTTTTTTTTTTTTTTAACATAAACTGGCCTATTTATCCCTTTTGTTTGGATTCTTAGTGTCATGGACTTTCTTAGACCACAACTGAAGAACTCTTCTCCTTCCTTTTTCACCATATTGCAAAGTAAATGCATTACTTAGAGACACATCCATGTGGTTTTATGAGAAGTGCATTCTACTTCCATTTAGTTGTAAATGCTGGATTCTCGCAAAAATAAATCGGTTTAACCATATTAAAACTATCCACCTTAAATCACTAAAACTAAACAAGAAGTAAAGACTGCTCTTAAATTCTTGGGGTTTTTGGATAATAGCAGGGCAACACAGGCAGCTGCACCCTAGAGAGCATGGAGCCACGAGCCGGGGACGGAAGAGGCTGCTCCTCTTGGACCTTGCTGTCTCCTGTTAGCAGCTCTCCGGGTGTTGGAGGCTGGCGCTGAGGATGGGGAGGCAGCTCAGCCCCAGCAGGGACTCCCAGCGTGGGCGTCAGTCTGCCTGCGCTTTCCTGCTTGCCGCAGGCACTTACCGTTCCCTGCCTGGGTGTCAGGAGCTGCCTGCGGTGCTGCTGCTGCCAGTGGCAATAGCTGGTCTAGCGCTCCGGGGTGCTCCGTCAGACCTTCCCAACGCTTGGAGCCTTCCTGTGCTCCTGCTGGCCGGCCCGAGCTCCCCACAGCCTCCTGCATGTAGCTGGCAACCAAGTCTCACTCTCTTCCAAGGATGCCTTTATCAGGGAATAGGCTGCACCTGGTAACGTTTTAGTTCTGGACAGGGCTAAGATCTGCTGCTTCTGCTTTTGCCCCTGACAAAGGTCCTCACCATTCCTCAGTCATCGTCCTTTTCCCCATCCCTCACGCAATCCTGGGCGAGCACAGCTGGGTGCCCTAGGGAGCCAGCAGCGAGAGGCTTTGCCCCGTCTGTGGCCCATCCTGGCTGTGCCCGCACCTCGGGGCAGGCTCTCCAAGGAACAGCTAGAACGCATCCAAGGACCACGTTGGCAGCATGCCTGGAAACCAGGGTCTCAATTAAATGGAAATTTATATGCCTACATATGCACACACACACACACACACATACATATATTTGCAAATATCCTTGCACAAATGAAAAACAGGCATGTAGTATCATCACATTTTCTAAGCCCTGAACTCCCCTTGAAAGAAGGAGGAATACTGCAATTAAAAGATCACCCCCCCCCCCACAAGCTGGCTTCAATCCTGCCTCCATTAGAGAGAGAAAAGGCAGCTGCAGAAGGAGGAGGAAGTAAGCTGGTGGTAGGATCCTGGCTCTGGGCTCTTTCACTCCAGCAGCTTTTTCTGCTGCCTGGCGGCTGGTATTGCAACTACTGGGCTTTGCCATCAAGCAAACCCAGCTTTATCTGCATCTCATCGAGAGGGTTGTTCTGAGAATGACGCATCTGACTTTGAAATAAAATTTCAAATATACATAGGTAGCGTGAGAGAGAAACAAAATGTCTCCACGCTGCTTACTGCTGCCTGTCCAACACGCTGCAGCTGCTGCAGAGCCCATTTCAGCGCCGCGCTCTGGGCAGGGGCATCTGCTCTCCGCCGTGGGGTTTTCCCATTGCAGAAGGCAGGTAAAAGCCAGCTCCGCTGAGTGACTGCGTTTTGGCTGTGGGGAAGAAGAGAAGCAAAGAAACAAAGTGTTCTTGCTCTGATGAAATCGCATGTATTTCTGACCAGCTATTTCGCAGTAAGACAAAGGCTGCTCTGAAATGGATGCCTGGCCTGGCCGGCTGCCAAGGCGGAGCAGAAGACAAAGGCAGGGAATACAAATGCAGAGCTGGAAGTGGCAAGCAAAGCCCGATGCCTCTGCAGAAGGGAAAGCGCGTTGCCATGGAGACTAAGACGACCAAACTGGAGGAAAAAAGGAACCTATGCTCAGGTTGGACTCAAACCCGTGAAAGCCGAGAAACCCAGGCATCAGTCCTGAATGTACGTGATCTTTTCCAGTATTCAGCCGAGATCTCCCACAGTGGGATGTTCAAATGTGAGTGGTAGGTCAGCCAGTTGTCACCAAATACCATTTCTTCTTTGTGTCATTGCCCAGAACATGGACCGTCCTTGTGGAAAAGGATACAAAAAGAAAAAAGTTCTCAAAAAGTGTGCAAGTACATTCTTCAAACAGATATGTGGAAATCTCAGGATCTTTTTATAGCCAATGAGTAGCCGGTCGAGCTTGTGAAGTTCCTCCCGCGTGCCCTTCCAGCTGCTGTCCTGCTCCGCGCCCCATCCCGAGGGAGCAGGGAGCGAGGCTAGGACATCCCGTCTGGGAGTACGTCAGTCATGAGAGCTCCGTGGTGGCTCCTACCTGGCTCTTCCCCACAAGGAGAAGAGGTCCCCCCACGCCGTGGCAGGCAGCGGGGAAGGGGGAAGGGACCTTCCCAGGGCGCCCGGGCTAGGAAGCAGAGGGGCCAGCCTCTAGGCAAGGGGAAAGCGGCCGCGGGGAAGCGTCAGGCTCTGCGGGTGGAAAAACCACCAGGAACAGAAGGTGAGTCCTAACCTCCCTTGAGCATCGTGACCAGATCTGACTTTATACATTCAAATCATTAAACATTCATTCTTAGTCTCTATTTTAGTCAGGGCTTAGGTCACTATTAGTGCTCTCCAGCTGTCCACAGCTCTGTGAAATACATTCTCTGACTGGGTATTCACAGATACTGCGTGAAGAGGGAGAAAGGACATTATCCTTACCGATTTAGTGAGGGAGAGCTTCCCAAGGGTAAAGGTTTACGTAGAAAAAAGTGTTTCAGGGTATGACAGAGTGCCCCGGTGTCTGAAGGAAGATTTCGGGAAGACCTCCTCCACCGACCGCAGTTCCGGGAGGGACCTGGGTGCTGCACCGCAGGGGGGGTAGCAGACCCTGCCCGACAGATGCCTGCATTGGTGGTGCTGACTGCAGAGTCCCACAGAATCTCACTGCCAAAATTGTGCTCTCTCTCGAACGCGACGGGGTTTGTCAGTGCCATATTCATGCACTAAGGAGTGCTTTATGCCTGCCAAAGCAAATTGGTGAGTTAGTGCAATCTACTAGAGAGACTGCATACGGCTAAGTGTGCACCTTCAGCTACCGAGCCGCTTCTAGAGGGAGGACAAGCAGGAGGGACTGCATCCTTCACGGCACGAGCTGAAAATGAGGGCGAGGTGGGAGGAGAAGGACTTCTCTTCCCCATGCAGTTCATCAATGCAAAAGATGCCTGTGTGTGGGAGGAACTGCTTTAATTGGTTAATGCATCAGGCACAAACCCCTGCTGCACTGTCCTGGGCAATGATGCATAGTGAACAATTCATTCAGCAAATCTATCCCCTTTTGAGCTCTCAAATTATCTGCAAAAAGATCTAACAGTTGCTGTTCAAAATTATTCCAACAAATTTTGGCTGGTGGGCTGCTTATAAATGATTTGTGGTGATGCACACGATTTGTGCATCGGATATCTGTGCAGGGTAATCTACGGGTGTTGCTTGCGTCCTGCCTGAGGTGTCTGCAAGGCTCGGAGTGCGGCTCCTCCACCCCGCTCGGACACGGCCTGAAGCACCAGCACCGTGGGGAGAGGTTTGGTTCCCTTTGCGCCTGCTGAAAACCCCAACACCTCCTTGCTTTTTGTCTGCCTTGCTGAGGTTCATCTCAGGCGTAAGCTAAATCTAGCGAAGCCTGAAGTGCTGCAAGCGTGCGAAGAGGCGCGCGGGGGTCGCCCCGTCCACCCCGCCGGGGCGGGCGCCTGCCGCTCACCCTGGGCACTGCCGTGAGCAGCGGGTGCCGTCCGGGCAGGGCCCGCGGGAGCTCCGCGCCCGCGAGCCGAGGACGAGGAGCGTCCCTGCCCTTTCCCCGGCGCGTCAGGAGGGGCTTCGGGCTCCCGGAGCGCCGCTGGCCATAACGAGCCTTGACAGTCGGGGACGGTTGCTTCGTGCCCACCCTGCCACGCTGCACCATGCCCGCTCCTTCAGCAGGGCCGAAACGGGCCCTTCGGCACGGAGAAGCCCCCATGCAAAAGCGAACGGGAGCAGGAATCGGACACCCCTCACACACGCACCTCCGAATCACCTGCAGCCCTCGCCCTGCAGGGCAGGCAAGAAAGAGAAAAGCAAAACATCATTTTTTAAGCAACGGGAGGCACTCGGGTGCTGCCGGACCGGGGCTATAGAAACAGCTCGAGAGACGGCTTAGCCAGAACAGAGCACCCTGTCAGCGCGCGACGGATACCAAGCGAAGGGTAAGAGCCCCTGGGGAGGCACTTTCCTGATAAAGGACACTTTGATCGATAGCTTTAACAGCTCGTGCCCAGCCGCCCCGTACGGAGTCAGGGAAAGGAAGCCCCTGACCTGTCCTGTCCGTCCCGGAGAGGGTCAGGGAGGCACAAGCGCAGACACGGGAAGCGTAACGAAGACATTCGCTGAGTGCCCGCGCTGCAAAAATACCTCGTCGGTTTTACCACTGATAAAAATAACCAACTGGTTTTCTGTTTTCAATATCGAACCAGCAATGCTGTCTGCACCCGCGCAGCGGCAGAGAAGCGCAGAAGCCATCTCGGCTCGAGGCGCTTCACTCCCTTTCGCAACAAGCACGAGGAAACAAGACCAAAACCAACCAGATTATCTTCTTCATTTAAGCATAATTTATACCTCCTGGCAGGCTAAAATCTCAAGGTAGGTATTTTTCCATTTAAATTCAGTTAGTCCCACCTCTGAAAATGTTCTCAAAGGCATCATAGTTTTCCAGGCGATCGTGATACAACACAGTTTGACTGCAATAACTCTAAGGGCTGCAAAGGCTCTAGCCCACCAAATCAATTAGCAAACACCCTCCACAGCCGTCTCAGAGGCCACCTCTCATCGGCCATCTCTGGGACTCATTTGTTCTTATGTAGCCATCAAAACTTAATTTATCTTATTTTAATTGAAGCTAAAATATTCAGTAGCCTTCAATTTCTTTCATTGCTTTGCAGGCAACAACAACAACAAAAAAAAAAAAAAAAAAAAAAAGAAAGAAAAAAAAGGCAAGGCAAGGCAAAGCAAGAGACTGAAGTGACACCATAGAAATAAAGGCCTTTGAAATAAACACGTGCTGGTTCTGTTGGCTTTTATTTAATATGTAGCCCTTTTCTTAAAAGAAATAATTATGTTTCAAAACCTCCTTTCCCTGTTCAGAGAGCTGTCTCTTTCCACATTAATGCTATTTGCATGCGCCATCTCCTCCTACCCTTCAATAATTTAAACCTTCATTTTTTATTCACTCAGTTGTCAGATTCATTTACATATCATATATCTATATTTAACACAGAGTTCACTCGCCTTTTTTTTTTTTTTTTTTAACAGGAAATAGATTTCCCTTCTAATTTAACAACATCTCAGGGAAAGGCTGGCTGTAAAGAGAACATTACTTACACTTGTGTCAGTTACTAGAGATGCTAAACTGTCTTTTGATAGGAGCCCGAAATGCTGACCTGGACTCGGCAGCCTCCTGTGGCCAAGCCTGCGCTTTCTTCCTCTGCGCGGGGCACTGCTATAAATGCATTCCTCTTCTTCATGGGGAAGAAGAGAAAATGACCTCGTTACCTGCCACATGCTGGGACAGGGATCGTATTTGGCAAAAGAATGCTCCAGACTTCCACTCAAATATTTCCTGGGGTTTGACAACTCTGGCATCATTGTTATTAATTGATTGATGCAATTAACATGATTGCTATTAACACTTTTTATTAATTGTCATTTTTGTTTTGCATGTATGGTTCCAGGCAGGGTCGGAAACAGCGTGACTCCAAGGGAATTATTCCATGAGTTGGACTTGCAAAACTGGCTAGAACAAGAGCATTTGTACTTCGTGACCCATAAAACAACTTGTATGAGTGCTAATCTCACCCAGCCCTGCAGACCCTAAAGGCTCCTGGCATGATTTATGGGGTAGCTCCTGCTACAGAGCACTTATGGAAGGCAGAAGAGCTCAGCAGGACCTTCAGGTGAGTTCAACTCGTCTGGCACAGGGTTTGTGCACCAGAAGACATGCGGGTAGTAAGCAGATAACACACAGAGAGCTGGGCTGCTAAAAGCCCGCCTTGCCAGATAGGTTGGCACTTGGGACAGAAGAGCCTAGCAATAAGACCTATGTGGTCGCAAGCACCAGGACGGTAGGTTTGAGTCTCCAGGGAACTCCGTATTTGCACAGCTCACTGGTGGTCCCTTTTGCAACAGGCAGGGAGTCCTTCAGCTATCTCTGCTATGAATTTGCAAAGAAAAGCAAGTAACTGCACAGCTGACCTTTCAGCCTCAGCCACCAGGAGAAGGTTTGGCAGCTCACCGTGTGGAAGAGCCATGCCAGAGCTCTGGCACTGGTATGGCATCCGAGATTTCTGAGCAGGCTCCCTCGCCAATGGGCAGCCTGCCAGCTGCCTGCCAACACCCTTAGGAAACAAGAGGGAAGGAAAGGGGCAGAAACACGCACCAAGCTCATGCGAAAGAGGCAGGGAGCAATCCATCACAGCATTAAAGCGCTGCCTTACAGAGAGTCACGTGTCGAGAGCGCAATTAACTGTGACATCCATGAGCCGAGGCTGCATCGGGAACAGGACATTTAAGCCTAATCAAGGAACCAATTCATCAAGAATCAACAACATTGCAAAGTAAAGAGGAGGAGAGAAAAGTAGTCCAGGCCCTCCCATGGCAGGAGAGGTGGGTGTAGGGCACTTTTCCAACTCTGGCTGCTTTGGAAAGATTTTTTTTTATCTCTACAGGATGAAATCCAGGATCCCCTGGTTCTCAGACCGAACCAGCTGTGGTCAAGAGAGGCTGTGTCCATTCCCGCCTGGGCAGCGTAGCTGCAGCGCTGGCCTGGCTGGAGACGGGCTGTCGCGGCTCCTGAGCTTCAGCGCGGAGGGAGGCGCAGCGCCGGCCTCGGTCCCAGCTCTGCTCTCAGCGCAGTGTGAGCTGTGCGGCGCGGACTCGCCGCCGCGGGCACGTCTTGCACCCAGGAGCACCGCAGGCAGCGCCGCGCCGCCCGGCCCCGCTCGGCGCGCTCCACCCCGGCCGGCGCAGCAGTCCCAGCCGGCCAGCGAGAGCGCGGCTGGGCACCTCCGGGAAGCACGGCCCCCTTCAGACCCTTTAGCTACCACAGGGAAGTTTTCGCTTTGTTTAGACCAACGTCTGCTCACAGCGTGGCCAGGACAAAAGTGAAGCTAAGCGACCTATTTCCGTGGTCCAAAAGGAGAACCACACATGGACTGAGCTGCAAAAAGACCATAAAGCCCGGTGGCTTTCTCAAAATCTCTGCTGCTTACTGGCATGAGGCCTTACTGATAACTCGGATAAGGAGAGTTTTACGCAGCATCCCTTTGCACTAATGCCAAACACCAAGGAGCAGGTACGTGCATGGATGGAAATGGAGGATCCAGAGGACGGATACACTTAGAGCAGTGATGGGTGGGGGGAAGAGAGACAGTTCCTGGAGCAGAGTTGTTAGTCCCTCAGGTGTGCAGCCGACAGCCAGCTTTCTCCCCACCCTCTGCAGGCTCTGTTCGCTGACCACCTTGGCCGATTTTACTATGGGCTCCTTAAAAAAGCTGCCTTGTGGTGCTAGGATAAAAAATATTTAACAGGGTCTGATCTGTCCCGTAGGTGCAGTATCACGGGGCAAAGGGTTATGTTCCACATGTGTAGTCTTAAGACCTATGGAAAATAAACAATATTAAAGGCAATTTGAAAGCCCAGACATGAATCAGAATAGGGTAAATCAAGGAGTTGGTCACTGAGAAGAGACTCAGATCCCCCTCCTTCATTTTCTCCATTACTAGAGAAAACAGTGAGCTGATACCAGACAAATGAGCCCTCTAGACCCAATTTTTCAAGTTAACGAGCTCCCCTTGCAGGTCTTTCCTGCAGTGTGGGCTCCCAGCCCCTGCCCTTTGCCACAGGCTCGCAGGAGCAAAGCCACCACCATCTGTCTCAATATCTGTGTGGGAGAGGGCTTGCACCGGCCCCGACACCGTGAGAGACGCCGGCTCCTGGTGGTGCAGACCAGAGGTTTTGCCGGCAGCTGGTGGCAGGCGAGCGGGCGCCAGGGTGTTTTGGGCCCCTATGAATCAACGATAGGTATGCGGAAACGGGAGCCCAGCAAGCATTGCCTCTGCCCCAGCGACGGCATCTCGCTCCTGCTGTCCCTGAGAAAGGTGCCACAGCTCCCGGTGATCCTCCGACATTTCCTCCGCAGCCGGCTCCGCTGCGCTGAGGTTCCCTCGGGGCTGCGAGCTGGCGGGTAGCTCAGCAAGTCCATCTTGTTCCTGCCTCTCGGAGTCTTCCAGCATCAACCTTCAGCTGAATCTGCGTATTTGTCTGGTTCAGAATAACCTCTTGTTTCAGGAGGAAATTGCTTTTCTTGCCCCCAGGAAACTCTCTGCAGTCTGCATCAGGAGATTTCAAATGGACTTTAGTGTATTATTAAAACTCTCCCCAGTAATTGCCCTTTGCAAGGCTGTGGAGAGGGGAGAGTGGGAGGTGCACGACTGGGCTCTAACATTTGCATCACTCTCATACTATTATGCTTAAATTAACGGGGATTTTTTTGTAAATTGAAGACTAATTTTCTCTTGGGAATAGATCATTAAATTACAGAATACTAATGCAAATTTACAGCATCTGGAGAGGAGATGAGGGAGGGGCAAAGAGAGCATTTTGTTTATTATTTTTCCTTTTGACCTGGCAAACTTTGGCCCTGGCAGGGGCCAAAGGGGGCGGGAGGCTGCAGCCCCCGTGCTGAGGAGCGCCGGAGCAGCGAGAGACCTGCCGAACCCACCGGTGCTTCCATGATGCCACAGTCTCGGAGGACGGCGACGACGACGGAAATCCCCCTAAATGAGCAGGTAGATGCCAGAAAGCCGGAGCGGAGGTTTTGGAGAACCTTGCCGGGGCGGGGGGATCCCTCCACGGTTTTTCCGTGCCCAGTGGGGAGCCCGGCTGCCCGCCGCCGCTTCCCCCTGCAAGAGCTTCGCGGCTACAGCGCTCCGCCGGGCCGATGCACTGGGCTGCCGGCACCGTGCCAGCGGCTAATTAGAGCCGGGGGCTGCTGGTGGGGTCGGGCAGCCGCGGAGGCTCTGGCGACCACGGCGGCTCACGAGGCAATGCATCACGTATTTATTAAAGAGCAGCAGCTACGCTTGACAGCCGTATTTTTCCAGTCGAACTCAATTTCTTCAGAGCAATAAGGTTCAATAGATCTGGGAGTGTGGAAGCGAGGCACTGCCTTTTGGGGAGGGGACACTGGGGAGCATTATGTCTGGGGGGCTCAGAGCGAGGAAATGCAGATTTCTTTATTGCTTTGATCATACATAATTTAAATATTCAAACTACTCTGGAATTCATTGAATTATACATGAATTGCACAGGCAGCATTTTTGTAACTCCTGAAAGGCATTAATTTTTTTTCTCTCCCTTCAAAACCTTGCATAACCTTAAAAAAAATTTTAATTTTTTTTAATCCAAATCAGTTGCATCCCAGAATCACCTTGAGAATGGAGTCCGTGCTGGCTGATAATTCCACTGAATTAACGAGTGATTTGGCAAGCACAGTTTGCCGTCGGCTTTGACTTAATGCATCTCATAGCACTGTTTAGAGTTAGTCTAGCGTATTTTGAAGGCTCCTCCATGCCTTACGCCCCCTCCCCCCCCAGCGCAGTGAAACAAGCACTGCATTAACGACGGGAGCCCGGTCCCAGCGGGCGGGCTGGAAGGGGGAGCCCTGCACGGGGAAGCCTGGCAAAGCCTCCAGCGAGCGTCCCCAGCCCCAGGATCACTGCAGCCTCTGCAGCCCTGAAGGAGACACCAAGGCAGACCCCTGCGCCTCCGGCTTCGCTGCTCAGCCCGGAAGATGCCGAAACACCAGCCACAGCCCAGCAACTCCTAGGCACAGCTCAAGGGCATTCACAGCCTGAGCTGGGAACTGTCCACGCACCCAAGTGGTTTAAACTAAAATGAGAAGCCAGCCTCCCACTCTAGACTAAGTGGCTCCACAGTGAGTTGTTCTAGCAAGGCTGCTCTGTTGCAATGGTGCTGGAAGAGCTACTGGCACACTGGCACTGTCCCCAGTTGTGATGTGACATGAGGGTCAGGATCCCTGATCCTTTCTCCTTCTGGATTTATTCTGGAGCAGAAAACTGGTGCAATGGCCATGCAAGAGAGGGGGCTCCCCGGCTGCATTTCTGCAGTGGCACCGACTGCCCTCCTCCTCTCGCCCCAGCCAGAAGACAAGGCCAGAGACCAAACTCAACCCAAAAGATGTTCTCACCCCAAAAGTGACCATGAAAGCAAGACTTCTCCCACTCAGGTAGTCAAGAGTCAGATGTGCTTAAGCTAATCCCTGGGGTGGGTATGGATAAATTCCTCTTCCTGAAAAGCACGGCTATCGAAAAGCAAATGAGGCCAGAAACATTAAAAAACAAACCCACAAAAGTGCTGCGGCTCTGTTGGGTTCCTCATGCTGCACTGAATAGCCATAAACTGATCCAAAATTATAGCAACATTTTCCCATCTTTGCTGGACGTTGCCACCCTGCCCTTTCTTGAGGTCTCTCTGGACGTTACCGATGGCAGTGGCTGGGAGCTGGCTGGGCTCAGCTGCACAGTTGGAGCCACCGCGCTCCTCACTGCCAGGACCAGCCAGCACTTGCCTGCAGTTTGTTGTCCTCAGCCCAGCCAGGCCAGGGGCTACCCATCAGCACCACAGCAGCAGCTGGACTGCTGAACAAGAGCATGAAAGCAGCCCCGCTGTTACAAACATGACGAAAGGAAACACGTCAGGACAAAGAAGAGACTGAGGCTTCCTCACTCCATCCTAGACACAGCATCTCTCTTTCCTGGAATCATTTTCCATGGCACTTTAAGCCAAGGATGTGGGACATGCTGTATGCACCTGGCCCTCAGAGCTGACAGCTTGTATTTGTTAGCTAGCCAAGAAGGCAGATGTTTCAGGGAGGGAAGGAACACCAACAGATGTTGCATTGCAGATTGTTGCAAACATGCTGCACGGCTGACAACACAGGCGCAGCAGAGCCATGACTGCCGCTGACAGGCAGCCTCTTGCCTTGAACAGGCAAGGAGAGAGGCTGGGAGCACTGGGAGAGTCTCTGAGATCCCACCAGCTACTGGGATCCCAGACCTGCTACAACTTTTCCTCCAGCTGCGAGCTGAATCCACTCACATTGGTACAGCAATATTGCTTTGAAAACGATCCAGGATCTTAGCAGAATAAGAACTATAGAGAGATTTTCCTCCTTCTAACGGGGGAGCTGCCAGTGTGCAAATGCCAGGCTAGGCATCTTTTTTCCTTTTGCTTTGGGGAGTTCTGCCTGGTGCACCACACTGCAGTGCAATTGCTGCCCTGCAGAGTCCTTTGGAAGCGGACTACAAGTCCTGTTTAGCTGGGACAGAACTGAGACTTATTCACTGGCCAGGAAAACAACAGATATATAACATAACTAATCAAAGCTTTGCCCTCCCTATACCAGAGTTTAAAGATACATTGACTAAAACATGAATGAGTCACATTTTTCCTCCCAGTGTGGACAAGCCTGCAAGTGTGCCCTGTTGTTTCCATCAGACCCAATAACAAATCTCCTTGGCACAGATGAAGCTAGGCAGTGCTTCTCTGTCATGCAAGAACCTTGTTTCCAGGGAGAACATTTAAAACCCCATAAAGCTCTCTGGGGAGCAAATGAGAGCTTGGATCAGAAGCAGGGATATACAGCAGCACTGTTTGCAGTCTCTCCCTAGTTAGCTCACTCTTCATTATCCTTCTCTACCCTTTTAATTTCTCTCTAAACTCAACCAGCTATTGCTGTTCAAATTGAAATAATTAATTGGAACAAAATTGCCACTGTAGGAGAAAAGAATGATTAAACCCATCCAGCGGACAATGGGGCAATCATAGCCTAAGCATCTAATTACAGGGTTAGAGAGTGTGGATGCGGGGGATAATAACAGAGCCTTTTGTAAACTGTGTTGCTGGATGAGCTGGGAGGAGGGTCTGTGCTTGACTTCACTCCAAGTTTAGTGCATGATTCCAGGAGTAAAGATACAAATACAGGTATAAAAGATGATTATGGAGTGACTGCCCACAAAGGTCTGCTGGAGAGACAAGAGCGGCAGAAAGCATAAACACCTCTCCCAACACAGCTCCTGCTATCCTGCAGGCAGGGAGGTCGCTCAGGTTATGCAGAGGTTCGTTGTCTGCAGGTGAGGACGGTCACCACTGCAGCAGCGCTGGGTCACGTTGCTTCCCCAGGAGCATGCCCAAGGCCTTCCCAAACATGATCTTTCTTCATTTATGTCTTTTGTAAACATTTGTAACCTGCCTGGTTTTGATACTGTCCATAAAAACTTGCATTTCTATCGTTACCTTATGCTAGTTTTCAGCAGGTTTGATTTAAGTGAACTAGGTAACAGCATTTCTCAGCCAGAGCAGTGGCAAATCTAGAACAAGGGGCTTGCAGATGCCCTAATATTGAAAGATAATGAGAAACAAAAAATTCCCCAGTTCTCCAGCATATTCTCTACTGTGTCACTAAAAAAGCAGTGCTCTTGCCAGTCTGTAAGGACACTGCTGCCTCCCCTCAGAGCAACTCAGCACATCTTGGAGCCGGAGAACAAGAGGAGACCTTATAACGGAACTACCAGGGAGTTAGGGAAAAGGAAAAAGGAATAAACAAAATCACAGAAGAAGGTAACACAAATACCTGCAATTGCATGCAGATGAGAGGTGCACCTCAGTAAGCACCTGAGTCCTGTCTTGGGGGAACAGGACCACCCTGCCTCTGGGCTCTGCCTGGTATCCACATGCTTTACAGCTCTGTGACGGACCCAGAGCACCAGTCCATGTCAGAGGAGAGGTTGAACTCTTCGACACTTGCTCAAACATGGAGTGATGGAGCCACTTTGCTGAGCTAAAATAAATGCCACTGACCATCCTGAGACAGTCAAGGCAGCAGGAAAATCAAAGATAAAGCTGTTGTTTTGAGCTCCTCTGGCTTCTCAGTATCCCACATGAGCAAAATTACCAATGTGGCTCCCCCTCCCTGTACTTCTTCCTACCTGCACCAGTCACACCACACATTAAAACACATTTAGCAACCAATCAGGGACCTGTGACTTCCCTTAATAAAGACATTTTTCATCTCCCCAATCTCAATGAGAGCAAGTTTAAAGTGGTGTGAAATTGCAAACGGTCACGGTGCACTAGTGGCTGAGGCTTCCCTAGGTATCCCAGCAAATGGAGTTCGAGCTGCCCAAAGCATATAAATCTTGAGCAACTCCCAGTCATTTTGAGTAATAGTTCATTTTCTGATTTAATTTTGACTGTGACCGGAGCTTTTAAAAGGCATTTTCAGCTATGGGCTGCTTCCAGGGGAAAGGGGTCACTCCCAAGAACTAAATGTAGGATAAAGGAAGTTGCTCTCTGGCATGAGGCTGAACTCCCCTGGGACGGGGCTATGCAGTTGCCCTCAAGAAGGTTTCACTTCATGCTAAGTTGCAGGGTGCCATCCAGTTCAAGCTGGAGAGGAGAAAGGAGACCAGCTTTACGGAGACACTTGTGCAGTGGTCTGGCACAGGGCACGGCAGACCCCGCTGTAAAACCAGCACAGCTCCCCAGGCAGCAGCAGGGCTCTCGGCTGCAGCATTACCCTCCAGCGAGTCCTGGTGTTAGGGAGCACGAGGAGGTATGCAGAAATGCAGCACAGGCTGCTTAAGAGTCCTGAAGGAAAACACAAATGTTGCTTTTCCCTGTGGAAGATGCTGTGCCTGTAATTCATAAAGGCTCGTGCGAGTGCGGATGAAGCACTCCCGGCTGCCTCCCAGGGCTCCCCTCTGCACCCAGCGACAGCTTTCACGCAGACCAGCACAGCTCAGCTCCCTGCACCTGGGGGATGTCGGCACTGAGTCCTCTTGCAACAGCCTGCCCCAGTGACAGGGAAAGGGAACCTGCCAGGCCACCCTGTTGGTTACAACACACGGAGCTCGTCTCCTCAGAGGTAAACGCTGCTGTTGGCAGACATGTCATTACAGCTGGAAATTACATTCAGCAGCCAGGCATGCTCGATGGGGGCTGCTTCGCTGGGCAGGCACACGGCTGTGACAGGGTCAGGCAGAATAACAGCATCAGTGCTGTAAGGTGTACACACACACACACACACACACACACACACACACACACACACACACACAGACACACCTCACACCCAGGTTGCTGGCAACCCTCTACCCAGCTGGCTACCTGACAGCACGTTCCCGGCCATTTCCTCAGGACAAGCTACAATGGAGCAACAGTCCATCGTATGGTGTCAGAAAGCCTCTGACTGTGTGGGGCTGTGACCCATTCTCACAAAACACAGGTTTTCCTGGGCTGTGTCACTGGCCCCTCTGACCCTGCTCCTGGTGAGGGCTTTGCCGAAGTGCCCACTGCTCCCATCTCGTGCCGTCCCTGGAGCTGAGTGTCCACCGTGGTAGTAGCACTGAGTGTCTGCATTTACTGTTGGCTGGTTAAGAGTGGGAATTCACACTCCGAATAGCTCTAGGACAAATAAATAAATACACAGCAGGACCTAAAGAGAGAGCTCAGCAGTGATGAGCCTGAGCTACTCTGTCCCAGCCTGCCCTCATCATGCCTAATTTATGGCTGACTCTGCTCCATTTTCTGCAATGCCATCATCTATCCGTCACATTTGCACCTAGGCAGCTGTCGGCAGCTAAAACATGGTGCCCGCTAGGCTTCTGCCTGGCTTCCTTTCCCCTGTAACATGTTACAGGGTGAACAGGGCATGCATGTCTCTGCAGCGCGGGATGAGCCTGGACAGCTTTCAGCACCGGCACCAGGTAACTCCTCGTGTGCTGAGCTTGTTATGTCTCCCCAGAAGATGATATGGTAGGACTAAACCATACCTCTGCATCCCCACCCTGCCAAGCCCACCTCTGCACCCTCCATCCCACCAACCCAAACACTTCTGCAAAGCCCAGGGACTGTGCTTTTCTGCATGTTTTCATTACAATCATGTTTAGGTGCATTTCTGCATGCCAACACACTAGATAGCAAACCTTTCCTTGTGTGCAAATAGTGTACATGTGCTTACCAGAGCTGTTGGCATGGTCTGGTCCAGGCTCTCCCATGTGAGATAAGCCATACTGGCTAAAGCTCAGTTTTCCTAGCACAATATCTACACTAGGGGCTTCTGCAGGCAATGCCAGGTGAAGGAGATCACCCCTCCTCAAACCAGTGATTAGTACTGCTGTGTTTGCAAGCACCAGGACAGCTTACAAGCACTGTCTGAATGAGGGCTGCAGGGAGCCATACACAGACAACACTTCTGGATATCCATAATAGCAGCCTGGCAGGGAATATCCTCATCAGGCTGGGTGCCAGCTGCAGCCATTGGCGTAATTAAATCTAGGTCCTGTGAAGCCAAGCAGCAGCAGCTGACCTGTTATGTGTCCACGCCTTTGCTTGCTGCTCTCCTGCTTTGTATTAAAGCATGCAGCAAAACATCTTGTTGCTGCTTCTGTTCTGCCTCAATTTGCTCAGGGCTCTGCAGTCCTCCCACTGCCCAGCTGCAGGCCAGCCAGCCAGCTGGGCAGACAGGGCTCCAGCTCTCTGTCTCCCGGAGGTTTCACAAAAACATTCTGAAAGTTTTTGGTTTCATCTCAAGGTAGAAAACAACACTTTAGATAAAATGTCAGCAAGTCTAATGAGATCAGACACCTGTTTCACTGCTCCGCTCCCCACAAGGGTGTAAGGGAAGACTCGGCATCACTAGACCAGACCCCATTCCCTGTGTGTACATACAGGATGAAGCCAGCAGCACGGGGTCCCCGGGGGACCCCAGGGGACCAAACAAGAAATGCAGAGCCTGCTGTGGGCTCCAGAGGGCTGCACAGCGCTGCTGTCCAGAGCACAGTCGTGCAGGGTGCACAGTCCCCAGGAGTCCCGGAGCAACCAGCTACCGCTCCTGAAAGACACCAGAGTTTCCGTCTAGCATGCTAATATAAGCTACGTAGGGTCTTGCTGTAGGTAAACAAGCAGTTAGTTCATGCAGAGATCTGAGACATTCACTCACGTTCTGCAGGTGATTCCAGCTTACTGAAGTATTTAATTACGGCTAGTGTCCTCTGGAGCTGGTCCGTGAGGCCCGTCCGGGCAGCTGTTCCTACCTGAAGCCCATAGGTGAGCGCAGATCAACGCACAGAGGAGAAGCAAAGTCTCTGCAGCCCGGGGCAGCAGCACTGACTGCAACAGGCCCAAATCCTTCAGCCTAGTGGACTCAGCAGGCATGAAGGCAAATAACAGCAGATCACCTAGAGCAGTTTCTGCCCACCTTAATTACTCTGGCTTTGACCGTGCATGCTGCCAGGTCTCTGTTCTCAGTCCCCCAAGGTATATGGCGCAGAAGTCACCCCCTTGCAGTGAGAGGGCTAAAAGGCCAGGCAGGAATGACGGTCACTCAGCCTATTGGCTGAGCCTGGCACTCTGACAACTGTGTTGATGGCCAAGCTGGGTATTTACAGGATCTCTGGTCAATGGAGAGGCAATTCAGCCCTTGCTTCTGCAAGAAAGCATCCTAAATGCTCTCCTGGTAGTTAGTGAGACTCCAGAGAAGCAAGGATTACCCTCCTCCCCTGTTTCTTGTAGTTCCCACTGAAGGAACAGCTCGATGGGAAAATTGCAACCAGGGATCTTGAAGCATCACTGGAAGGACTCTGACTACAAGCAGACAGGACAATACCCCATCAAAGGCACCATTATTTGTGTGACTGCCAGAGCTAGATTACATGAAAAAGTGAAGAAACAAACCCTTGCAATCAAACTCATGACAAGAAGGAAAAATGGCCAGAGTAAAATCAATGTTCGTGCAATCAAGCAGTAACCATTCAGAAAGAAAAAGAAGCTGCCTTACTGTTCAAAGTCTTCTTGCACCAGAGGGTAGAAGGCCTCTTCTTGGCACTTAAAGGACGATGACTCTTCTTTGACCTTTATGGAAACAAAAGACAGAAGAGATTTTAGCTCTGTTACGATGTTTGGAGAAGAGCATTGAGATCTTGATGCAGAAAACAAGGCACACGTTCCTATTGCCTGGTGTGAAACATGGCAAAACACGACTCTGACCAGTTAGCATTTTGCTGTATTTTGCTATATCTGGGGAGCTGCCAACACATCACTTGAAACTGGGATCTGCCACTGTTTCATTTGCTGTCACTGCAAATGAATGCTCCCTGCTGCAGAGGTGTGGGTGTGCTAAGGACCTCTTTCCTTCCCGCGTCCGAGCACTGCCTGTGACATTGCGGGGGCACGACAGCCCGCAGGCACCTGCAGCAGAGCTCATGGGCTGGAGGGAGACAGAAACCCCCAGCTTAGAGCAAATGTGGGCTGACAGCTGAGGAGACTGCTGTTTAACCCAGAGACCTTTTTGTCAAAATTTGTTTTCCTGTGAATATTTTCACACTGCAGAGAAGCTGAAAGCACTTCATCCTGTCTTCTCACTGTGCAAACGGACAACAATTTATCAAGATATCACAAGTGACTCATTAAAACCACTCTGCGAACCTGAACCCCACAGATGTCATAAGCCAGTGGCATCAAGGACTACACTCAGCAAGTTTTAGATCCACTATTTTGAGCTTGTAAAAGGAAAATAAAAATGAGTTACAGAAACGACTTGATCGATGCACTTTTTAAGGAGTTCAGTGAGTGCAGGCGAGTCTTTGCCTGTGATTTATTTGAAATGAAATTCATCCTTGCAGTGCTGAAACCCAGGGCAGGGGGGTGATGGTCTCTTTGAGATGTGTGATGTGTTGGAAGCTAAACCAGGCGATCCGCATTTACCTGTGGGAAGGGTGAGAGCGCAAAGCGAGGGGAGGCCCTGCCGCCCAGGCGCGTTGCTGCTCGCTCGCGGGCAGAGCTCGGCAGCGAGGCCGGCCCCACGGACGCCCGGGAGGATTCGCGCAAGGGCAGGACCCTGCTTACCTCGGTCCAGGCTCTGCTTTCTGAAGCCCTCTTGGATTTTACCCTCCGCGGCATTGCCCGGGCTGTAACTCCGAGGCGTGATACCGGTTCAGCGGAGCTGGCTGACACGGTCTGACACCTCTGGCCCTCCACAGGCAGGGTCCATCCCAGTGGGCACTGAACTGGCCAAGGCAAAGTGCAGGTTTCCCTACAGGGCCCTCGCAGTCTACCCAGCATGTGTGCACTCTGCCGCTCACCACGCAGGGATTAGCTGCCTGGCGTGAGCTGAGCTTGCATCTTCACGACCAACAGCGAACAGAGACCTTCTTAATGTCTGTGTCCATTCTCTGGACTAAATACACACTTTTCTCCAGGCTACCACTGTCACTCACAGGCAGTTCTGCTTTCTCTCCTTCCCCAATGCTTCATGTTTCCCTGGCACGAAAAATGTAGCGTATGGAATTTTATTTTTCCCTTGAACACTCTAGGAGAGAAGAAAGGAGACTGAATCCAAGTTACAGATTTTGCTTCTTGTTCTCTGCGCCAGTCAGTTCCATCCAAGAATAAACATACCAACAGAACAGGCCTGGAACTGTAATATATACAGCCTAATTAATCACATTACTCATGAAAATATATTGGTATAATTAATAACACAAGGCATCTATATTGGCCTCTGTGGCGCAGCAAATTATGAGGCAGTAATACTTGGACGTGTTGACCTGGATTTCATACATAATCCATCAAGCCATTCCCGCCAGATCTAGTCTCCAGAGACAAGAACAATACAAAAATGATAATTAAACAAAAGCAAGATGGACAGCAATAGTGTCACATTAATCATTTCCAATATTATGGGGAAGGAATGGGACATTCTGATTTTGTCCTGCATATTCTTACAGTCTTCTCTGTGAAGGTTTTGGTATTTTAATAGCCCTAGAAGGACATATATTACTGTTAATTATATATAAGAATGAATTACAGTTTGGTGAATGAAAGCATATTGAAATATCACTATAAAGGAGTAGAAGCCTTGAAGTTTTCCGAAAGCTTCCCGGGGTTGCGTTACCGTATGCTGCTGTGTGCTTCCGAGAGCTGTTGTCCCAGCTTTACCGTGGGCAGACCACGGCACCAGGGAGAACGGGCTCCTCTGAAGCCTCTGCGGGTGTCCGAGGCACTTTGCTCCGAGGCGCAGGCTGTGCACAGCCTGAGACACAGCACACGCATCGCCCCGTCCCAGCTGCAGTTCCTGAATCACTAAAGACACGTCTCAGAGCAGCCATTAGCGGACGAATCAAGTGGCCGACACTAAGCAAACGCCAACCGAACGCACAAACTAGCCATAGATGAGAGACATGCACATCTTACGGCCTTCAAATTCCCACGGGGAACCAGGTCATGGGCAACATGGAGGGCAAGGCGATCTTCAAAGAAAGGGAAGCGAGCCTAGCGAAGAGGAGGAAAAGCAGTGAACGCGGTTAAGGGCCCAGCAAGGAAGGGAGCTGACAAGTGTGCCCCAAAGGTCTAGGCCAGAGCCCAGGGAATTTCCTATGTTTACCAGTGACCCGGGAGAGAAATGACTGTGTGCTACCTGAATTTTCAGGTAATGCAAGATAACTCTCACACAGGACCAGTCCAGCGCAGCGGGGTCCCAGGAACCTCCCTCCGGAGGGACGGGGCAGCCAGGCTCTAGAGCAGCAGGGCGGCAGGTCCCAGGCGCACGGGCTGCCTGTGAACCAGGCAGGTCCGCACCCTCCGGAAGGCAGAGGGAAACACTCGGCTGCCACGGGCGGCAACACACCGGACAGCAAGAACGAGAGGGAAAGAAAAAGCAGAAGAGGGCATCATCTACACGGAGGGAAGGCCCGAGAACAGGACTGAGACCAGCAGGGCTCCATTCTGCCCCTTGGCAGGACGGCGTCCTACCCGCAGGAGACACAGCAGGAACGGCAACGGAGGTGCGGAGCAGCCTAAGGAGTCTCCCGTGGGAGACCGAAGGCACAAGGAGCGTCATCTGAACGGGAGGCGAGCCCGGGGCCAGGGCAGCCGCACGAACGAGCTCTGCGGGGTACCCTCCGTTAACACAAGGAGCGCACGAGGTTTCCACCCCGCTGCCCCGGCTGGCTGCTCCCCAGCACTGAAGCCATCCCACGTGTCACGCTGCGCGCGGTCAGCCCTTTGGTTAAACGCATTTAGACGACTTAAATCTGCCACCTGCCCCGCAAGTCGCTCCCTATTGCCCACTCACCGCAAGGGCCGCCTGAAGTACTGCCGACATATTCATTCCCTCTCAACATCGGCCCTTGGCCCTCAGCTCTGGGCTGACTCGCCATCAACCAGCCAGACCAACCATCGCCGCCAAGACGAGCTCGCAACCTGCCGCCACGTCTCACTGTCAGCCTGCCCCGGTGCCGCCTCCTTCTCCGCGGCTCCTGCCGCCGGCTGCCAACTCCCAGTCTGCGCTGGAGTATGGATTAAAAGGGGCGAACACCAAAACAAACCTCTAACATCCCTTGTATCGTACGAGGAGCAGGGCAGAAGAGACTATTGCTTCAATGGCTGGAAAAAGCATTCAGTGTCAAGCTTAATGCGTGGACTGCTGACCTGACTCTGTGCTGAGCCACGGGGGTGAGTTTGCCATGATGACCTGCTTTACCACGTTTCACTGACTTTCACTGACGGCCTCAGTTCAAAAGCAACACAGCAGCCAGTATATACATACATTTTCTACGGTAAAAGTGCTGCTGTGAATCCCTCTGCGCTGACATCATGATGCTATTTTGAAAGTAGCATATACTAATAATGAGAAAAGTATTGAACAGTTACATTCAACTTTTTGCAAGCATCTTGTAAATTTTATTTGATTTATGATCTCGAGATCTAGTGAAATACATAGCGTTGCCTGCAGGAGAGCAGCAATGGGAAAAGGCATGGGAAAGCTAAGCAACCTCCCAAGGCCACAGACGGAGTTTCAAGAGTAGTTCAAGCAGATCCTTAATTCAAAACCCAACATCATCTTGGTCTTTCATATGCTTTTACCATGGCCTCACATTTTCACTCTGCCAGGAAATTACCTCGGAGGAGAGAGTTTGCACGCCAAAGCTGCATCGCAGAGATAGATGCTGCACAAAAGCTCCAAGCTCTGCACTGGACTTAGGCCTGCACCTTGTTACATACAGGCTGCAGTAGGCACCGTCCATTCACCCTCCGCAAAGGCAATGCAACGTCTGGAACCTGGTCATTAAAAATCTGTTCCCCATGTGACAGTTCACTGTAATTTTGCTTCATTCCAAAAAGGAGCCGGACTTCAGGCATTCTATGCCTGGTACCATAATTTATTAGAACAGCTTTCCAGAGGTGAAAGCATCTTCTTTGGAGAGTTCCTCAGCCACATTTCATTGACTTTATATTTCACTACTGTTATCAGTTCTTGAAAGACAAACGCATATTCAGGGGAACCCTTTGATGAGAGGTATTGGATAAGGTAAGAGGCATGCATCTGGCTATTAAGTGAATCTGGATTTAGTATCCTATTAGCGAGATTATATTTGGCAGTCCTTCTTAAAAGGCTTGCAGAAAATAGACAAAAATATATTTTCAATAAAAAAAGGAAAACCTTTCTTCAAACCAACAAAAAAAAAATCAGTTTGCTTAATTCAAATGTCTCAGCAAGGAAGTCTGCATTTGCTGCATGGATAGTTAGTGCACGGTCCCCCAAGGCTATACCTGGGCTTGGGAGGGCTCCCATCAAAGCTTCACCTACTAAATTAGTTTAATCATGTCTGTCATTAGTCATCTTTGCTCAAGCCCTCATTTGGAGGCCATTTAATGGGGATTAGAGAAAATCTTCTCTTTATTCCTGTACAATAGTGATTAACTATCAGGACTCACAAGGCATTTTCATATTGATGGAGAGAAGCAAAATGAACTCATAACCACAAAAGCCCAGCACTCGCTCTCCACCATGAGCCAGGACTCAAAGCCAGCATTAGAAATGGCATTATTAGGATGACACCTGGGGTGCTAATTTATACACAGGGGAGCCACAAGGACAGGGCTGGGGATTAGAGGGCTCGGAGAAGAGCCAGTTCAGTTCAGGAGACCATAAATAACTTTGGGCAGGATCTCGTCACCCCGGTGGGAATTTGCCGGACTGAGGAGCAAGGGAGCAGGGCAGGGGTTGTCCCTCTTCACCACCCGTGACCTGGCTTTCCTGCGAGCTTGAACCTGCATCTCGGGAGAGAGAGGCAGGTCCCGCGGAAACAGGTGGACAAGGCACGGTGCAAACATGCATGCCGGGTACAGATGCGCGCTAGCCGCCCGGGACTAGCCCCGGGCCGAGGAGCGAGGGGGCTGAGGAGCTCTCTTCCGCAAGGCAGGACTGCTTTTATTTTCCCCGGGGACCAGCACTTGCAGTAAGCAGAGCCGCGAATAAACTCCTGACACTTTGAAGCTAACAGTGTCACGCCAGGCGGCCGCTCACGGCAGAGCCGCCTGGCTCCCACCCGGCTGGCGTTACAGCGGCTGAGGTTCACACCCAAAAGGACGTGATTCACACCCAAAAGGACCATTTGGGCAAATGCTCAGCTCTCCTTCAGCACGGGCCAGCGCTTTGTCATGCACATCATTAAGCCCCCTGCTTGACCCTTTCATTCAGTTCTTTGCTGCTTGTTTGGCCTCTGCTTGTTGGGGGAGGGGGGGTGTTCACACATGTGCGTATACGGAAAGAAAATTGTTTGAGCTGGAAAGTAGAAAAGAAAGTAAAAATATATTTAAAAAAATAAACAGAAAAATATATGAAATTATAATTTGGTAAGAATCTGGCTGCAGATATTTCAAAACCTGTCAACTGCTTTGAATTATAGAGAGGAATGCCTTTCACTAAAGCAGCAATTCAGGTTTTTCCAACAAATGAGAAGTTTTGCAGAACAATAATTTTACTTAAAGAGAGACCCTACTGCCCCCTGAGGCCCATGCAGGCACACAGGGCACTGAGCACATATTTTCTAATTCAAAACATTCAACCATTGTGCAACAAAATGCTCAAAAGCAGATCAAACAATTGGAAAGCCAGTAGGCACTGTTAGGACATGGACACCTCTAGCCAGGGCAAGAGGGTTTTAATCAGATTCTTTGCTTTGTTTGCTTTCCTTTCACTGCTGCCGAGGGCAGTGTGCGTATGCCTGTCTGCAATGCAACGCGAGACAGGACCCCACGGTGCGTGCCGAACGCCCTGCTCACCAGCCCTAAGCTAGCTCTCTGTACAGGGCGATTCAGTCGTTTCTACAGCACAAATCCTAACGGGAGCCGAGCCCGGTCCCCAGCACCCCACGTCAGGATGGGGTGGGGACAGGGGTCACTGGAACAGCGGTGAGATCTTGCACCTTTTCTGTTGAACTAAGGAAACACTGCCGACACAAATAGCCTGTAAGCATTATTTACAGAAATACCATCAAAAAATAGATCTGCCGTCTCCACCGCGCTCTTCGCTGGGGCGCTCAGGAGTTAACCCTGCTGCCAGCAAAGCCTGCGCCAGTGTCTCCAGCGCGGAGCCCAGCGCTGCAGCTCGGAGCGATCCCTTCCTCCCGCCGAAAGGAATGTGCAGCCTTACCGACACCGGAGAGGCACAGAAGGGACCCTTGTTCGGAGAGGTCATTAATCTTTAGCAGAGCATTTGGGTTAATCTGAAAGGTTACTCACCCGTCAGTGTGAGGGGATCCCAAGGTAAACGTTCCTCCAGCGAGCGCAGGAGCCTTCGTGAGGAAGAGATATGGGCAAACAAAACCATCTTAAAAAAGTAAAGTGGCACTTGCATCCTCTGCCCTGAAGACGAGCGCGGCAGGGGCATGCCCAGCGCGCCGGGCACCGGAGCGTGCCGGTGCCCGCTCAGACGGGTCCCGCCACGACCAGCGGAAAACTCCCCCTGGCTTTTGTTAGCTCCTCCTGGGGTGGGATACTGACCTTTCCGTGGCTCGGCTCCAAAGGCAAGAGCGCGGCTGCACGGGCACGCAGGCATGGCGGGGAACAAGGGACACATCGCGGGGGCGAGCGGGGAGCGGCGGCTCGAGCGCGAGCGGCAGCCGCTCGCTCAGCCCTCCTGCCCGGCGGTCTCCCGGGCGCGTGGGACGGCTCAGCCGCTCGCCGCCGGGCTCGCCAGCAGCGCTGCGGCTTCCCAGGCTGTCAGCGGCAGCGCCGCCGGCTCGCCGCCTGAGCTGCCGCTCGCCATTGCGTCAGCCTGGACGCCCAGGCATGCAGAAGCTGCTTCTTAGCAAACATCTCTTAAATAAAAGCCACGGCCAGCGGCTTCATTTTAGCTGCGTTTCTGACTGCAGCAATCTAAAGGGCTACTGCTCCAGTTTTGGATTTAGCATCCACTGAGACGAGTCCTCGGTGCATTCGGTGTTAAATAACTAAGGTTAATTTGATTTGATGCACCACTTCATTATCATAAACAGCTCACAGTATGTCAGTCCTCTGTAATTACAGTTTCCTACAGCCGGCATCTTGTTCATTTTCCATCACTGATAGTGCGTCCCTATGATCACCGCACAGCTAAGCACTTCTGCATGAACTTCCCTGAGCAGTAATTAGGTGTCATTTATCCTGTAGCTGACGGTTACACTAATTTACCAAAATAGGGCCAGGGATATTAAATTTACTTTTCATTACAGCCACATTTGCGTGTGATTATTTGGATGAAACTGTGCGTGAGGAGGGCAGACAGGGAGGAGAAGGGAAGTCCAGAAGGAAAGAGACTCTTCTGCTGAATAGGCGGGATCGTGGTGGCCAGGTGCTCCTGGGATCTTCTGATCCCAGTGCTCAGGCACTGGAGAGCACGAGGGAAAGCCCAGCAGCAGGTCTGAAGCCTCCAGCAGTGTCTCTACAGAGAAGCACCACACTGTTTGGGAGGGCTAAGTCTGGCACAACTTGCACTACACAAGGACTGGTAGGCTCCAAATGCAGCTTATCCTCCAAGCTGTTGCTTGGAGAAGCGCTGCTGTCCATGTCTGCTCTCCTGGCTCTCAGGAGAGGAGGTGCCTTGCCACCAGTGACACCAAGAAAAAACAAGCACAGCACAGTCAGCACACGGCAAAGTAAATACGCAGAACTGCGGTAAACTTCCTTCTCGCGTTTGGTGTCTCTTTGCCCTGATCCCTAGGTCAGGGCAGGCAGGTCCCGGGAGCCTTGTGGACCCCCTGCAGCAGCCTCCAGTCATCCAGCACGCAGCCTCAAGGGACTTAACTGTCCCCATATGGTGAGGTCCCTGAACGAGCTCCCTCTCTGCTCGCTCCCTTGGCCAAGGAAGCCATGGACCACCAGAGCTTCAAGGCTCTCTAGGCATGCCCACCAACTCCGGGACTCCCCACCACTGCTGCCATTGCTTGGACACACTGTGGCAGCCAAGGTCACGCAACCCAGTGCTGAAGCCTTCATCTGAACAAGGCTTCCCGGAGGGCTTCCCCTCGACCAGGATTTACATCTGCAGGATGACACCAACCACAATCAAATAGGCACGCAAAAAGCCAGGTCCTTGCAAGGGGGTCCACTCGTGCGTGCCTCCCGGCTGGTGCACCCATTTGCGTGCACGGTGGCCGGCTGTACCCCGCCAACACGGGGCAGCTCCAGGTGGCACAGTGGCCCCGAGAGCCCTGCTGCCCCGCGGGAGGAACACAGATCCCTGAGCGCTGATGGAGACGCTCAGCTAACGAGGTGGACATGCCTCCTGCAAGTGCATGCCAAGGCTGAGCCCCTCCGGAGTTAGTGGGAACGGTTCCTGCCCTGCCGCTTTGAACAAATGCATCTGGCTTCAGGAAGGGGTGCAGCATGCTGCAGGGAATCAGCCTAATCCCAGTCCTTTACGTGGGAGTAGCTGGGAGCACTGGGCTGCCTCATATGGCCAGGGCTTCTGGCCAGCAAACCTAAGGAGTTTCTTGCCTTATAGCAACTGCTCCTGACCCGTGCTCTCGAAAACTCCCATTGCTGCGTCTACTCAACTCACCTGGTATTTCCTTTCTAGAGAGGAGCGTGGAGCTGCTCTCCAAAGGAGCCGGTGGCGTTCTGAGGGCGGCTCCGTGGGGCTGCCGCACCTGCCCCTGCTGCTCCTGGCGCGCTGGGCTGCCCCAGCGGGAGCAGCAGCTCGGAGCCCGGCCACTGCGCGTCCACCGCGCCAGGGCTGCGGGCCGATGAATCATCTCCAGCATTAACGAGGGAGCAGGGCTGCCACTTTCAGTCGAGTGAAACGAGTCGGCGTCACGTCCCGTTATCGTGGGGAACAACAGCACGTTCAAACACGGCTGCCTCCCCGGCCGGCGACGTTCGCTGCAATTACCGCGTGCAGCCGCGGCGTGAGTGCTCTCGAGGCACAGCGGTTTATGCCAGCGCGTGCAACAGGTGCGTGAGCCCACTGCCCAGCACATACACACTGCCACAGGGTGCTGGATGCACTGGTTCTGTACAGAGAAAGCCAGGGCCGAACGTAGCTGGTGTTTTATATGGTATTAAGAAGACATCTAAGATGAGATGCGTGAAGCAGTGTGGTTGAGGGCTGAAGTCCCTGGGAGCAGCTCAAGCCCTGCCATCCTTCTGGCCCCTCAGCCCCTCTCTCTTGCTCCATCAGAGTAAGAAGCAGCTGGAAGTTTATGAAGAGGATTTTCACACGGGCTTATTACGGAAAGCCCGGCACTGCTGGAGTCAGAGGGAACAGATCTGTCATTCTGGTCAGAGGAGGCTGCTTATCTGCCCTCCAAAACAGGGACACATTCTCTCATTGTCTCAGATTTAATTACATCCCCAAGCTGGTGGGTGCATGCCCGTAATTGATTTTATTTGACAAATTTCTCTAGTGTTTGGTATCTTCCTTACCTGCAGCTACAAAAACACAACACTGCTGGCCGATTCAGCAGATGTAGCAAAGCCATTGGTAGGACAAACGCCTCAGCGCAATGCGGGCAAACAACAGGAACTTGCTGAGACTTAACTGCATTTTGTTAAGCTCACATTAAGAGAGGAAAAAAAATAAAAGCATACCGAGGCTAGGGCTCAGAGATGCAGATGCCAAACCTGCCATGATGACAAAGGTGAGGAAGAGTGGTCAGGAGCATGCAGCCGGGCGTGGGACAGCAGGGGGGCCCGCAGCACCCGGTGCTGGCCCAGCCTGCCGCGGAGAGCGCCGCACCGCCACGCCGCAGGAAATGCCATGGGAAACACCGCACCACTGTGGGGAGATGGTGCGCCACCGTGGGAAACGCCGTGCCGTCGTGGGAAACGCCATGGGAAACACCGCACCACCACGGAAAACACCGTGGGAAGCACCGCACTGCCATGGGAAACACTGCACTGCTGCGGGAAATGCTGTGGGAAATGGCGCGCTGCCATGGGAAACGCCACACTGCTGCAGGAAATACTGCAGGAAATGCCATGTTGCTGTGGGAAACGCCATGGGAAACACCACACCACCATGGATAACACCGCACCACCCTGGGAAACACCGTGGGAAACATTGCACTGCCACAAGAAACACTGCACTGCTGCGGAAAATGCTGTGGGAAGTGCTGCCCTGCCATGGGAAACGCCACACTGCTGCAGGAAACGCCATGGGAAATGCTGTGCCGCTGCGGGAAACGCCATGGGAAACACCACACCACCACGGATAACGCCACGCCACCCTGGGAAACACCGCAGGAAACACTGCACGACCGCCATGGGAAACACTGCACTGCTGCAGGAAATGCTGTGGGAAGTGCTGCCCTGCCACAGGAAACGCCACACTGCCACAGGAAACACTATGGGAAACACTGCACTGCTATGGGAAACGCCGCGGGAAATGCCGTGCCACCGTGGGAACCGCCATGGGAAATGCCACACTGCTGTGGGAAACTCCATGGGAAAGACCACACCACCACGGGAAATGCTGCGGGAAATGCCACACCACCACGGGAAATGCTGCACGACCGCGGGAAATGTGGCTGAACGAGCGTGCTGAGCCGGCAGGACTGGCGCAAGCTGGGCCCCAAGCACACCCCTGCGGGCTGCGCCAGGCGAGCGATTTCCCCCGCCGTCCCAGGCCCGGCAGCAAGCTGGAATCGCTCCGCCGCTGCTGCCCAAAGGAACGAATCGCAATAACGTTGGATTAATTCCAAGTTCCCGGGAACGCCGCAGTGTTTGCCCGACTGTAATGAGACGGCGGCCCTACGCACGGCGGCGCCTGCCAGCGCTGGCGCCCTGCCACCGCTCCCCCTGCTCCCGCCTGGCAAAACAAAAGGTTCTAGCATGTGTTTACAAAGCAAAGCTGCACATTCACAAGATGCCTTTGCACGCTGCAGAAAGGCAGCGTCGGCATGAGCCCCGTTCACAGGAAGGCAAACAAAGAGCTCATCTGACAAAAGTCATTTTTAGTTATCTTTTATTTCTATTTTTTAATTGAAATATCCATGGACCTGAACTGATGGTATTTGCACTGACTGCTGAATTAGCAGGGTACTAGACTGTAACAATATAAAATATATATTGTTAAAAGCCACTTAAGGCTTTCTCTGAAAGGGTTTTCTGAACCTTTGAACAAGAACCCAAGGGATAGTCCTTTATTACCACTGTGACCAGGTCAATTATTCTAGAACGGAGCAAATTATTTATGAGGTGATCAGCCTATTAAAACATTAACACATCCATCACTTAGTTGCTGATCTGGCTCCTGCCTTTATTGCACTGTGTGTTGGGCTTGGGAATTCACTGGCATTTTATTTCATCCAAAGCTACATTTATAATAATAATAAAAAAAAATCAGCTGTTATTTTCACAGAGCTGGAGTTAGAGAGGAATCCTCTTGCTTCTCAGAACCCATTTCAACTATTTTATCATTTTGCTTTTCATCTTTTTTGTTGTTGTTTTGTTGCATGGTCTAAACAAACACACAAATTAAAGGTCTTTAATTTACAGAGATACTTCAGAGTGTCAGAAATCAAATTTAGCTATTATCACCAGAATCTCTATCTGCCCTTTAAGTGCTTGCAATGGGAATGCATGATGAACTAGCTGAGCCTCTCCTTTGAAAGTGATAAAGCATCAAATCTTGAGAATAAATGGGCTGTTACAGCTGTGGGCACCCTGTGGTTACAATACAGCAAGGAGAGGCAGATAGTGCTTTGCAGAAAGAGGGGGCATTTATTTACGTCTGTCAAGACACAGGAAAGATGGAGAACATACAAAGGATAGGAATTAGTGTCTTAATCTAGTACATTTACACTCTTCACTTTCTTAAATGCCTTTTGGCTAGTCATTTTTCCTGCATCTGATATTATCATGTCTTTTATGACATTTCCAGATACTTACTTATTAAATCAAGATCGAGAGTTCTGCTTTGTGTGCAGAGTGTTTGACAGAGAATTCAGAAACCAAACGAAAAGGATGGGTAAGAAGGGGTACGTTTGGAGATAAGGGACCAGATCCTGTTGTCCATGCCGTGGGCGGGAAGTCAGAGGCAGCAAAGGGCTGGTGCCGATACAGGCACGCGCGTGAGAAACCCAGCCTGCTGCCTGAGGCAGGTCCGCTCCCGGCAGCCTGATGCAGGCTAAGAGGCAGGGAAAGGGGGATTGTACCAGGAGACACCACTGACATCGCTTTCCTTAAACACTTTGAGGGTTTGGGGGAGTAAAAGCAATGAGATGCTGCCTGACGTGTGCTGAAAAGAGCAGCTGGCAAAGAGGCAAGTCTCACCCATGTCCTCCTCAGCTGTCTGCAGCGCTCTGTGCTGGTGGGACAGAGAACGGAAGCCTTCAGTCGATGAAACGTTGGACAGGCTTTGCCCACAGGAATTGAAATCCATTCCTACAGAACGTGGTGTTACATCCCAGGAAGAAATGGATCCCACAGTTTAAATCTGGCAAAAGAGAAGACTGGACATAAATCTGTATGAGCAAAAAACCAACAAAAAGCTCATAGAGAAAATCCTATGCCTCAAGCGCAGGCTGAAGGCAAAAAGCAGGGCCTTTCCTGGGCTGTGAGCAGACGGCCTGAGGCAAGCCCCACCTGTGCTGGACATAGCTGCACGGCTTGGAAGGGCCAGGCACAAGGTGCCCTAGGCCCTCTCGGCTCTTCTGGCCGCTACTTTTCTTTGCACTCTGTAAATCCACTGGATACACTGAATGTGCTACAGACGAGAACAGTGCCAGGTTCTCCACAGCCAGTTCCCCAGGAATACAAGGGGGCTTAGCACAAAGATCTCCGAGTTCATGGTCTCCTCCTTCCCACTCACAGAAGGCTGCTCCCTGGAAGCACCAGCAGTGCCCCTCACGCCAGGAAGAGCTCTCAGGGTGGGCTTCACTGCTGCTTCACTTACTGCACGCATTTCCTACGTGCTTAAGGTTTTCCTGAGCCTCTGCTCTACCCAGCAAGGACAGGATGGGGCAACAGTACAGGTGTTGCAGTACAGATGTGGCTGGAGGCAGCTGCTGGCATTACAAATCCTGCCTCGTCCATGCATGCAGCATGCAGAGTGCCACTGCGCAAGTGAGCGCCCTGCTCTGCCACCCGTCGACACCACGGTCACAGCCTGCCTGGCCTTCAGCAGACACGAGTGCAGAGCTGTGCTGCTTGCTGAGAAGCCCCGAGCAGCTGCCCAGGACGTCTGAGTTGAGGCCTTCCTCCTCCTCCTCACTGCTGGCACTTGGTGGGAGAGAGCCTCCAGGTTCGTGGGCCAGGCCTGTTTAAAAGAACAGCCAGGATTGCTCCTGGACTCAGAAATGAAGCAAGAGCCAGAGTCGGAGGGCTCCAGTGGTCACAAACAGACCGCAGCTCAGCAGTTTCCTACTGGTATGAAGAAGGCAGGCACAGGAGAGTGCACAGCCTCAAAGATCCGGCCTTCTGCTCTACTCAGCCACCACACTATGACCGGCTTCAGACACTGTATGTCAAGAAAGATGTGGACAGCTGGAGAGAGGCCAGAGCAGAGCAAAGAGAACGATCAGAGGCTAGAGAACAGAGCATAAGCAAAGACCATGGGAACAGGGCTCATTCAGTCAAGAGAAGAGGAGTATGAGGAGAAACACAGTATTCTGAGAAATGCCAGTCAGGCAAAGGTGAACTGTGAAGACCACCTTTAGGGAACGTTGTTCCTTTCTGCTGCTCTTCTCCCAGGATTGCACCCTGCTCCTCTACCTCAGCTCCACCTGCTTGGTCCTGGCCTCCTCTGTCCCAGCATATGAGGGAAAGGCAACGCTAACAAGTTCCCAGACCAGCTATTATCCCAAAGGCCACTCAATACTGTGCGCAATGCACAGGGAATTGGCGCAAAGAGGAGAAGTTGTTCCTTGTGCCCACTACTGACAGGACATGAAGCAACAGGCATGAATCAACAGAGAATTTGGCGTTAGCTGAACAGACTTTGTGCAGACTAGGATCTCCATCATGGCAGTTCTTTCATAGGCAAGAGCGATAATGACCTGAGACCTATCAGCTTCTTCTGCCCATATGTCACTGCCCTGCTAGGCTTGCAAAGTGCTCCAGAGGTGGTGGATGGCATCTCCAAGGGTGGGCACTGTAAGCTGAGCCTGTCTTCCCCAAGAACAGAGTTTGCATGTGGAGACACGCACCATTTCCCAGCCTGACATCTGATGGGAAGGGAGGAGCTGGTCATAGCTCATAACTGGCTTCCTGGATGTTTTGCTGCTGCCCCTATTTAAGTGATGGATCAGGCAGAGGCTAACAAGTCTTCAGCACAGAATGCGGTACCAGCTCTCAAGTGAGGCCTGGTATTTTTAAGAGCTTAACTCAATTGCTCCTGTGCTGGCAAAAGTGATTGCCCTATCTCAGAGCATGCGCAGCGAGAGCTGCACTTACCGTAGGTGCATCAAGAGCGCCACATCACAGCAGTTGTGCTGGCCCTGAGGGGCAGGCGGAAGAACAGAGCACCCAGAGAACTGGCCACGGCAGAAGATCAGCCTCTCCGTGGTGTGCCTCTGCTGACACAAGGCTCCTGGCCCTGTGGGCTCCTTGCCCCCACGCTGGCACCCTGAAAGTGTGTTTTCCCCTAGCTCTGTGTTACATGTCAGTCTCACTACATGTACGAGTACGATGTACCTTTAGAGAGAAAGAGCTACAAAACAGCTCCTGGATGCCCCTGACAAGCCTGGGTATCACTTCGTTCAAGTTACTCTGTCCCCATCAGCAGCTAGCACAGCCTGGAAAGCAACTGAAAACCACTGTGACACTAAAAGTCACACTTACAGTAAAGCGAATAAAAACTGCCATTGCAATGAGATGCACAGAGACTCCTTGCCAGTCTCACTTCCTCTATTCTCCTGCTCCCTTTACCCTCCTGGGCACAGCTCCCAACACCCTTCCCTTCCTGTCAAGTCCCCTTCCGAAACAGCAGACAGCAAAGTTTAGCTTGTCTCACTAGGACACTTCACACCAGCTCCAAAGCCCTAATCCCGAGGCTAACCTCCTGGGGAGGCCTTGCTAAGCAAACACTCCATTTGCTGGCTGCCTTCTTAATTACTGACCATTTGTTAACAGCATTTGACAAATTCATTCTTAATTCCTCAAGCTAATGGTGGAATGCTGCTCTCCTGATGTCTCCTGCCACCTCTGGCTCCAGGCAGTGCCCAGTTCTGCCAGCCAGGACCGCTGAAGGCAGCCAGCAGTGCAGAGCATCGAGCGCGCGCTCCGGATCCGCCTGCTTCCTCCACCTGCAGCATGGGTGCTTCCAGCTCCAAGGCGGCACAGAGGTCTCTGCGCTCCCGAGCTTTGCGAGGGGAGAGGAGGGCGACAGCAGCCCCGCCGTGGTGGGCGTCCTGCTGAAACAGAGATCCTGCCCATGCTCAGGCACTGTAACGCTGAACTGCAGCTTGGCCAACGGACCACCAGCTCCCTTACCGTCGACTCGGTGCTGCAGCGGCTTGCTGCAGTGTGTGCTGGCAAACTCCAGGCCTCAGACAGGCTCTGGATTGCTCAGGAGAGTTTTGGATTTCTGCAGGATTTTCAATGGTCAGATTTCATTGTTCAGTGTCTCTAGACCTGTATTTATGCAGAAAACTTCCAAAACTAGAACTAGATGCCAGAATGAGTTGCACTGAATAATGTCATTAGGGACAGTACAACTCAGAGAATCAGAGTATGACATTCATGGGTGTGTATTACAAAATTAAAGTTATCCAGTTGATACATTTATAGCAACGAATTCCTAAGCTGACCACAAATGTCTCACTGAACCTGTAGGAGTTTGGCAACTTTCAAACTTCCGTACTGTTTTTTTCCTTTTCTTTTTACTCTAAAGTTATGCAAGAGATTCTAGGATATTCCCCTTCTGCACAAGAAAAAAAAAAAAAAAGAAGAAGTTTATTGGGGGAGAAAAAACATGAAATTATTTGCAGAAAAATACCTGCCATAATCAGGTCATAAAGCAGTGTTCACCTACTGGAATTAAGGTGTTTGGCACTGGTCTGGAGCCTTGGTTCTAACCATAGCCCCACTGCTTTTCATGGGCAAAGACGTCTCTCCTCGGAGATGACACGCACCCCTCAGGACACGTCCTGGTTCCAGCAGCACACTTTGCATGTTGTATCCGAGTATTGCAAACCAGGACAAAACACTTGGCTCTAACGCCAAGCACGGCTCGGGGAGCGAGCACGAAGCAGCAGCGCACTCACCCTGCTCCGTGGTCCTCACCACTGCCCTTGTTTCCCACTGAAAGCGTGTCCCCCCAGGCGCTTGTTACACAGCAAAAAGCAGCTGTTAGGTAGCGGCACAGGCACATCAGAGCAGCGAGGACTGCAAACAGTGATAATTCCCAAGTTCAAGTGCATGCAAACCCTGTGCCACGCACTCCTGGGTGACTGGGCAGCCCTCCATACTCTTACCAAGCACTCGTCACATCCTCCTCCTTCCAGCACTCTTCCCTGCCCAGCCTAAATGCCACCTGAATTTTGTCCAGATCCACTTTGGAATGAACTCCCCCTCCCTAAAAACTGCGGAGACGCTACTTGATCAGCCAGGCTTGCAAAACTCCCGCTCCTCCTTCCCCTGCAGTGAGTGCGGCACTGTGTGAAAGCGCAAGAAACCCACTGCTGCTGGGAAATGCACAGTTTCGAGAGAAGGTGAAGTGCAGGTCTCCTCCCGAGTGCCCACGTGCTGCAAACCTGCTCTCCGGCCACGGAACGCAGCTCTGAACAGCCCCGTCTGCCCTGCGCCCGGGCAGAGCTCGGCAAGACGCGCATCTCCTGCCAGGAGCAGACGGGTCGGAGGCACGCCAGCATCGCGCCCAGGACAGCACGGCTAGCTGCCGGCTTGGCATCCGAAGGGAGCAAGGTGCTGCTGCCTTCTCAAACTTGCAGGGGGCTTGTTAGTTGCGCTGTTGTTAACTTAATCTTTATTTTCACAGAGGAACACTTCCTTAGCTCAAACATTTGTTACAAACAGAGGAGTTACCATGGGCTACAACCTGGTTCCCAATACACTCTATTGGAGGCTCTAGAGAGCACATCCTTCCCTCGCCAGGATGGTTATTAGGCCAGCTTTGGGGGGAACCCCAGCACAGATGGATCCTGTTTTCAGAAGACTTCTGCTTTCCCTGGCTTGCCTGTGATGGAGTCCTCTTGAAAGCAAAATGCCCTTTGCTTGCAGATACAAGATCCACCAGTTCAGAACAAAACTAAGATAACACACAACTCTCCTTGTATCACCCATCTCCTGTGGTTCCAGAATGGAATAGGAAAGTAACATAGAAGAAAGTACAAGGAAAGCATCCGTCATTTGGTTAAAGTACAGGCACCAGACTGCAGAGGCTGTTGCAGGGAAGTCTGGAAGGAATCAGTGCAAGAGGGCAGAGGGCAAGGCTTGGTATCAGGCAGCAGTCAGAGAGCACACAGGGCTGTAAGCAAAATTTTGAGGGAGGAAATGACAAACTGGCTCTAGCAAGGGGCCTTCTGATGGAAAGGTTCACTAATATGCATGAAAGAACAGCCCCCAAATGGTGACAGCAGCAGAGGTGTTAAGCAGGGTGAGAAAAACTGGATGTGAGGTCCCAGAGATCAGCAAGAGCAAAGATGTGAAAAGACTTGCATCAAGATTTTGAGATGAACAGGAAACTAGAGATGGTGACGAATGAGAGCAATACAATCCTATTTCCTGGGGCAAGGAGACCACTAACTGCCATGCTACAGCTTCCCTGGGGTTCAGAGAGCAAAGATTTAAGGGAATTACAACAGTCAGCTATGAGACTGGAACACTGAATTTGTGGAAGGGAGGAAAGATGCTCTCAAGGAAAATACAAATGACATCAGTGACATATGGGAAGCTAAGAAATGTGAGGAACAGCCTCTCAACGCCAGAAGAAAATGTAATTTAAGAGAGAAGTTAAAGGGCTGGGAGAAGAATGTGGTTGGCTCAAGTATCTCAAGTCTAATCTGCAAATTCAGTGACTCATGGAGTTCAGAAGCAGATGCACAGGACAAAAAGTTGAGGGAGAATGATGCTGTGTTGTGACTCATGAAACAAGCCTTTCAGGATTGAAAGGAGGCTGTCATGAGCTTGTGCCCTCCTTACGCCAGCCCTCCTCCAAACCATAGCATCATCCATGGAAGAAGACAGAAGAAAAGGACTCTTCCCAGGAACTCAAGGAGAGCAAGGTTCTTTGAAGACTGCTTCACTGACCTGATACCTTCCCCCAAGGGAAGCCCTACGACACCATTCCACCATGCAGAGATCTGGAAATAGATGCTGAGAATGAAAGTAGATCACAGAGACGTACAAGAGTTGGCCCCACCAAGAGGTACCTCTTCTTTCAAACCCACTGTCAGCCCCAATGGTAGGACAAAGGTGACACAGGATATGAAGGATCAAGCAGGTAGACTGGAGATCATAAACTAGCAAAGTGTCCTCTCTAAGGCTCAAGGCAGTAGGCCATAGATGAGTCACATCTGGAGGCAAAACTTTCTTTGCACAAAGAAAAAGAGGAAGTCTGTGTAAACAGGGCTGGCAAAAATCCAGCTGCTGCTTGCCCACACGGTTTCTGATCACTCAGCAATCTAGTGTTTAACTCTGTTTTTTGTTGCTGCTGCACTAGACAGAGGCTTCCTTATTTGAAGCCAGCAGAACCAGGGGCACAAACAGGCAAACAGAGGCTTGTGCCCAGGCGCAGGCCTGGCCTCCAAGAAGCACCTTGTGCCTCCTTATACCCACTGAAGAACCTTGCTCTCCCCATGGTGACCTGCCACTACAAGCACACCTGTAACAAAATGGCAGAGGACACATATTGCAAATACACACTGGTGCCTTCTCACTTCCCATTTGCAGGGCCACCAGATTGCGCAGACTGTCACTGGCAATCAGCACGGGGCCTGCCTGTGAGTGTGGAGGGACAGCTGCTTTTCACCAGAGCATCCAAACCACCTCTGCTAGCAACGCACTGGCAGAGGGCCTCCAGCTACAGGTTCCCAGCTCTGTTGTTAGGTTATGCAGCCCCTGGAACTTACTGGGATCAATTTTCCTCGTCACTTATCTTTTTAATAACACAAAGGAGCGTTCACATGAGCAGATTTTGATGGGAACAGAATTGCTTGCCACTAAACTATTACAGAACCAATTAAACTGAATAAAAATATAGGGTCTGAGCAAACTGCTACAGGGAGAGCTCCAGAAATTAGCCAGCATCCAGGGGGACTTTGCCACACAAGGAAAAGCAGAGCCTGGGTCGGCTGTCTGCTTGTTTAACTGCTCGCTCACAGGGACAATTGGCTGAAATTCGAAAAATCTGTACCAGCAGCAGAGAAAAATTATTCTCTCGCGGTGAAGCTGTGGAAGTCACTTTCTTGCAACTGAATTGAAGAGTTATACTTGGGAGAGCTAGCAAACGTGCAAAAGGGGCAGGGCGGACATTTGTGCCAATTAAAAAGCTCGCACAGTTTGTTCCCCCAGATGGAAAATCCCGGCTGCAAACATGAGCCCTTATTTACCTAAGCAGCAGCCGCCGCCTGGCATTCCAGGAGAGCGCACAGGGGAATGCAGCCGGGTGCCCTGCACGGGACACGGGCTGATTGTTGGCAGGAGCATTCAGCAACACGGAGAAATCCTTTTTTTTTTTTTTTGGCAAACATCTTTAAAGATGTCTCTGAAACATATGGCTTCCTTCAGTGACACAAAGGGGCTAATGATTGCCCAGGAATATCCCAAGTATTAAATATGGGATCACTACAGTCACAATACCACACCAGAAAGGCAATTCATATTTGGTGTCAGCTCAAAAGAGCTTTTGTGGATAATTAGTTCAAGGACAAAAAAAAAATGTTACTAATACTTAAAACTAAGGCGGATGCTGCTCCCTGGCCCGATCTCGGCTATGAGCTCAGCCCATTGTCTTCCCCATATCACTAGCTGCGCCTGATTAATTTTACTTTTCTCTCCAATTTCTCTGCTGACAATAAATAGGGAACAAAGGCTTGTGCCTGAACAGGGGCAGTAATTCATCAGCGCCCTTCGGAGCCTGCATGCAGCTGCCCTCTTCTCAGCATGGCTGCCAGTTGTACCAGACACTAATTCAGCCGAGCCCTCCTTTCCCATGGTCTCCACGGAGATGGCGATGGACTTGCATCCTAATGAAGGGGCGGCTGGTGTCGCCTGAAGCCTGCGGAGCCGGGAAGTGGGTCTCTCAGGCTCCTTTTAAACTTGGACTCCGAGCGGTGTTGGGAACGGCACTCACATAATTAAAGATTCAGCTCCCCATTCTTCTCCCGGGGAATTTGCATGGCAGGTCATTATTCTGCAAATACGGCTTGGGGAAACGAGCAGCCCCACCCCGCGCGGGGATATTACTCAGGAGTGCCGAGACACTGACTAAGCCGCACTTTTATTTGGGTGCTGCTGGGATTGTTTAATGCCGAAATAAAACTCGCATTGTCTGAGAGCCGCCACTTTGGGACCAGCAGCCCAGCGCCGATGGAGCTGAACAATATCAGTGGCTGGCGCGGGTCTCCATCGCTCCAACAGTTCATCACCAGCAGCTCCTCAGAGGCAAAAAGAAAAGAAAAAAGTCCCCGACAAACGACTGCGCGCAGGACACATATATGTAGTTTTATCCTGACATCAAGGCACTAAAAGACAACGGACATAAGACTCCCTAACTCCCACCTGGAAGCATTCCTTTGTGGAGTGTCATGGTATTTGCTCTGATTCAGTCGCTGGGACTGTGCCACGGGAGCTCCGTGGAGAGACGTATGGAAACACCACCACCACCACCACCACCCCCCGCGCGTGCAAGCACACACAGAACTAAATAAATTAAAATCCCCATCCCGGAGCCTTCCAGTAAATTGTAAAGAAATGCTCCATCTGCAGCGAGGCACGCTCGTCTGCTCCTGCCCGGGATCGACAGCATCGCCCACGGAGAGGGCGCCTTCACATCTACTTGATGAGACTGCATGCATATTTACACCCGGGCTTGCACCACGCATGCTAATGAGTTACTCCAGGAAAGCTGCGCAAATTAATTGCTCAAAGTATCTGTTAACTTACCAAATTGGGAGTCGCGATGCAAAATGAGAGGGCAGGATTTTGCAGCGCGCTTCTGTGGCACGTTGCTACCCGAGTCTGGCAGGCAATTCGTGGCGGGGAGCTTTCTACACCTGCAGGATCTCTCAAGACTAAAGGTAGGGACTGAAGTATAAAAGGGCAGGTGAAGGAAGGAGAGAGACCTGCTTATATTTTTGTATTTAATTTTTTTTTTTTTTGAGCTCACGTAGCATTTAGGGTCACATGCTGCCTTTAGCATCAGTCTGCGCTGTCACCTGACCAAGGTCAGGCATCACATGATGCAAAACCTGGTGAAGGGCCACTAAGACCCATTTAGAAGCAACCCTAAAAACTTAGTTGTAAAAATTTAATTTATAGCAGGTTAATGAAATAATTAATTTTGGAAGCAGGCTTCTAACCTTTAGAACCAAATAATTTCGGGGTGGGGGGGGAGGACGACGGGAGGGAGAGAAAGATGGGAACGAAATGCCAAGATTTCGATGAATATTTAATACACCCGCCGCGCTCCTCATAAGCTCCTGCAACCTGGAGCCGTGCCAGCGCCATTTGAATACCGTCCTTTGTTAATAACTAAATCGACACCTCTGTTGCTATTCGATGTTTGCAGCTCTATCAAGCTGTAACGGGTTGCAGCGAATGCGGGGCGAGCGCTGAGCACCCGGCGCCCTTCCGGCACGGTGCCGAGGGGCACCCGCAGCCCTCCACCCTGCGGAAAACCCTTAGCTTCTGTTTGTTTACTCTTTCTACCACAGTTAACCGCAGGAAGCTGGGTTTGGTTTCTGCCGTTTTAAATACAGAATTCTTCATTATCTGAAAATTTCCCGATTTAAAACACAAAGTAACAACGTACACAGATTTCTGCGATTCCATGAATATGAATCTCTTCCTCCCTTCCCACAGATTTTAAGCCTCCTGATGACAGCACCCCGCGGAAACCCACAAGACTGGCAAGGGCTGTGGGCCAAGCTCTCTGCAATCATGGCAATAATTGTAACTGCTACGGCACAGGCAGGACACAGGGACCGTAACTCCACCACCCTGGGCAGCCCAATCCTGGTAACAGGTGAGGCAGTATCCGATAAAATGACCTGGTTGCAAAAACACGTGTACTCCCACTCGGCATGGATGACTGGAAATTAAAAATCTAGTTTTGCATGCACACCAACGTACAAATCACATAAATAAATAATAATATCATCCCTATGAAAATCAAGCAGCACATCAGAAATGAAATCTCAGCCCTGCAGAGACTGTTTAGATCCTGGCCAATTTACACAGCGCAGCGGGGTCTGAATGCAGATGGGACGAAGGGGACCACAGCGGCTGCCACAGAGCGGCCGGGACGCAGAGTCTCTGATAGCCATCTTTACTTCTCAATTAGTTTAACTAATTGGGCAACAGCTCCAATGTAATTTGCTTGATTCTCCTAAACCATTAATTATTCTACATTCAGGACAAATACACTTTGCAGTTTGCTGCACAGCAAGGCCAGGCAGGCAGGTTCATTTGCATTCCTGGCACATGGACAGCCCTTGAAATAGGTGTCTGTGAGGCTGTGTGGAGGTTTTAATGAAACGCAGCAGAGGAAACAGTTGATTGGCCACACACAGGAGGAGAAGGGAAAAAAAACAAAACCAATTTTCATTTTGTATTAAATCAGCTGCACGCATCGCAGGAAGACGTCGGAATCCTGCATATGGATGAGGAGGTGCGTGCAGCTCCGGCGCCCTGCGAGGCGAGCGCTGGCACGCTCTGCGCAGGGATCACGGCGAGCTGGGGAGGTCCTGCGTCGAGCGTGGTGCAGGCCATCAAGCGCCCTCACGCAGGGGGAGAAAAGGGGTGCAGAAAGCAGGCATCACGCACACCACCCAGATGGCACACTGAATTTCCATAAAAGGTGCGTGCTCATTTTTGTTAGTTAACCCTGCACGTATCACTGGTGTAACAAGGGCTTGTTACATTTCCCGAGACCATCCTGCAGGGCAGGTGACCAGGGCCAGGTCCCTAAGCAGGTGGTGGTGATAGGCAACACCCCACACAGCAGTGCTCTGGTTCCTACCTGCAGACCCATGTCCACCGGCACAGGGTCCGCTTTGCCTGGGAAGGGGTACGCCTGCCAGCCTCTGGGTTCGCGCGGCATGTGCGAAGAGGCTGCAGCTCGCAACCCGGCCACAGTCCTCTCAGAGCAGACTGGACCACGTCGTCTCTTCCACGGGACTTGAGCAAAGGTGCCCCCGAGGCAGGGAGCCCATGGCATTTGTGCCTCAAGGGACCTGCATTCACTCGCTGCCCTACACGCGCTCCTTCGTGCAGATGCAGGCTGCTCCCCATAGCAACGTCTTGTTCTCACAACCAGCTCCAGTCGCTCGTAAAAACTAAACATATAAATAAAACTGGGCTGATCGCTGACACAGCCAGCCACACGCCCACGCCGCTCTTCAAACCACTTCCCTTTCACTAGCTCAATTAGCGCTGACAGCACGATGCTAACCCCTGCTCCGTCTGCAAATAAACCTCCTCTGATGGTGAAGCAGGTAGGAAGCCTGCGAGAGAGGAAGGCCTGAGGTCCCGGGAGCCGTAGCACGTGGACTGGTGCAGCGGTGGCACCCGTGATTGCGAGGGGCCTGCGTGGCCCAGGCCCCTCAGGGTTGACTCCACTTGGAATTGCACCAGTGCTCTGAGCATTCCCAGCACCCAGAGTCTCCACGCACAGCGCGGGTCCCACATTCAAGATGTCCCCTGATGTGCAGCACGGAAATGAGGTTCAGAAAGCACTGGTAGTGCCATCCAGCTGTGCACCAACACCTTTGATGTCAGGGGATCACAAGGCAGCTGTCCACCTGGGCAGCAACGGCATGTTGGGGCCACTCGCAGCCTCCGCCAGTGCAGTCAGGGAGGACACGTGCCTTTCTGTTTCCTCTACTATGCAACCGCTCACCAGCAATAACCACGGGGCACAAGTGCTGCCTAACATTTCCCAAGTCTTCCTCTAAAGACACCCAGCTATTCTTCACGCTACAGCCGCTAAGCACCTGGTGTTTCTATGGTCCCTGGGAGCCCGAGAGGACAGACTTGCACAAACGCTGGTGGTGGTGGCGTGGGGACGAGACGATGGGGAGAAGCTTCCTTTCAGCAGTCGGTCCCCGCCTTTGGCCCAGGAGCTGCTGCACTCAGCCCTGCTCTGCGCAGTGACCCGCGCGGGGACAGAACGGAGATGTGGCCGGGTGTTGCAGAGCAGCACAGCCAGCGTGGCTGCCCAGCCAGCCCGGGACAGCTGGAGCTGTTGCAGGGAAGCCAATGACTTCAAAGAAGGGTCTGCTCCAGGAGGACAGTAGCTCTCCTCCCGTCCCCAACCACGCTGGCCCTTCTGCAGGGGCTCGTCACCCTGGCCAGCCCTGGAGACCCCTGTTCTGCCCACAGCGTGCTGTCCCTCTGCAGAGCACGTGCACGGAGCGAAGGCTGGAGCACCCCAGGACAGCACTCAGGCACGCACCCACGGGCTCAGCTGCACCGAGGGCAGGTCGCTGGACACCACAGCTGATTACTCTTGACCATGGCTTGGCGCTTGGTCTGCTAAGCCAGTTTGGCCCGTGCTCAGCAGCGCGGGGAAGATGCTGGGCTCCTCGCTGCCCTTCATGCCTAGCTGCAGTGAGTTCCCTGACACCGTATGACCACCCGGTGCTGCCTGCAACCAGCTACAGCTGCTACCGATGGCTTTTCCTGAGAGCACAGCAGCTCCCTGTGGACGCTGCCACCAAAAACGCCGGCTGATGCCACGCTCTCTTTGAAGGGCCAAGACGGGATGGCGCTGAGCATTCGGATAACAACCAAGGCCGCTCTTGCAGGCGCTGGCTGCACAGAGGTGGTGGCACTGAGCAACCGCCTGGCTGGCTGTGGGGGCCCTTTGTGGGGCCAGCCCCACCAGATCCCCTCACAAAACGGCGGGTGGCCCCCACCAGATCCCCTCACAAAACGGCGGGTGGCCCCTAACCAGATCCCCTCACAAAACGGCGGGTGGCCCCCACCAGATCCCCTCACAAAACGGCGGGTGGCCCCTAACCAGATCCCCTCACAAAACGGCGGGTGGCCCCTAACCAGATCCCCTCACAAAACGGCGGGTAGCCCCCACCAGATCCCCTCACAAAACGGCGGGTGGCCCCTAACCAGATCCCCTCACAAAACGGCGGGTGGCCCCTAACCAGATCCCCTCACAAAATGGCGGGTGGCCCCCACCAGACCCCCTCGCGAGATGGCGGGTGCCACCTGCACGCCCATTTACACTTCACCTCCGGCCCTCCCTGCAGCCGAGGAGGCAGGGCCGGGTGAGGGGTCCCGGGCCGGTTCGGGACATCGCAGTGCCGTCGGTGCCGCCTCGCGCGGACCTCCTCGCAACAGGACCGCGTGCGCCATAAGGCGGCTCTGGGCTTCCTCTCCCCTTCCCTGCTGCGGGGACACGGTGCACGCTTGCCGCCTGCCCCAGGGCCGCCGCCGCGCCGGGAGCTGGGCCCTCGCCGCCGGAGGAGGCCGCTCCGGCCTGCCCTCCCCGGGGAGCGCGGAGCGGAGCTGGGCGGCCTGCGCGGCGCTCCGAACGGGGGGTTAACGCCGACGGGCGGCGGGCGGGCGGGCGCCTGGCAGCCCGGGTGCAGCCGCTCGTGTGGCCGGGGCGAGGTGGGGACGTTTCGACCTACCTGCTCTGGTGGTAGAAGGCAAAGGAGCGGAGCGAGCACGCTGCTCGGCTGCGGGGCGGGGGTCCCGCGCGCTCAGCCAGCTCTCCCACCGCACAGACGAAGCCCAGCGGCTGCCAGGTATCAGATCACTCATGGAGGCTAAGGGGGGCTGCTGGCCGGAGACCTGGCATTTTAAGGAGCTTTTCTTCCGTCTTAACAGAGATGAAGGAGTGCCCCGGCTTCATCTGTCACTACAGCGCTACTGCAACGATTCGTAGGCGTTGTGTTATGTCCTTGAGACACAGACCGATGCCATCTGGGCAAAATGCCACGAGATCCCTGGAGACTGGGAAGTATCACACTGCATCCAAGAGCTGCACAGAGAGCAGAGCACGGTGCCGCGATCAACAAATATTAACCACTTTGTCGCTGAGGCAAAGAGCAGAACCAGGGGGCGCGCAGCGAGCACAGCTTCAGCAGGAGCAGTGCGCTGGCAGGAGCTCCAGGCTGGCACGCTGTTAACCCCTCTCAGTGCTGGCGCTCAGTGGCAGCACCCTGCCGGGTTCGCTCCAGCAAAGCGAGCTCATGCGCTCATTTGCTAGCGGCTGCAGGAAATGGGGGAGCCCTGGTGTGGCTGGCGGCAGGACTCAGGTCAGGCTGGAGACCAGAGTGCTCACAAGCCTCGAGGCTGTAAGACACGGACGCTTGGAAGCGCTCTGTCATCTCTTCCCGCCCAGCAGCGCTCGCAGGTTCCTCTGTCTTGTGGGCTACCACAGGAGACCATTAGGGCAAACGGGGCTTGCCAGGCATCCCATCCCCACTACCTTCCCCTGGCTAAGCCCCAAAGCAGTGATTGTCGTGGCGGCAATGGAACCATCATGGAGGTGAGATTTTCCATTGGTCCTGCCATGGGGGAATAGAACACCCCAGTCTGCCTGGTGAGAGCAGATGGGGCAATCAGAGGGTTTCCTGCAGGCCATCCAGCATTTGGGGGGTGCCAGAGCTTTGGGGAAACAACTGAAGCAGCAGGTTTTGCTCACCAAGTATGTCTCCCACCGCATGTGAGTGGCAGATGTCCGACATGCCGTATCGGCAATAAACCCCTGCCACAAACAGCCGAGGCCGCAGGTAATGAACCAGCTACAGACATAAGCAAACAGCTCAGCAACACGGGTCCCCGTCAGTGTCCCCAGCAACAGAGTATAAAGGAAGCAAAATAAGCACCAAAACCAAAGGAGAAACAAAGCCATTTCAGAACAGATGGATTAACAATGGTTTTCTTGGGGGGCTGTCAATAGCTCTTCACATTTCTCTGGCCTTAACCGTGACATGCACTGATGTAAGACATAATGCAGCAGAGGCTAGGTAGCTGCATGCTGCAGCTTGCCCAGAAGGGACACCCCATGATGTATAGCAAATTTACATGGATAGCTTACTCTGTTCCTTCTACAAAGACATCCATGAAGAAAAATCTTCACTGATTTATTCAGTGTAACATCCCTGTCTTTGAGCAGCCAGCCTTTGTTTGTGTTTCAAAGGTTGAACTGCACCTTTACAGAGACAGCACAGTGTTCAGGTGATGGCTTGCTATGGACAATTAGTCTGGACTGGTGATTGCAGCAGGGAGCTGAAAGCCAGGACTCCTGGATTCAGCCTCCAGACCAGCTACTGATTATGTCAGCAGCTGCTCAGGCCTGCATTTCCAGAACTGCCTATTAATTACAGAGATCTCTATTTTTTGTTGCTTGGCACTGATACTTCAGTACTAGACTTTTACAGTTGTTACGTCCTTCCCACTCTTTGGATTTTCATGTGCTCAGCACCTTTGAAAATCAGGCCCCCAAAGCCCTGGAGTTGAGCCAAGAATGGAAACACATCTAATTAGTTACCTCTTAAAAGTTCACAGCTAAACTCTTGTGTTTCAAAAAAATGGAGATAATTCCACCGCAAAATACTCTAAGACCAAAGTAATTAAAGCTCACAAGGTGTTTTAAGATCTGTAGGTCTTTTCTTATAACTGTTAAGTGGTATGCTCATGGCGTTATTCACCTGAGTTGACTCACCATCAGTCTCTTCACAGCACATGAAACTAAAGGGCCAAAGTTTCTTTTCCAAACACACTAGTCAACTAACTAGTACCAGTGTGAGCTCCCAACAGCTCAGAAACTTCATAGGGCAAACACCATGTGGACAGCCCCTCAGAGTAGCCCACTCAGGTTCTCTGCAATGCTGGTGTTCAAATACTGACTGAGCAGACAGACCACAAATCCATATTGACAGACTGGAGGGTGTTTGGAAAAGGAGGTGGAAACAGCCCTGGGGCGAAAGAATGACCAGGAGCATCCGTGACCACAGCTCCTTGCACAGCCAGCCTGGTGAGCCTGCGGCAGCAGAAGGTGGCCTCCGTTAGCACAACCCAGGGCAGAGTATGCCTGAGCGCAAAAATGCACAGGAACCATGTGCAATGTTACTACACCACCCTAAATTAAACCCTTTACATAATGATATTTTACAACACATTGCATATTCAGTCTCTTCATGGCTGACTCTCCTTCACCATTCCCATCTACCAGGCAAACACAGTCTGCTAATTGGGAAGTCGGAAGGCAAAAAGGAGAAGTCAGTAGACTATATGGGCATAATCTGCCTGGTCAACTCGGTAGCTGAAGGGCTTTATGCTACTCCAAGGACTCGTTCAGCATCACTGCGAGTGCTTTTACCTGCCTACAACCTGAAGCAGCCTGCAACAGTCAGAGGAGTAGGAGCCTAGAAATACCTGCTTGTACTTAACGGGTAACCCAGCAGAACACTGTTATTAAACACAGCTGTAAGGAAGACCTGTGCAGTATGAGGCAAATTACAGCCATATTTTAAAAAGGAGAAAATTCAATATTTGGGAGGAAAAAAAATAATATAAAATAAGTAATAGTCATGGCAACCCTAAAGCGACTTCAGGCTCCAGAGGTGTCATTATTCAGAGCAAGCTGTTTTAATGTCTGCAGTACTGAGTTATTGCTGAAATAGACTCAGCTTGTCCTTTTAGCATATTCATTCATTTTTATGGGTTGATTCATATCAATTTCTCATCTTTTGTTTACAAAATCAGGTTCTCTCTCAGAGAAGGAGCAGATGACTTCTTCCACATATAGCCTACCTGAAGCAGCAGATTTGATTTGATTGACAAAAGCACCTTAAGGCAAATCATGAAATCAAGGCCACCCTCTCTACACTGCACAGCTCCTGGAAGTGCTGCTCCTCACCTGCTCCTTCTCAGGGCAGTTTTGGGTCACTCTGCCCAGTGCTTCTATTTAAGCCAGATTTGGCACTACATGGCTTAGGCAGATCTCAGTCTGCAGGAAAAGGGGCACAGTAGGAGTAACGCTCTCCACAGGCTGGAGAGTGGCAGGCAGACCCTTCCCAGAGCCCTCACCAGTGGTGACACAAATCAAAGCTCTACTCCATGGACTGCCTCCCTTCTCCCAAGCCAAAGGCTAGAAAAATAACTTCATCGCAAGGAGGACAGGCCAGTCTAGGGGCTGTTTCAAATTGTGGAGACCACCATTGGGGTAGCAGATCATCATTAGACCAGCATGACCACACAGGCCCACCACACAGAGAGGAGTGATCTCCTCCCAGGCACCATGTCGGCTCGTCACACTGCACCAACTGCCACCATGAGTACCCTAATCTAGAGCTTCATGCTGTTCCTGTCACTGTCCCAAGGTGGCTCAGACGCTGAGGTCACTCTCACTCTTATTCACACCTGCTTGGCTTTCCCTGGCTCCTTTGGGAGAGAAACCCTGGTAGGAGGAGATGGCCAGGGCTTTGCTCCTGGTGAATGCAGCCACACAGGCACTTTGGAGTCCAAGTGCTTACAAAAGCCAACGGAGTGTCAGCGCCCGCAGGAGGTATGGCATCACGGCTCTCCCCATCCTAGGGACAGACCTGAAGCACAGACCTCAGCTCGCCCCAAAACGGCGACAGCCGGGACTCACACCTGGAGCTGCTGAGCCTCTCACCAGTGCAACAGCCACAGACTCAAATGCCCATGACCTGGGAAGAGCTTATTAAAAGACATTCTGCACTGGCACAGTGCACAAATCTGTGCAAGAGAAACAGCTTGGGATAAAATGGTTTGCATTTGCAGTGCCAAGGCCTTAGATAATGTTTTTTCCATTTGAACTGAGGACAGTGCAGGGAGGCTGGCTCCAAAAGTGTGGCTATATATTCAAAGACTAGATCTGGGCACCTGTCAAACTGGCACTTACATCTTGCGTGTGCGATGGAGTGGAGCAGAACCTGCACCTTCCCACTTAGGTACCTTGACAGAAACAGAGGCCCGCTCTGGCTAAGCTTCAAACTTATTTTTTCCAGTATTTTCTCTGAGGTCTTATTCCAACAGCCCATGAACAGATAAATGAGACACAAAGTGAGGTGACTGCCCAGAAAGACAAACAGAGCAGCATAAACATGCTGCACAGTGCCAGCACTTTTGGCCCTGAAACATGAAGCTAAATGGCCACACAAACAACAACTATTATGAGGAAAATAACAAAACATGTGAAAGACAGGGACTAAGTGTGTTGACTCAAAACCCTGCTCTTTTACAGGTAAATAGTGTTAACCCTCACCGGAGGAGCGGCGGGAGCTGTACAGGGTTGGCATGATCTTTGCCTATTGCCAGGTCTACATAAAGCAGCTCCAGAGCCTCCTGCAAGTACAGCCAGGACCTTCTCAGGACAAGGGGAGTGTGAAAAGTCCTTTCTTCCTTGCCGTGCACAAACTCAGTGTCACTGGGAAGCTGGGTCTTTATCTCCAGCATGAGAAATAATCAGGGAAGAGTGAAGGACCGTCTCCACTCTGCTCAGGTTTTATGAAAAGGGCCCTTTTATTCTTTGCAGCAAAAAAGAGCTAAAATTGGAGAATTTCATATAAAGTAAAGGTTAAGTGAATAAAGGAAATTGTGTTCTTCTCATTCTTCTAATTCTTTCTGCTGCATTTTTCTTAACAGCCACAACTATATCGAGAGATTCAGTAAATACAATGGTTTAGGTCACAGAACTGTTTCTTTCATCTCCTGTTTCTCTTAATGAGTCTTTGCTCTATCCTGGGCCTGGTTTTCTTCCTTAGCCTGAGTTTTTTAGTGGAGGCAGAACTGTAGATCTGCATCTCTTACCTGTTTTTCTTCACTCCTGAGATCCCCGATTACATTGTCCTGGGCATGATTTGACAATTCTTCCATTACCTACATTGAAACACAATACAACCTTATTTGCTTGTGAGCGAGGTGGGTTCCTCACCTGAGAGCTGCCTCGGGAGAGCTCAGACACTGTCAGCACCCGCCTGCTCCCAGCTGATGAAAGCAGCAGCGTGGCCGGAGGGTGCCGAGTGCTGCAGGAGGGCCATGCAGGAGCTGAGTACAGAAGTTTCCCCCCTCCCACTGGTGCTGCTGGCACAAGCAGAGCAGGAATACGTTCCAGGGACAGTTACGATATAGCTACAGAAAAGGAGCAAATTCCCCTGCCAAAGGATCAAGTTGCTCCCCTTGCAAAACCCTTGGTATGTCACAGCTCGAGCAGGGCCTTCTTCTCGAACACGTGAATGGCAAAGCATACAGGAGCAAGTTCTGGCCGAAGCTTTAAGCCTCTCTGATTTTTGGAGTCCCCAAGTACCAGCTGCCTGTAGAGAAGGAGAAAGGTGCCCATTGCAGTGCCTGTGGCTGCCCAGGGCCTCCCCTGCTCTCTCTGCTTTCTGGACAGCAAAGCAGGCAGCGCAAGGGTTTCACAGCAGGTCTGTCTCAAGGATGTGAAGCAACCAACACACTCCAGGTGCTGTCACCCTCACACTCAGCCTTGCTTAGTTTAGCACACAATGACACCTGCATCCACTCAAACCTCTGGGCTGGGTCTTTTAACCTTTCTTGGCTTGTAGCCTCTTATAAATGTTCTGCAGCTGAAGGGAATAAGCCTGAGCACAGCAGGCTTGCTGCACCTATTAATCTTCTAGCCTTAGGAACGTCCTAGAGGCACCCCTTCCCCAGGGTCTGAAGGCTACTGGGGGTTGGACTAGATGATCTCCAGAAGTCTCTTCCAACCTCAACCATTCTGTGATTCTAGCTAAAGCCACTATGCTTAATGCAAACCTCCTTTTCAGAGCTGAGAGATGGCAAAGAAACAATAACAGTGAAACAAATATCCCTAGGCCTCAGCTTGGTATTTCACTGGCCAACAACAATACAGCTTTTACCTGCCCAAAATCTGGCAAAGAAAGAAAAATATTCACTGTACAACTCCTGTCATTTACAGACTTACGTAAGGTGTGTATGGTGTTGCTGCAGCCACATTTGCCCTAAGTGGCTCAAATTTAAGACAGGCTTAGATCACATCTCAGGCTGTGGCCAAAATACGACATTGAGCCAAACCTCTGTATTTTCTGCCTTTCTAGGCCCTAAAAGAAATGATGGAGCTGACGACAGGAATTTCACTGAATCTACCTAAATAGGAAGTGTTTAGAAGCCAAATAGTTTCACACTTACTCACAAGAATGGCACTTGGGGTGGGAGGTTTCCTTTCACTTGCTTGGCACTTTAAATCTCGACGTTATATGCTAAGACAGAAAAAGTAAAATGTTATGAGCACACATGGGAGAAAAGTGGCAACATTCACTTGCTGCACAGACTGCAAGAGCTGCTGGAGGACAAGGACAGGGCCAGCACGGGGGTGCTTGGGCACAGGAGCAGGGGTGGGAGCAGCCTGTGCACCCTGGCACTGCTCTCAAAGACTGCCAGCCCTGCGAAGGCGCCTTTGCAGAAACCCGTGCCGGCCTGAGCCGGAGACCTGCGTGCAGCCCCCTCCCGCGGGCAGCTGGACCAGGCTGTTTCGGAGTGCCAGCCTGCGCCGCCTCGTTGCACGAGCTCACCCACCGTGTCCGGGCGTCCAGGAGCGGCTGCAGCGTGTAAGGCTGGTGCTGAGGAAGGGCCCCAGCTCGGCGGTGACAGCTCGTTTCCCAGCATGGAGGGACGTGCAGCGCAAAGGCCGTGCACGCCCAGGTCCTCCGCTCCTTGCCTCACCCTGCACAGGCCCCTGCGTCGGCTCCGAGCGAAGCGCGCAGCGACGGACTGCGGCGGGCTGCCCCTGCACCGCGGGCAGAAGGGTCTGCCCTGGACACGCACTCTGCCGTGACGTGCTTGGGAAGCACTTGCCTTCCCACTGGCAGCACCCGTGTGGCACAGCGGCACGGCCTCCTTCCGCTCTGGGTGCCACCCCAAAAACGGCTGAGCCGTGGGGCCGGAGCGGGGTCCCGGAGCAGGGAGACGCCGCGGAGGGCGCAGCCTGGGAGATCGTGCTCGGCAGCGTCCGGCTCTGCAAGCCGCATCTCCGCTCCGCAGGAGCGAGGCCCCTTCTTTCCGGCACGGAGAGCTCTGGGCAGATGTGCCAAGCGCGCACAGACGAACGCCTGCGGCAGGCGGCCAGACGAGCGCCCGGATTCCAACACCGAGACGGGGAATGATGCTGCCTGGAGGAACGGAGGGACAGGGAAGCGCGAGGGGCTGCACCATTTCTCTCTTCTTTCCTGGGCATCAAAAGCGTGGAGACCAGGAGAATGAAGTACTGCCCACTGTGGCCAGGCACTGCCGCAGGAACATAACGTCTGAGAGCTGAAGGATGCCTATTGCTTTCAAACCTAGGCTCCTGCCACAGAGCCCTGCCTTGGGGTGTAACCTATCCTCCACGGAAACAAAACCAGGCGCAAGTCTGCAGCTGAGCAACCAAATCTGCCAATGCAGTCACAGCCGGGTGCAAGTGCAGCGTGAGCAAAGGTTTGCCAGCGACCCCGTGGCAGGGAAGGCCACCATGCAAACATCACAAATAGCAGCCTTGGAGATGAAGAGTTTAAGGAGTTTTCATACAGTTTCATACAGCTTGAGACTGAATCTGCATCAGAAGAAATTCACAGGGAAATTCCCTGGGAGAAGACTTTCAAATGAGTCTGAAAAACGCACTGTTCTGTGCTTTAAAGCAAAATCCAGAAGTGATGGAGGCTCTGAAGAGCTTTCCCACTCCACCATCTTTGCAACCCCAGAATTCACTCCTCCAAGTCCTGCCTGCAACTTTCACTTGATTAGTTGCTACACCTGTGCATTTGGCATGTGGAGGATTTGCTGAAGCCCAGGAAAATACCACTGCATATAACCAAAATGCACATCCAGTTAATTACTGATAATAATATATTTCCCTCTCCAATACAGGCTTCTAGTAAAGCTTTTGCTGAGGAAAGCAAAGCAAAACACTTTGTTTCTATTAGTTTTTTAAAAGGAAAAAGCCTAATTTGTCTTAACATGACACCAAAAGCCAGCAAAACATTCTTTGGATCCAGCATGCATTCACTAACAATATCTTTGCAGTCACATACCAAGGAGATTCAATTATCTGGCAGAACATGTCCCAAAGGCATTTAGATAATTGCAAACATAAGTGCAAAATCTGCCACTAATTATTAAAGAAATACCAAATAAGGAGACCAAATGATAGAAAAGTTGTGTTAGTGAGCATAAAAATCATTCACACATGCTGGAAGCGACAGTATTTTCATAGGGGTGCTTTTCATTATGATTCTGGGGAAAAAACATACATTGCAGAACTGAGGGAAAAGTGTTGCTACTGTAGGACTCCATTATCCTGCTCAAACACAGACCTAACCGACTGAGGCACTCTGCAGGAGGAAAGGGAGCTGCACAGGAGGCAGGGCAAGGAGAGACGGGAAAAACGAACAGCAGCTCTTACTGCCAGAAAACAAGTCAGGCCACCATCTTCCTAAGCAAAACCATCTGATCTGAGCAAAAAGGGAAAAAATGCCCCAAGAGGCCACATAAGGGGTGTGGAATAGGCTCCTCTGCACCCATTGCACAGCTTGAAAAGCACCTTTAGGTGAACTCCAGTCATCAGCCCCTGATTTAGCCCTTGGCCTCACTGGGTAGCTGTGGGCAAGTCTCTTCCTGGCCCTGAGAAGGAGACATCAAGGGAGGTATTAGCTGGGGCCGTCCGTAAAGCACCTGGTGGCCCCGGGATAAAAGGCTCTCTGTGCAGCAGGTGTCACGGTGGGATTTAGCGCCTCTTACCATTATACCTGCATTGTATTTTTTTTTAGAATTGCAAACTATTTAAATTAAGATTTGGGGAAGCAATAGTTCCCTAAGGGGGAATTATGAAGAAGGCAGAGACATGCAAAGCAACTGAAGCCCGCTGAACCTTTGTTGCTTCTCTTTCCTTCCTAGCTACCTTTTGAACAATATAATGCAGAGACAAGAACGGAGTTTTGTGGTACTTGCCCTGACATATCTGTTACCTACCCTGCAATAATAGCAATTACACTGAATATAGGTCACAAATGACTTCTGTTGAATATTCAGCAGCTTGAAACAGAAAACAGTCATGTGCAAATGAGTGTTTTTTCCTATATCCTTTGTTTAATAGCTACAGATTTCCTTCCAAAACACCAGGCAGCAGCAGCGAGGCATGCAAGACACTCATTAGACAACATCAAAACATACACCAGAGCTTTAATACACCCCAGACTGAAGAATAATCCTGAAAAAGGAGGAGAGGATTCATCTCAGCCTCTGATTTTCTTCCTAGCTTTTAAAATAAAGGCTGTTTCAATAATCTAACATAGGGGAAGGCTGAATCCCATGCAATTCCCAGGATCTTCCTACCCTCTCCCCCCTTTCTAAACAGCGTTGGGCCTCGCAGTTCTTGGAATGGCATGGGATCTAGCTCAGTGCCTGTGTAATTCCTAATTCATACTTTCTTTTGGCACAACCAAAGCAACAGTAACTTCCCGTAAAGTAAGACCTGAAGAGCAGCTAAGAGTCAGATGAAATTAAAGCTCCCAGTTGAACTTCATGTTCACACTTTAGCAATCAACAATATTCCTTTCCAGACTTTCCAGGAGGAAGGAAACCTTAGCTTGAAACTCTTAAGATCTCACCCAAAGTCCCCAGGAAAAGCAAAAGGAGCAGAAGAGTCTCTTAAGGTTGGCAGTAAAATAATCAGATGTCTCACGTGTACTGACCTAACTTCAGAGATTAATTTATTTTAATGCAAATAATGATTCTGCAGTGACTTGCCACATTCTGAGTTCCAGTTTCTGTTTATTCTTGACTATCGGACATCACCTAACGGCAGAACCCAGCGTGGTTCAGCAAAAAGCCGAGACAGCTGTGGAAATTTGTTCAGAGGAACAGATAAAATAAATAACGGTTGAGAGCAGGAATGCTGCTCTTCGTATACTCTTACCCGTTGTTCAGTACCTTTTGTGGTGATGCGGGGAAAAATGAGTAACGCCTGCTACGATGCTGTTAATAACCGACAGGATTTATTCAGCGAAACAAGTGTTTCCCTTTCCAAAACTCCTCCTCCCCGTACGCTCCACAACGGCGTCCAGCCCTGGGCATCTCCAGCGGAGGCAGGTGGCATGACTCCTACGGATGTCTGGAAGGTGGAAAGTGTGCCGTGCACACCCACCGCCTGTCCCCAACGTGTGGCTCTCCGGAGCAGACACTTAAGTTCTTAAAGGCTAAGACAGACCTTCATTAATCACGTCACCACCTGCAGCGCTCGTGGTGCAGCGTTTTAAGCAGCACAAGTGCAAGTAAATAAATCGGCCACATCCACTGTCTGTCCGTCTTGCTCACGCTGGGGCAAATTCCGATTATGGTTTATATCCTGATGCTCTCTCAGAACAACCCTCCCAGCAGGACAGGCCTCCACCATCCACAGTATTGGCAACACGAGGCAAGCTGGCCTACCCTAGGAAGTATGTGTACATCACTCGCGGAGCACGCAAGCTCTTTCTTAGATTTGAGTAGACATAAGAAAAAGGGCCCAGTTGTAAAACAGATCCTGAATGTAATCCAGGCCCCTCTGAAGTCAACACATGTTTGGTCACTCAGTTCAGTAGAGACAGAATTTCTTGTCACCTATCTTGGAACATACTGTTGTCTTTTACACGGCATAATGGAGAAATCCTGAAGAATGTTATTATTTATGCCCAGAAAATCTGTGGGGTGCTCAGTCTGGGCACATTCATGGGGAAAAAAGGAAAAAAAGAAAAAACCCTCAAACCCTGCTTGTCTAGCCTAAATTGCTCTTCTGGTGGGTCTGGAAGCCACATCTGAGGTTTCTGTGGAGCATTTCCCACCTGGCTGATGATGGCAAAGCACAAATGGAGGTGGAAAGCCGCGGCTATCAGGAGCTTGTGTTTCCAGTTCCAAAGGGAAATTGGATGCTGCTAAACAGAAGTTTAAAAAAAAAGGAGGAAAAAAAGAAAAGAAAGGAATGAAAATCAACCCAACACTATGATTTGAAATAAGGATATGTCTGCTTACAATTCAGTACAACTGCTGGTTACTGTTGCTATCTATAATTATGGACTGCTTTTATCCCTTGAGGTTCAATTTTCTTCCCACCATTCGTCTGAGTTCAGTCATTTATCTTCCCAATGTTTGTAGATATTCTTTGGATCTGTTTCCCTTTGCATCACCAAGTACTTGTAGACACACCGGCGTATTCCATATTGGAGGAATTTCACAGCTGAGACTGTCAGCCGTGCTAAACTCTAACATGAAAACCTAAAGGTTAATTTTGGAAGCAGCAAAAAACTTTTATTTTATCCTTTCTATTCTCTGTCTAGCTGCTCAGACCAGGTATCTCCATCTCTTTCACATCTCTACTAAAGCTCTGCAAGGATGGGGTCCATCTTCCAATTCAATCAAAGCAAAGAGCAGGATTAAAAGCGATGCAACATGCACAGTCTCCAGTCCCACAAAGCTGAAGGGTTTGGAAGAAAGCCCATGTTTGAAGGTTCCTAAAGAGAAAGCAGCTTCTCTGTGACAGCATTTTGGCAAAAAACAGTGTTATTTAAATACAACAGTTTCTTCAGTCAAAGTAAATAATAATTAAGTAAATCCAATTAAAATCAGGAACTCTCCAAAATATTTGCAGAAGCATCAGAATATTTCACTAAACTCCTCCAGCACTAACAGCACGGGTCCAGCTACCCAGCGGGGCAGTCGGGAAGCACCGGGGCCGCGGGCGACGGCGTTAGCCATGTCTGCGCCCGGCTGCGGCGGCAGCCCGGGGCGCCAGGCGCGCGTGGGCAGCCCGCGGGGCGGGAGCGGGAGCCGCAGCGGGCACGGCGCGGCGCGGGAGCCGCAGCTAGCCGGGGAGGGGGCCTGCGCCCCCGCCCCGCTCCCCCTCCCGGAGCCTCTTCCGCACGTCGGCGTCGCAGAGCATCGTCCCGTCTCTGCTTGCAAAGGTAGTTTAGCTCCCGGTCCTTGAGCGAAATCTCGGAGAAGGCAACCGGAGCGCAAGCAGGGCGGCAGCGTCGCCCGGGGCTGCAGGGCGCCCGCTGGCCCGCCGGAGCGCCCCACGCCGCGGGGCGGCAGGGTCGGCTCCCGGGACCGCAGGAGCCCAGTGCCTCGCAGCCCGGCCCCCCACGCCGCGGGGCGGCAGGGTCGGCTCCCCCGGACCGCAGGAGCCCAGTGCCTCGCAGCCCGGCCCCCCACGCCGCGGGGCGGCAGGGTCGGCTCCCCCGGACCGCAGGAGCCCAGTGCCTCGCAGCCCGGCCGCGCGCCGGCGCGGCATCGGTGCCGGCAGCACCGCCCAGGACCCTCCGCGACGCACCCTGGGTAGCTCCTTCCCTTGGATTCCTCGGGAATGTCTGCAAGATTCGCCACAGCAGTGGGGCCAACATGGTCCCGCTTGCCTTACGCGAGGACTTGACTCCTCATCTCTCTTAAAGCGAGCAGGACTCCAGGGACAATTCACAAAGCAGCCAACAGTCATTTAACCTCAGCCCCAAAGGCACAAAATTTTCGCCACAAATTCACAATACCACTTCGTGGCTCCAAAGTATAAAGAAAGCCAAATGCAAACCCTGGAGGCAGCGTGGCAGGGCAGCAGCACGTGCGAACGCGCTGAGCAGCACCCACGCGTGCAGGACAGCGGGTCCGGTGCCCACCTCTGCAGCAGGCGGCCTGAAATACGCAGCAAGCGACACGCCGGCCATTTGCTCTGCTTGCACAGAGAGATGTAAAGGTGCCGGCAGGCTGCTACGTCCCTGAAATTTCTCTCTCTTCCTGCACTTCTCAACAGTTGGGCACTGCCTTGCTCCTATGCTACGGAGAGCTGTCTCTCCTGGGACTTACCTCCCATCCCTTCTCCTCCTTCCAGGTGTCCCTGCCTCCTGCTGCCACAGGTTCAAAAGCCTCCTCTGGAGGCACCAGTGTCTGCTGGCAAACTCTGGATTACAGACCACCGGCCACCTAGGAGCGCTGGCTGAACGGCCGGTGGTGACGGTGCAGCGCCCTGCTGCTCCCTGCTGAAGCTGAATCTGCCCTTCTGCACCGCACAGCTTCGGCCCTGGACTGAAGCAGAGACGCCTACGTAATATTTTGCAGGCAGCTGTGAAATGCCTCTGTCCATGCGCCAAGCCGTTCACATTGGCATTAGAGCAGCGCTGCGTAATACATCCTTTTTGGCATCCGGAGCTGGCTTGTTAGGGCTCAGCTCTGCACTAACTGCAGACACCCGCCGTTCAGAGCGCATTTGGATCCTGCCAGCTCAGAGCAGGGGCAGAGCGGGTTTGTGTCTGCCTGCAAAATAATGCGTAGAGTATCTCCAGACAGAGGAGCAGGAGGATCAGCCCGTGGGTCTGCCTGGCCCGTTCCTCCTCGCTAAGAGGGAAGATGCAAACGCCTGCCCCTGCCCAGCAGGCTTGGCTTACCGGTGCCCTGTATTGCAATTGCTTTTAGTTGCAGAGCGACCTAAGTGACGACAGAGTGACCACTGAGAGCTACGAGCTGCTCCCAAATAATTCTGCAGGATTCAGCACCCAAATCAGCCCTCAGAAAATCTCTGGGATGCCTCTCTGCAGACTGCTACGGCAGGAGCCCGGCTTCCTCGGCGCTAACGGAAACGGGGACGCGTCTGGAGGCGAGCTAAGGCGAGCTGGACGTTTACCTGCCGGCTGCTGGTCACAAAGTCTTCAAGAAAATACAAGCCCCCGACCTCAGTGCCCAACTGCCCCACAGGCGGCACTAGCAGGAAAACAGCCCAGGGCGTCCACTGCTCCTCCGTGGCGCAGCCGCGGATGCCGCTGCTGCCCCGCGTCCCTGGCCGCTATTCGAGCGCAAGAAGACAAGAGAAACGGCCGCAGCGGGCACGCTCTTACAGCAGACGCTCTCTTTGCCGGGCGCACAGTCAATAAATATAGGTCTGTCCGCTTCTGTGAAGCAGCGAGGGCTATGAAACCCCCGATCAGTATAAGCAATAAGGCTTTACGTCCAGGTCTGTGTGCTGTGTGGAATTCCTTGATCCCACACCCACGAGATGTGGACAGGCGCGGGCTGTAGCCAAGTGGTTATTTAGAAGATACATTTTCCAATTTTTCTTCCCAGAACACTTCCATTTTCCTCAATTTTATTTTAAATTGCATCTGGATTGAAAACAGTTGCAAGAGACTTACAGAAATCAGCCCAAGCACCCAGGGAGAGATTTCCAATGCATCTTCCCTATCTCTGCAGAGCCCAGCGCTGCGGCGGCGGCTCGGAGCCTGCAAACAAAGGCACGGGGAATGCTTGCAGGGAAGCACACAGGCACGATGCACATGTTAAAGAGCAGGATGTATGTCAAACAGAGCATAATTATATCTCTGTGATGACTATTTTTTCAATCTGTCCTCATTTCCATGCCATCTTTAAAACAATGCAGAGTGTTTTCATTTGCAACACAGTATTTCATCTTCTCAGACATTCTTTTGTCTGAGAGGCTCTCTCCTTTCATCAGCATAATAATAAAATAATAAAAAAAAAATCAAGCTCTTTTTGAGAATGTCCTTAAAAAGCCCAGGCATTTTGGAGAGATGCCAAGGTGCTTCCTGAGATGCACTCGCTCTCTGTTGTGAAGCTAAAAGCTTTTGGTGCCGGACTCCGGGAAGAAAACCTCCTGGCTAATTTAGTCTCTGCTTTGGTTCTCAGTCTGCAGAAAATTGATGAAGGCTGCTGGCTTGCAAACTAGGAATGTCAGATACGTTTTCAAACATCTTTATTTATTTTCCTGTGAAAACATCAAGATATGTCTGTTCTGATGGCAACATTAAAAACAAACAAAACCCCCGTTCCCAGCAGACCCCGGCCGCGAGGGAGCTGCACAGCTAGCGCCAGCCTCGGCCGCGCGGCTCTGCCGCGGCGCCGCCGCCGGTACCGAACGCAAACCGCCGAGGGCACGGGCTGGACTCCGAGCGCAAGATCCCGACCCGGGGAAGGAGCAGCCGCCGCACACGCGTCCGCGTCTGCCTGCGCAACCGGGAGCGCCGCGACACGAAGGCAGAACGCGCACGGTTCTCGCAGGGCCTTGCCTTTACCAATCAACGGTCAGCAAGCATGACAACTAATTGTTTGCAGCTGTCATTAGCTGAAAACAAGGCAAATCTGCATATGCTTAATCTTAATTAGGCAGGCTTGGCGAGCAGCCCCTGCCCGTCGCCACCAAACAACCATTGCACTCGCAAAAGGGTGACAAAGCCCAGGCGCACGCACAGCGTTGGTGGAAAAAGCCAACTGCCTGCAAAAGACCAACGCGGCGCGCGGGGCGGCTCTCGGAGGGGGACGCGCGAGCCCCTCGGCCTGCCCCCCGCCTCTCTGCCTCCCTGCGGCCACGCGCCGCGTCTCCGGCTCCCCGGCAGAGCCGGGCCCCGGCGCGACGCGCGGTCGGGGCGCTGATAGCAATTAAAGCAGAGGAGTTTTGCCACCGAGGGCATCACGGCTAATTATCCGACTCCCGTTTACCTCTCAGATGAGCAGGCGTTGATCGGCTTTGCAGAGGCATTTCCGAGCAAGGACGAGGAGAGGAAGTTTGGGGGAAGAGAAGGGAGCGCGGACGCGAGGCCAGGCTGGGTCTGCATCAGCAGCCCTGGCGCGGGAGGCTCCGCTGGATTGCGGCTCAGAATTTACGAGAGGGCTCCTGCTGCGGGAGGAAAGGAAACCAGGTCACCGGCTCCGCAGTAAACGCTCCGCAGCTCCACGCTGCAAAATACGTTCAGCCCGTCGTGACTGGCAGCGACGTCAGCGGATCGCGGCGGAAATCTGCCCCGAGCCAGGGCAGCAGCTACCCGGCGTTTTCCCCACCGCTGAAGAAGAGCAGCCCAAAGCCCGTGAATTTTACCTCGTACCCCGTTTGCAGAGCGGCAGCCCTCCTCCTCCTCCTCCAAACCTCTCCCCTCGCCTCCCTTGTCTGCACGCGCCTGGCGCGACCCGACGGGACGCTGGTCAGTCGGTGCACGGGCTATGAATAAAGCCGTGGCGGGTTTGGAAAGCTGCCACTTCCCCGGGGCTCGGGCAGCGCCTGCACCGTCGGTGCGCCCGTGCTGCCGTGCCGCCCCGCACGTGCCGGGTGATCTCCACTCGTGCTGGGAAGCAAAAAGCCGCGCGAGCACGCTTGCGAGACCCACGACCAGGCAAGCGCGGCGCGCTTTACCCGGGAGCTCGCGGAGCAGCGGACGGGGAAGCATCCGCGGGCCGGGACGCGCCGCGCAGGCGTCGCGCGCTTGGCAAGAGAAACCCGTCGTGGCAGGAGGAAGCAAACGCTTGAGGCGGATTTAAAATGTTGGCGCATAGCAGCCGGGTAAAAAGAAAAAGCAAGGTCAGGCTGGAAATACGAAAAATATTTTCCTTACAGAAAATACTGCACCGATCCGAAATAAACAATCGAACAAAATCTACTGAGCAGAACTTAAGGAAAATCCATTCGAAACAAATACAAACAAAATCCGAAACCATGCGGAGCTGCCGCCGCCAGCAAGGACTGGGAAAGGTATTTTGAAGGTTTGGCCAAACAGAAATAACTGACGTGGCTCCGAACGGCTGCGAGCCGCAGAGCGCGCTCTCGACGGCAGGATTAAAAGTCTTTACAATTTCAGCCTGTTTGTTTGAAGCCCGTTTTTCTAAACCTAAGTGGGTGAAAAGCAATGCCGACACTTACTGGGTTTGTTTCATTGCGTTGGTTGGTAGTCATCTGGATTTTTGTTTCCGTCGTAGAGAGGAGCCGGCAGCCCAAATGATTACACGTTCCGGGGGAGAAGCTGTGCAACGCCCGGGGAACAGCGTGAATGGAAACGCTTGGATACTGATGGGGTTTTAGCAAAAAGAAAAAAGAAAAGAAAAAAAAAAGCCCAACAACCAAAAAGCCCAACAACCTGCGTTTTGGACAAAATCAAGCCTGTTATTTCATAAACTCGTGCACAAATGGACAAATGAAGTCAAAAGCGACTGTGTTTGCTTTTGCAGTGCTCAATTTTATGCTTTATCAATTTACAGGATACTCTATACAGAGAGGAATTAAAATAAGGATGGGAATCATCAAAACATTTCACTTTTAATTGAAATTGACTCCAAGATTATACATTAGGGAAGCTAAACGAAAGACATTATATCCAAGCAAACTACTCTACCTGCTGTCTTTAAGAAAATACCAGCATGTCATCTTGACGCACAAACCCCAGACTTTTATTTGGATCTCTGTAGATAGGCTACATGCGCATGTTGCAGATAGATAGCTAGACAGACGTAGAAAAAATTGTAATGAACAGCTTTAGTTCAGCAAAAAGCGTAGAGGTTTGGATGTTTAAAGCAGAAACCTCCCAGTGCTTTAAATAACTGTAATTAATGTATTCAACTCGAGCAGTGTCAAAAACTTAAAAGTGACAGATAACAAGCAGCCTACGGCTTCCCTGTTCAGCATCCCCAGAAAGACAAATCCATCTGCAGATATTTAAGACGTTACCTGTATTTCGGAAGAGACAATGACTGCTTATTATTTTATTCTGCCCTCATGTGCAATATATTTTTTAGATAGAGAGGAACAGGTAAATACACGTTTCAGGTGTAAGACCATATCGAACAAATTGCAGCTAGTCTGCAAAGACCAGAGATAAAATATAATGCAAACAGAGAGATAAGAAAGTGGTATTATCTTCATAAAGTATTTCCTATCAGATTATTTTTACTAATAATTTGAGCACGCTGATTGGGGCTCTGGGGAAGGATGGTCTGGACAAGAGGAACAGATACAGAAAATAATGTGAAATTTGTAACGGGGGGTACAGACTACATCCTTTCTGAAGCTACACACTAACATGCATTAAATTCCTCTGCCTTTGAGCATGGTATGAAAACAGCCCTGAGTTGTTCCTGGCTTTTATTTACTTGATTCTCTGACATTATTAAATATATATATATATATATATCTGTGTGTATATACATACATACATGCATACACACATTTTATATATATATATATATATATATATATATAAATTGCTGAAAATTGTATTGAAAAATCAGAATCCTCACTCAGCAACACTTTGTTCAGGTCCATAAAAACAATTTAAAGTACGGGCTTAGATTCCAGTGGAAACATAAATTGCAACATAAGTCCTAACTGAATCATTTGCAAAGACTTACCAAAAATAGGGATCTTAGGGACTCGTTCTGTAAGCCCAAGCCGTTTTCAGGGCTGGCTAATTTGGGCGGATTAGAACAGAACCCAACAAAGCTGCGCGAGCTGCTGTTGCACCCGCAGAGAAATTCTGCAAAGACGCGAGTCGCTCGCACGATGCGAGCACTGCGTACAGCTCGAGCCGACTACACAACTTACAGAAAATAAACCACAAGCGGGGGGAACCCTAAAATTTGCTGAGCTGTTGGCGACGTTCACCGCCAGGTCGCAGTCGCTGACGTGTCCCAGTGAACCGCTCTTGGCGCCGGGGCGGTCTGAGAGCAATTTCACTGGGATATTTGACGTCCGCACGCGGAGGGCACAGCGCCGCCGCCGCCGCCCCCCCTTCTCTCGCTGGATGAAACAGGAATTCCCGGCGCGGTCCGGCGACGCTCCCGGTTTCCCGGCTCCACAACGCCCGCCTTGGGACAAGGCTGCTGCACCTTCCGCACGGCCGGCAAAAGCGACACCGCCGCCGTCTTCCCACCAGCCGCCCCGGCCCCGGCCCCGCTCCCCCTCGCGCGCGCAGCCCGGCCGAGGCGCCCAGCTCCACCAGCTCCACCAGCACCAGGCCTGCACCGGCGGTGCTCAGAGAGGCCTCGCGCTGCCTTTGCCTTCTCTTTCCAGCCCCTTAAGGAGGTCTAGACGGTCCCCACTTGCTCCAGGCCAGCCATTTCCTACAAGCATCTCCTTGGGGCTGGGGACACGGTTACTGCTGCTGCCCTGTAAGTAGCAAGCTTCTCGTGGGGCTTCTGTTCTTCACCAGCCACTGAGTTCACAGGAACCCACAAGACTGCAGCTACTCCAGGGACTTCTGGCCCCACAACCTTCTGGCTGCAACTGGCCAACAGGTTCAGAAGTTATTAGGGAGATGCTGCTCCAGAGAGCGCAGAAGTCAGGTCGGATCTCAGAAGCTGTTGCATGGCTGGGACACTAATAGTTAGCATCTTCAGCCAAAATCATAGATGAAAAGTGGTGACCAGAGCAGAAAAAGGGTGAGGGAGAGTAACAACAGGTCTGCATTTCTGCTAACTGGTGCACACACCAGGGCCACGCATGCACTGTGATCTCCAGCGTCAGCCAAGTGCATGCCTGGATCTGTAGGAGGTACTAAGCATTTCCCTTGAGCAGTGGTTTGCACCTAGAGTCTGCAACCTCCAAGTGTCTGTAAGGCATTTCTGAGGATCCCTGGGAAAATAATACTCTTGAACAAATAAAAAGCTGCTATGATCACCAAAAATTCTCCAGGATCCCCCATTACAGTGAAAACTTCCGCATATGCTCCACTGGACTCCAAGCAACCAGCTCACTGTCTTCTCACCTCATGGATCTTCCCATGTGAATTCCTGCCCAGGTAGCAAACACCACAAAACCCACCTTCCACCAGCTAAGTGTGATGAGACCGCAGCCAGGCCTCTCCCAGCTGCACTGCACCCCCCAAGGGCTTTCTCCTCTAAAGAAAAACAACATACCCCGTACCGGAGGGGATCACCCGCAGCTTGGCGGACACCTCTGTGCAGCAACCAAGACAGCAGCACAACTTGTGGGTCGCCAGTGCTCTAGGGCCTGCACTAGATGCCTGCTTGCCTTTAGGGGCACCACAGAGCACATCCTGCGACAGATCCATCCACGTGCCAAGGCCGTTTTACCAAAGGAGCTCCCTCTTCCCCATTTTTCTGATGTGGTCTGCAGATATAATGGCATGAAGACTGCTGTATTCATATAGGATTTATATGACTGAACAGATGGCTAAGCTCACAACATTATTTTATATTAAAATTTTTCCTATAGGACCCAATCCCCTGGTGATGATGCAAAAAGCAAACCTCTATTTATTCCATTTTAATATAAATCTCAACCTCTGAATAACTACCCCTCTCAGCTTCCTAGCCAAGAATATGTGAAACCATTTGGCAATTTGTTTTTGTTTTTTAAATGCTGTGCTTTGTTTGTTATTCTATTTCCACCAAGAGCTTAAAAAATATCAGTAAGAAATACTACACTCTTGGTAGCCATCAGGTTGCAGATATAAGTTAATAACTATTTTCTTCCTTTCACAAGTATCAGTGCTTGACCTAAGATGAGTTGGATGAGCTGCATGCCAAATCCCATTTAAGGGTGAAGATCATTATAAAGACTTGAAGGGTAAATGCTGCTTTTCCTGTGAAAGAAAACCTAAAAGATACTATAAAATACCCAGCAGTGTCTTTAACTGTGGTGACATATACTTGCATGGTAACATACAACACAGGACTGTGAAGTACATCAAATCCCTGATTAGCCAAATGACTCTTACCCAGAGTAAATTTCAAGATTTTGTGGACCCAAATCCCTTTTTGTAATTTATTCTCCGTGTCAGTCTGTTTGCCTTTCTAGCTTACACAGAACTGCATACCAGACCGGAACGGATTTTTCTTGCAGTTTCTTGCAGCTTTCTAATCTTAATTATTCAAATTGCATTACAAATATCATGAAGTCACCACTACGGTTTCCTACACATACTTCAGTTCTTGTTGCTAATTGGAGTAACTTTGGATTTTGCACATTACTATATCAGTGATGCTTTAACTTTTATTCAGATTGCCTGTTTCATTCTTTGCCCTGGGCAGATCAAATATGTCCAACATATCTGTCTAACCAATCCATCACATGTAAAGAAGGAACTCTTATGCTCCCTATGGCACCTCCACCATGATGGAGCTTACTTTTGCCATTTCCCAGCAAACGCACGCTTCATCACTTTCTTCATAACAATTACATATACAAAAATCATTTTGAATCAGAGAATACAAATGGCAGAAGCTGTCAAGAATTCAGCTAACAAAACCTCTCCATTCCAGTGTCAAGTTTAGCTACCAGTAACTCCTGACAGATGCATGCCCAGCTTGTTCTGAATACAAGAGATTCTGCAACCTCCTACAGAATTCTAGTTCAGCCTTTTACTATCCTTACTGAAAGTTTTTATTAGTCAAACCTGAATTTTCCATCCTACGCCTTATGATTATTACTTCTACATACCAAAACCTACAACTCATTCCTTTCCCAGAATATCCTAGCCACTTGGCTACAGCGACAGTGTCTCACTTGTGCAAGTCTGGCATGCATTTCTAGAAGCCTAGAAAGTTGTCTTAAGAGGAAATACGCATGTGAAAGCTTCAGCCCAAGGCCATGAGCTTTGGCGCACCGATCAGCTGGGCAAGTTCAACAATTACAAAGCTATTACACAAATCATGGGCACGATCACAGCCTTCTTCCCCCGTAACATAATGCCACTCCAAATGCATCATACCAAGAGCCTGTGTGTCCTTAACCGAGCTGGAGTATTCGTAGACAGTGCAACACGAGCACGTAAGCGAAGCACAGAGCCCGAGCACGTAAACCGCCCTAGACCTGCGGCAGAGCTGTGATCTCCCAGCATGCTCTCTCAGGCTTTACGGAGGCAGGACCCACCAGCAGGCTCAGCTTTTGCTCTTCAGAGTTTGATAACAGCTGCTCTTCATCCTAATGTGTGTGTTTATACACTACAAATTATCTGGACTGATCTTGCAACAAGTATTTAAAGACCTTCCAATTCTTCTTTTCCCCTTTAAAGGAAGGTACGAGGTTTGCTCTTCTCCAGTCACTTGAGACATAACTTCACCTCCTCGGGGTTCACAGAAAAATGCTTTGGCTAGTACCTTTAGTAAGTTTTCTCTGAATGTTGTTTAACATCCTCTTTCCTTTAATATCCATCTTATTTAACATCCTTTTTCTTTATTTTACATCCTCTTCCTCTTCTTATGCACCTCCTCTTACGATCAAGATTTTCTGTGAACTAAGCAAAAGCATATTCACCACTATTGTTTCACCCGTTACTCTGTTATTAAATGACGAACGTAAACTTTCCGTTCATTCCCTTAACTCTTAATATGCAAAACAATTTATTAGGGATTCTAACTAAAATTCTTCGTGTGTCCCAAGTTTCCCAATTTCATCTCTATCAATGCATGACATGAATGTATCCTAAGTCTTATACCCTTGTCTTCTTTTCCACATTTCCTTTATTTTGAAGTTCTGGATGACAGCATACTAGCCTTTTATTATATTCTACACTGAGGTAGTTCTCTGCTTGGTCATTTATATTGACACTTAGATTTTTAATTTACCTTCTTCCCTTCACTTTTTCAGCTTAAGATTTGCCATCTCTCAGTAAGTTAGAACATTGTGACACATTTAGCCTAAATAGAAGATGGGAGATAGAGATTCCCAGGGGATTCCCTGAAGACACTAACATAAGGATTTGTGATCACTTTCATTGAACAGACCACACTTACCTTTAGTAGATGATTAAATAATATTTTATCATAAGGAATATATTAAAAATTATTTAGTCATTGAGTCAGCATTTTTGTTTCTTATATCTGAACAAGATAGTAAAACTTAATTTGCTCTGTACATATACTTTTCTTTATTATGGTTAAAAATATCCTAACTATTTTTCACTACCTGAAGCCAAATGTGTTCCAGGAGTATTTCTCCTCAAATCTAGAGTACACTGTTTGGATACATCCCTTCACAGTACTTAAGCACTGCAAAAATACTTCAGAAATTCAGTCAGAAAACTTTCAAACATGAATGTAGTAAAAATTACTCATATTCAGGCCTAAGAATATCTGCATTTCAGTTGTCTTCAGCTCAAAAAAAGCTGGTAAGGAACTAAAGTAATTCTAAAAAACTTCATGTGCAGAGTCAACTAAACTCGTAAGAGGGTGAAAAATGAGCAACTCTGTTATGGAGATCTGAAAGCAAAGGAGTTATAACTAAGTATTTTAAAAGGCATTGACTACAGCTTTTTCAGCACAAGATCATATAAAAATACAGCATTTTGCCTGTTTTTAAATGGAGCTACTCCATAAAGAAACTTCCGAAGCTTGATTTTCACACAAGTTTACTAGTTATTCCGAATCTTGATGATAAAAGTATATTAGCATATTCCAACTCAAATAAGAATCTCATTTCACTTAACCTTAAATTTGCTGTATTTTATCATGCCAAAGGATGTTCACTGACAGTGAACAGTGCTAAATAAACCTTCTATTTTCAATAGCTTTAAAATCATGAACATAGAATATATAAAGGGACAATCTAAAGCTGCCTTAAATTCCAATACATTTGCTGTTTATTTTAGTGTGATACGGGGTTACTGGATTACATGTAGGAAATTTCAAATAAGCAAGCTTAGCAACTATTATGGACATGTACTTTTTTTTCCCCTCCAGAAAGTAAAAATTTAAGTGGCTTACTCTGAAAGCCTGCTTTACCTTGTACAGAAAGCATTTGAAACTTGGCCTGAATGCCTTGACATGAAGAGGTACAAAATACTCGAAGTGAATTCCAATACTAATTGTATTTGTTATTTTTTAGCTATCAAAAGTACAGTATGCCCAATCTTTAGCTCAGCACTTCAAATGCGATAAGCCAACCCTCTGAAAAGCAAGATGAAAACCTACTTTGCTATTTCTATACTTCCAAATACCCAAGTGGCAGTTCCTAGAAACAACGCCACTTTTTGAAAAAAACAGTCTCCACAAACAGGAAGCCCTGAAATGCTGCTTTAAATTAAATCACTTCTAAACAGAACTCGTTTGGGCAAATCCCATAGCCAAGTAAAGTCAAGGGCTTTTACTACCAAATTCAGTTGGCACTGGGATCTTACACCCTTAATATACAATGAGAAATATTTCTCACCACGGCTTTCTGGCAGTTGGACAATACCAACCACTGCCTTTTTTTTTTTTTTTTTTTAACTGTCTTTTGTAAATTTATCTAAGCAATTAAATTTACATTTTCTATATTTCCTGTCATTGTTCAAAGTATAAAGCACAAGCCTGCCTTTCTAATGGGCTTTCTTCTCTTGCCAAACTCATCTACTTAACCCCACATTTAATGCAAATGATTGTTCTATATCATGTGGCACCACAGTATGAAAATGCTAATTGTAAAACAAAGCTCTTTCAAAAAAACACAAACATCTTTGTGATCAATATTGTTATGAAAGGGAAATACAGATCATAGGACAGCTTTCTTAAAATATATGTGTAAATGTTTGCCAACACATGGCAACAGCTTTCTAAACAAACTGGAACAATGCTGAAATGTGACAGCTTCATATATAATGCTATTTTTAAAACAGTCAGTACCAGTTATTATTAGTGGCTGTATTTTTCAGGCAATACACCTTTTGAATTATAAAAACAAGTCCACTTGGCATAACCTGGCACATAAAAAGTGCTCTTCTTGGCAGTACCTCCCCGCATTGGATCAGTTCAGAAGTTTTCAAGTTCTACCAGTCTCTTCAAAACTAAACCCGTTGATATATTATGTATAATACATTTTAGTTGCCTGCACGCTTTTACTAGTAACTTTTTTCTGTCACTATTCTTTCTATGCTCATGTTCACCTGCCATTGGAAATCTCATCACATTGAATAAAGTTTACTGAAAACTTTTTATTGTAATCAAAAAGTGACATAACAGGGCTGTAATGTATTCTGCAAATCATTCTGCTGATATTTTATAACTGATACCAGCTTTTTCTGCCAGGCAATTAAAAAAAATTCAAATGTGAAAATTTTCACAGTACAGTAAACTCCACCCAAACTAATTAACGGTGGTTAAAAATAAGATGCCCCAGCAAAACCTTTCATGTTACATGGTCACAACTCACAATTCTGTACAAAATGTTCACTTTATAAAGCTCTGATGTAAAAATCAAATAATCAAGCAGCAATATTTTAAGTGCAGCACAGGGTCTTTCATGTCATTATTTACAAAGCTTGAATTCGTTTACATTTTAACAAAATTTAATACAGATGACTTAGGAATTAAGTCAATTTTTCTTATCTGTCGTTCTACACCGTGACAGATTTAACTTTTTGGTCATCTTTCTCTTTATCCTTGCTCTTCTTAGATTTCTTCTTCTTGTGTTTGTGTTTTTGGCTTTTCTCCAATTCCGATTCATTCCCAGTGTGTTTCTTATGCTTCTTGTGTTTTTTATGTTTCTTGTGCTTCTTTTTATCTTTTTTCTTTTTCTTCTTCTTGCTGTCTTGACTCTCTCCTGAGCTGGCGCTGCTGCTGTGGCTTCGGGTCTGGCTCTCAGAAGGACTTTGACTCCGACTGCGGCTAACACTGGGGCTGCTTTGACTTTGACTTCTGCTTGCATCAGGCTGGTCAACAGTAGGTGCTGCTGTTTCCTCTTTAACTTTATCAACAGGTTTTTCTTTCGGTTCTTTAGAGTTTTTTCCTGCAGTTTCTTCATCTTTTGCAGATACATTACTCTCACTGTCACTTTCATTGTAGTCTGGTACAAATGCAGCCTCATCAGTTTCTCGAGTTAAATCAGAAGAGAGCCTTGAGGAGTTGCTTACCTGAGGCTTAGGCTTGATGATGCTTTTATCATTTTGCCCAGTCACATTTTCTTTCTCATTTTTTGCATCTGGAGATTCAAGTCTCAAAGATGGCTTATTACCACCTGGCTCTTTTTCTTTATTGCTCTTTACTTCTGGTACATGTTTTTCTTTCTCTTTCCCTGCATTTTTATCTGGAGGTTTGTGTTCTTCCAATGAACGTTTGGAATCATGAGCAGCTTTGTGATCAGATTGCTTTCGGTCACGTGTAGGACTGTAGCTGCTCCTTTTGGAATCTCCAGTGCTCTTTTTGGATGGCTCTGCTCGTTCATCTCTTGGTTTACTTTTCTGTCCTGATGTAGATTCTCTGTTTCGAGAAGGTGAGTCTTTTCTTCTTGCTAACTCACTCTTTTCATCTCTGCGCTTGGAACTAGAATGATCTCTGTTGCTATCATGATCAGATTTTTTGTCTCGGTTAGGAGTGAAGTCTTTAGCAGTGGATCCACGCCCTGTATCATGTTTCTCTGAAGATCTGCTCTCTTTAGAAGATTGAGAAATATTTTTTCCGTTTCCTTGTTCAGTCCCACGCTCTGAATGGTCTTTTTCTGGTTGAACACTGCTCTTTCTCTTCTCAGAAGTGTCCTTCTCTGACAAAGAATGATCCCGGTCTTTGGTTTTCCCTTTTTCATTTGACAATGAGCTTTTTGAACCTTTTGCATCATGCTGGGCACTTTCATAACTCGCTTCTTTTGTAGTTTTTTGTGTTTTTTCCAAAGGCTCAGCCTCTTTTTCGTTGTGTTTAACAGGGTTTGGGGGCTTAGCACTTACATTTTTCACAACACTAGTAGGTTTTCCTACATTTGAGGGTACCTGGGTAGATTTAATGTCTTCCTCTTCAGACTCAAAGTCATCTTTATCCCACTTTGATTGGGGGACCTGAATCATAATAATGACGTCTTCAGCAGGGGCAGTTATATCATTATTATACTCCTCCATGGTCTTAATAACAGTTCGTTTTGTATCTGGCTTTTCTTCAGACTTTCTAACAGGACTTCCTCCAGTAGAACTAGTGCTGAAAAGAAGAAAAAAAAGTATTCACCAATAATGAGTAAGATATGAGCACAGCCATCTTTTGTTACATGATAGAATTTAAACAATTTTTTAATAAAAAAAAAAAAAGTGTTCAGTATTTTTTCAAAACACATTCTATTAAAGGAAGAGAAAAGAGAAAGGATGAGTCCACTAGCTAAGATTATGAGCAATCAATTAAGTTAGTATCTTTCTACTGCACATTTAATTAACAGAGACACAAGATTATCAGATTGGGGACTGTCTGATCTGGTAATTCTTTGATGTCCTATTTCTACCAATGGTAAATAAATTAGATACACATTCTTGTTTCACCACAGAAGCAAGTATCAGTGGAACGAAATCTGTCCAATCAAACTGTTTTATCATCATGTCCTCAAGTTCTCCTTTAGAAAAATGTTTTTAAAACTTCTTAGAATACCAAAGCAATTTCTTATTTTCCCCAAAATAGCCTGCATGTTTAGAGTTTGCTTTATCCTGCTTCTTTAGCTACTGAAATGTAAGTAGTAACTCCGCACTAGATCACTTGAGTTTCACATGCCACAAGATGGACTATAATAGAGAGATCTCCAAAGTAAACACTAGAAAAGCTGGTATTGGGCTGGACACAGTGCTACTGTGTAAACAATCTATTGTGATCAAAGTTAAAATCAATATACAATACTGGCAACTGAGCTGGTATTTTTGCATATCATTTTGTGACATATCAACTAAAGTGTACCACTATAGTACCTTTGGATTTCTAAAAATATAATGTATTACATGGTACAGATGTGGCCTGAAATCCAGTAGTAAGTGGATTTGAGGGAAGACAAAGAGGGGACACCAAACCATCCTCTTCACCTCAATGAGTCAAGTAACTTCATCCAACAGGGTAACAAATAAGAGGAGAAAAGTCCCAGAAACGTGGGTCAAGCATCACCTATGAGTTAATCTTATCAGCTTTCTAGGTAGTAAAAACTGCTTTTCTTCAACAAAGTAAGTTTTGACCCAATTAGTTCGATGAAACAGTTCACAGGTTCAGATGCTCATTTAGAATGGATTTAGCTGCTCCTTTCATCAGTCATTATAAAGATTTTACATTTTTATAGTGGGAAGGGGGGAGGGTGAGAAAAAAAAACCAACAAGAAAAGTAGTAAGGTACCTGGTATAATCTACGAGAGTTGAACTAGATCCATCAGCTGCTGTTACTTTTCTTCTCACTTTTCCTTTCACTTTTTCTTGTTTAACTTTACTGCTACTTGGCTCAGGTTTCTCAGCAGGTTCTTTTGCCGGTGGTACATTTTCTCCACTCACAATCTTTTTGCCTGTCTCTCGGTTAAGTTTAATCTTTTTTGCAGGCGTAGTCAGAAAAGCAGATTTGTCCTTTTCTGGAGTTCTCTCTGTTTTTTCACCATCAGGCTCAGTCTTCCCCTTTGGTGACGTTTTTGATTCAGCAGTTTCTGGTTTAGAGGCCTTTATGGAAGTGGCTTCATGTTCTTTATCAACCTTTTCATCTGCCTTTCTTTTTCTTTTTTCAGGTTTTGCATCTGAAGACTTGCTTTTTTCAGTCGTTTTTTTTGACTTTTCATCTTTGTTGGAGGGCTTCTCTGACTTAATTTCTTTTGGATGATCTTTCTTGACCTTTTCTTCCTTAGCTGGTCTGGTTTCTGGGTGATCTTTTGTCACTTTTGGATGAACCTTCCGTGGTGTACCAAGAGCCTTCTCATCCTTTTGAGATGAGGATGTTTTAACACTGTCTGTCTTTGGCAACTCCTCCTTCACTTTTTTCACAGGAGGTTCTGTTCGAGGAGATTTTTCACGATCAGTGTCTACCTTCTCCTGGGAAGCTTTAGCTGGTTTTATTACATTGTCTTTCTTAGGAGGAACAGCTACTTCTGTTTTCCGTTTTGTCTTGTCAACTTTTGCTTTTGGCTTATCTTTCTCTTTTTTCTCCTTTTCAGACACTGGTTTAAAAGCAATAGAATCTGCTTCCATAGGTTCATCTCTTACAGGGGTAGCATCATCTCTATTTGGGAGCATGAACAGAGAGTCTGCCTTGATGTCTTCTGCTGCAACTGGTTCTCTTGGTTTTCTTGCACCTTCTAACAACTCAGCATTTGGAAATCCTTCATTTTCGTCACCTTTTCTTCTCTTTCGGTGTTTTTTATGTTTATTTCCCTTGCTATCTCCCAGTGGATTTTCCACCTCCTTTTCTTTTGATTTTGTAGGATCTTTGATGCCATGGCTCTCTCTTCCAGAAGGTTTTTCAGGGTAATTTCCACCTATATTACGATTTCTATGGCTTTGCCCACCAGCATAATCCTCCCTACGTCCCCGAGCATATGGTGAATTCTCTCGTCTGGTTCCAGGTGGACCAAATCTCTCTGGAGAAAAGTTCTCTCTACTCACTGGAGGTCGAGGTTGAGCTCCAACAGCATAGCCCTTATAAAACTTTTCATACCATTCTCTGTAATTCCTTTCCCATTCTCTGTATCTTTCTTTTTCAAATGGATCTCTAAAATCAACAGATCTGCCATAGTAAGCTTTTATATCATACGGTGGAACTTCTCTGTATCTGTTAAAATACTCCCTTTCTCCTTCCCCTTGTGGTATAGTCCTTTTGGTGGGAGACTGGCCTCTAAATATTGGAGACCTTGATCGAGAATGATATCTTCTATATGGCGGTGATCTTGACCTTGAGCGGTGATAACCATGTGACCTTGACCTAGAACGATAGTTACGACTTTTTCCTTTGCCTCTTCTTGGATACGGAGGTGATCGTGAGTAGGAACGTGAATGGGAACGACTAAACGACCGAGAGTAGGAGCGGGAGCGGGAAGAACCTGATCTTGACTTGGAGTAGGTATATGAACTTCTAGAATAAGATGAAGCACTATAGGGAGACTTGGACCTTAAAAAAAACACAATAAAAAAAAAGTTAATTCAAAACAGTTATTCACCCTAATTTTTTTCCTGCCAAATTTGGTTTTTTTCCTCCTCTCTTCGTATGCTTATGTCAAAGCTTCTTTCAGCTGCTGACATAACGCTACTGCAAACTGAAGAACTCAGTAACACATAAGAGTTTCTGCTTACAAGACAGAACAGTTGCTGCTTTGTTAGTGTAAAGACATACAGAAAGAGTAAGTCTAATTCCACTCACTTCTATCATATTAACTACTATATCTATTGATTGATTTAAGGTGGTGTATACTGGCCTCTACTGGCACAAGAATGCACAAATTTTTTACTAGTCAGCAACTACGTGCTGCACAAATCATTTTTGTTGCAGTAAGATGCAAAAAAAGCAAGTTTTAATGGCTACAGTGCAGTACCAAGCATCAACAGAACATGATTCAGCCTGAAGACAGTAAAGCTAAGTTTTAAAATGCTAGTTCAGTCAATTTAACTTTATTGCTTATTCGGCAATTTATGAAAAAATGCGTAATACTCTGTACCACAATGTTACATACAGTACTACTTGATCAATACTTCTAGCTAGATGACCTAGCAAAGTTTTCCACATATCTCTAGCTCAAACCAAGGACAGCAACTTCAATGCAAGTAAAATTGTACCAAAAAGTTTTCAAATTCAGCCTCTAGTAATATTACGATTCAACACTTACTCTCAGAATGATATTCATGACATTTAGTAATGGAGAACTATTCAGACTGATGCCCAAGTGATTTTTTTGGATATAAAACATTGACTACTCTGAGTATTTTCCTTGACAAGAACCATTTCACATTATTCCGCACATGCTCATTAGCATCGTTCTTCCTCTTACAAGTCCTTCAACAATTTAACAATTTTAAAATTTCATTAAAAAAAAAATCAGATCTTTTAATTCCTTAGAAAAATTTAACAATGTCAACAAAACACTAGTGAAAGCCACCAGTTTGCAGCACAGGATAAAATCCCTCCATGTGTCTACATCAGATAAACAAAGAGGAAACTGAAGACAATTTCTCTCCTATCTCCTCCGAAGTGCTTTGGTTGGTTACAGTCAGAATTAGGAAGACGAAGAAAATCCAGCAACAACACCTGTCCAGTTTTTAGCCTCCTCAAGAATATCAGGAGGTGAAGAATGTCGTTATGGAGATGCTTTACTAATAAAGACACCTGTTCCTTAACAACTGTTGCCAAATTATAGCTATCAATCAATTGTAATCTCTGTTGTACTTGAGCTAGTAACCTACACATGAAACTCCTGTCACTCCAAATCCCTCGAATCATCCAATCCATCTAAAGATAGAGAGGTGGAGTGGAACTCCTCCTGATTCTTCTAGACAATCTGCTTCTCCATTACGGACATGTAAAGCAGTTACCTGGAAAACGAACGCCTACGCTCCTTTTGAATCTTTTTATATTCCATCAATTCCTTAGCAAAATCATTTGTAAACTCATCAAGTTTGGACTTTTTCTTTTCCCTGTTAAAATAAGTTTGACCTTTATTACAATTATAGTTTGACCTTTATTACAAAAAGACATCAAGAAACAAAACATGGCCAATATGAGAAAATGTATATTGCATGCAAATGCAAAAGGTGAACATCCTATTTAAGCAAAAACAGTTTAGAATTCCTATGAGTTTTTAGGGAAAGTTTTAGAATTACATTTGTCTTGCTTTAGCTTTGCATGTTTACCATCTGCAATGAAAAAATATACTGGAAAAAATGCTTTATATGTCATTTTTGCTTATGCCAGATGCACTTTAGTGTAACTGCAGTCCGATACGCTATTTAAATACAAAAATGAAAAATAATGCAACTTCATTGAACCAAATACTTACTCCTCTTTAAGTCTCCGTTGTTCTCTGTAAAACTCCTCCCTAGATAAAGGAGGTGCTTGTGTCGTTGGGATGGTATTTGAATGAGCCGTTGGTACTGCTGTTGGTACCCAAGCTGATGACATGTTTGCAGGAGCTGGGGAATATCCTGGAGGGGGGACAGTGTACCCAGCAGATGGAGGCTGACCAGGTGGAAACTGAGGAGGAAACTGTGGTGGTGGTACCCCCGGTGGAAGAGGAAGTGCATGGGGAGGTGGAGGATACAAGGGAGGTGGAGGCACAGGCACAAAGACTGGTGTTGATGCTGGTAGTGTTGGGGCCTGAGTCCTTTGTGTACGTTCACTATGCGGGCGTCCTCGATTTGAACTTCTAAAGAAACCCAAAAACATGTGTCACTGTTTGTTACACTCTGCCCTGATTTTAAAGAGGAAAGTGAATGAAGTGGGAGCATGATGGCAAGTACTTCTTGTTTTCAACTTAAGCGTTTTTCTCCCCGCTTTCTGTTCATTTGAGACTACACTCATTTCTTGTTCCTCATACTTGGCTTTCAATATGCTCACCCCCAACAGTCCCCTCAGTCTTCTCTCCTCATAACTGAGCTTTGCAACTGTGGATGGAGGCTGCCTATGCTTAAAATAGACTCCCATTTCCCATGTGCCAAGTGCCCACTGCTCCTCTGCCACTCTTTGATATACTTAATACTTCTGATCTTCAAAGTACTGCACAAATATTAACTATTCTTCTCTTGAACTTCTTTTAACTTCTTCCATAAAGACTTCCTATGTTGTTGTCCTCATGATGATGCATTTGGCCTGTTCTTGTCCCCGAATTGTTGCTTTCTTGCTTACTGAATTTGATATTTTAGATTATCTGTGGGCTGGATCCTGTTTTTTTTTTTGTTTGTTTGTTTGTTTTGCTTTATCTTTAAGAGCTTATAAAACACAATACACCCTTATAATCTATCTGTAACAAATATATCCCAGAAAGACGGACAAACTTGACACTGTAGTAATAGGTAAAACTGACTCTCACTTCAACTGAGAGAAAGCAGCTTGGCTGTTCAAGAAGACTAAGTTGAAGAAATTCCAAATTGCCGCAAGGTAACTGTGTGGACTTTTCAATGACTTGCGCAATCAGTATTAGCTACATTGTTAAAAACAATGTTGGATGCTTACTTCTAATGGGAAATCAATTTTGTCAGCCAGTAATCAAAAAGGTGGCTTTCCACCTAATGTTTTAATTATACTTCATTTTTAGATCTATGAGTTCCTTGAAAACTGCTAAATTATCAGAGTACCTTTTCAATTATACACTGGTGCTTTCTTTTAAATAATCTTACTGGGAGTAAAAATCCCCTTTGTTAGGGCTAATTCAGATTAAAGCATTAAAAATTAATTATCACTTGTTTTTTTTCCATAACTACATGTGCATTACAAATCATCTGTTCTTTATGTTATGTGTTACTGCCTAATTACAGTATTTTGAGTATTCATATATTAAATTTCTGTAGAATGTACTTACGGTTCCCAGCCTGGCCTGCTGCCTGCTGAGCGTACTGTACCGGCTCTCATCGGCTGACCTTTTGGAGGAATAAGGGGGGAAAGTTAAAAAACAAACAAACAAACAACAACAAAAAACCTATTCAGTTTCTATGAAGAAAATCTTTTAAAAGAAATTCTCAGGTTGCAGATACTTACCAGTTGTGGGTATTGATTGTCCTTGTGAGCCTAGAAGACTTTGTAATGCTGGTTGTCTTAGTACAGGAACCTGATAGCCCTTGTGAACAAATGTGAACAGTTAGAAAATAAGCTCTGCTAAAATACAGGAATCATCATATATACTGAAATAAGATTTACCTTCTCTTCCATCAAACTGCTGATAGACAGAACAGAAGATGATTTAACAAGTTCAGAGGCAGTCACAAGAGCAGCAGGAGGTAAAACAGTATCAGCATCACTAAAAAAAATTAGTCAAATTTAGTGTTTTAAAATGATACTGAAAATATAAAATGCAAGATGAGAAGATTGACTACTATAAATGGAAGTATACATTAAAATAATCTTAACAGATTTACATATGTAAAGTTAGCTGATTACAAATGAAGCACTAAAGAGGTCAATTTAGATTAGTGACACTTAAAGAGAACAATAACGAGAAAAATATTTTAAGCTGGTTGCAAAAGCAAGGCTTAGAGCATGTATACCCTACACACTGAAAATCAGTTCTGGAAGATCTAAGAACTGAAATTCTATTTGGAAATGTTTACAAGCTAGCTTAGAGATCGCCTTAAAAGTTCTTTTGAATTGTGGCCCTTCCTATTCAACAGTAAAACTGAGCCTGACAGTCTTCTAGACAGAGGGGCTATCAGCATTCAGTCCACAATACTGAAAGGTTATAAACCTTAAATAGTAGTTCAAATAGTTCCTTGCAATATATTTTCACATGATCTTGCTAGGTTGCAGTCAGTTTTATGATTGTATATACTTGAAATTCACAGACTTTTTAAAGAATGATTTAAAGAATGATTACATCCAAATCTGTATGGGTCATGGCTAGAATATGTATATTCCTGAGGATTATTCTGACTTACAATATTGATGACAGAACTATTTTAGAAAAAAGTAATGTGAATGCATCCAGTCAATTTTACTTATAAATGTGCTTTTACACTTTTTATGGAGACAATTTCTTTGATAATAAAGAGGTATTAATAGAATCAAGATTGCTTGACAATTGGATGGTAACTAAATGGTTACATTAGGAATTAAAAACAACAAAAAAATACATCAAAGGACTACTGGAAGAAAAAAGTTCCTGTTAGAGGATAAACCTGTACACTGAATGACCAACAGGGAATCAAGAAAGGAACACTTTTGAGAATGTTCTTACGTGGGACACACTTCCAACTTATCAAATGTCCTCAAAGTAATAAAAGAAGAGGAAAAAATAAAACTTCCACAGCTATTGGGAACTGTCACCAATGATATATAAATAGCTACATGAGAAGCTCAAGAGGGAGAATATAAAGCATTTTGATGTGTTTTCTATTTGTGTTGACCTACAGGTTTACTTACTGAAAAGGTCCGTCTGGCTTTTCAGAGCGGAGAGATAGGGACACTGCTGGAGGGAGATCAGAGACAGCAGCAGAAGACGGATTTATTGGCAGAGCAGCTGCCATAGATGACTGACCAGGAACCAATGATGACAAAGCAGCAGGATGAGAAGACAGAGCAGCTAATGGAATCATTAGTGGATCCTGCTGTCTGGAAATTGTTGGCCTGAGTAGAGGCTGCAGGTTGCGTGTTATTGTCTGTCTCATTAATGGTGGTGGTGGTGGTGGCGGCGGCGGCGGCTGCTGCTGCTGTTGCTGCTGAATCTGCTTACGGAGCCTCTTTGTGTACCCAGTTTCATTTTTGAAGTTGTTCACAGCCTAGAAGCAGAAAAACATTTATGAAAGAGTCATATAAAACGTTAGCATGTATATAAACAAAAGCCTTCACAGAGTAAGATCACTTGTGTACTCCTTTAAATCCTAAAATAAATCAACATTCAGATATATGAACACATCACGTTAAACTCTGATACTGGTGATCAGTAACTTTACGAAAAGTACTTATTTTAAGCTACTTGATTTCAACCCTAGTGCTACCTGAGGCAAGGTTAGTGAGGCAATCATTATTGAAAGCGAGGCAATCATTATTAAACAAAAACATGGCCAAAAGTTTCCAAGTCCGCGTGTAAAGCTCTGTAAGCCTCTTTAAATGTACTTTCCAGATACTTTACTTACTCTTAGCCTTACTCAAGGAGACAAATTATTATTTTATTTTCCCTCAGCTATTTACAAATAAGACTTTTCTTGTAAACAGTTCACATAAAAGAAATCATGTTACCTGGCGTAGAAACTTGTTGGCAATTAAAGCATCAGGAGAAACATCTGTTTGATGACAAGTCGGACAGGTATGTTCCTCAGATTCCAGTAGTGCTGTTCTGATACCTGTGAATAATTAGAATCAAATATATTTTTTTTGCCAAACTAAGAGTTTGGGGAGGGTGTGAGGGGGGTTATAATTAACTATAAGAACATGTGCATGATCAATAGGTGAACATAGTCTTGAATTGAGACATAAAGCTGTAAATGTGTAAAAATGGTATACTATGGAGCAAGTAACTAACATTTTACAATCCTAATATTTGAAGATTTAGGACAGGCTGTGTTCTTGCTGTTTTGACTAGTCTTTTTTCCCCACTATCCAGTACAGTAGGAAGTCACCAACCTCAAAATTAATGATAAAATATGTTTTTAAATAGCATCAGTAAGTTTGAGTTCTAAAGGTCTTAAACAATTATCCCTTTAAGGAGACTAATTTAGATTAAATGCCTAACTACCCTCTTGTTTCAGTCCAGAGTAAATCAGAGTTGAATACATAATAGTATTTTATACAGTAAGAGAGAAAGGGCTAAAGACAAACTACATCTGTTAAATACTTAGTACTGTAAAGAGCTGCAGAATTGTGTACTCTTTTCATACTCATTCTTCTTCATGTAAAAAGCATTTGACTAGTTCCTCAAAAAGGCAAAAAAAGCTTTCTGCTTTTCTTCTTTATATCAAGAGAGTCCCTTCCCATTAAATACTTAAGTATTAAATAGAGCTGATAAAGTAATTAGCTCTTATTCCTGCTTTCACAAGATCAGACTTGATGCTCCCAGTAAGCAAACATTGAAGTAAATACTTACATTCGTCACAATAACTGTTTCCACAGCAGGGAATAACAACTGCATCGTTCATTATATCTTTGCAAATCAGACATAGCAACTCATCTGGAATAGGATCATCTTCTTCCGAGGAGGAGGATGGTTCCTCTGGTAAGAAAGGAGGTTTTTCCTTCTTTCCTATAGCATAAGCTTCCCTGAGGGGTAGGAGAAAGAAGAAAAAAGTTAAAATGTAGATAAAGGAAAGCTTTTCCAAGTTTTTGATTTTATCAAGAAAAGATGGAATTCTTCTCACTCCACATTAGCCTTTGAAAATGTAGGCATTTAGTTTAAGCTAGTTCTCTATAGGCACCACGTGAAAAGAGGGAGGAGAGAGTATCTCTCTGGAGAATTCACCCCCCTCTAACTCAACTGAGAAACAAGAGATTAGCTTTGTCTAGAAAAATAAGTTTTGACAGCAAGAGGTTAGGTGAAAAGGACTCCATCTTTCCTGTGTCAGAGAGTAAAATTAAACTGTATACTCAGGATAAAGCTAATCTCCAAGGAATTAAATTTTAATAAATGAAAACATCTATGTTACTGTTTCTATAAAAGAATATCCTCAACAGAAAAAAACAGAAGTGCTGCTAAACACTTCAAGGTGAAAAGTTAAAGCATTTTAAAACAGCCTCTGTTCAACATAAACTAGTATTTTCTTATTTTATAGCAACAGAAAAATTTTTCTGTCTCAGTCATGAGATTTGATACAAATCAAAGGGGGAGGAAATCTCTCAGGCCAATAACTATTTGTTCAGTTTTGCAAGAAACCTTTGAAAGATAAACCAGAAATACAAAAACAACTTTCTAAAAAGAACAGCTCCAACTGTAAACATCACTGAAAGATCTTTTACAAAATACAGATTCTTCGCAAACTGGAAGTTTAACTTACTTCTGGAGGTTTAAACAGCAAAATCACACCATTTTATTATTAGAAAATAGCAGATAACTGATTTTAAGGCTAAGACACAATGGCAACACTTCCTTTGCTGCCATTACAGGTGCTGGTCAACTTTGTTGTATTTTCACTCAGGCTTTTACATGTGCTCTCTTTTGTTCACTTTTGGTCAATCAGATCATTCCATACTTACGCATCAATAGTTGGTATTGCATATTTTCCAGTGTTTGTAAGCATAGCACCCTTTGTATTGGGATCCTTCACCTCCATCATGAAACTCCTGGGAATTCCTGTGCTCTTTTTAATCCTGGGAACAGACTCAAAATTTTTGTCCTGTTAAAAAAAGAAATCCAGATATCTCACATAAAGAACCACATGCAAAATGACATTTAAATGACTATTTCAAGTAAGCAGGAAAAACTTTAATACTCTCCTTCCCCCACACATCAGGGTTCCATAATTAAAATATTTGTTTTCCTAAAAATATATAGCCAGGATCTTTCAACAGCTTGAGCAGTATTTTGAATTCTGAATTTAGAAGAGATTCATACAGCTTTGGGCATGTTACTTAAGAGTCAAATCTCCCTTAGTTCACCACTCAGAAGAGACACACACAGGCTCCTTCAAAGCACAACTGAACAAAAGCTTAATTCAATGCCCTGAATCAAGTACTGAAGGAAGTAACCTTCCAGTGTAGACAGTGAATGTAAAATTGATACCTCAGACATTTAGGTTCAGTCACTAATGTTAAATGGCATGAACACTCAGCCAAAAATGTGTAATTAAGATGTCAAAACCATGCAAATCCTCAGTAGATGAGGGCCAAATACAACTCCTCAACCTCAAATGCAAAGTATTTATGCTATATATGAGTACAAAACTTGATGATTGACAGAGATATCCTCTTCAGTTACATGAGGCACTAACAAATATGAATGTTCATTATTTAAAAAAAACATGCTGAAACATTTAGAAGAATTTTCATTAAATCTGAAATACTATTAAGATATACATGAAGAAACATGAGAGTACACAGAGAAAGATCTATGGATATGGTATTTAGTAACAAGCCCTAGAAACAAGAGAAAATTTACATTTATAATTCCAGACTTCCCTTGAATTTTGAAGGGCTTCTCAACATTGTTTTGTAGCCTCTATAGTTCACTTCTCAAGAAGATAAAAAAAATGATCACTACTGTTTGTGATTAATATCTTTGCTTCTTAAACTTCAAATACCCATTTCACACATTCTAGAGCAGATCAGAATATTTATAAAAGCCCCCTATACCCTCCATCTTAAGCTTTAATGAACTCAATTCACAACAGAATTTCATACTTGGAAGTGAATCCCTATTGAAGGGGAAAAGATTTTAACCTAGACTTTGGTAACAAATCTCTCCAACTGTATTTTGTCTGCCTTCACAGTGTACAGCTGTAAGACAAACAATACTTAGTTTATTAATGCTCATCTAATTGTTAAATAACTGCTAAATAAAAAAATTCAAATTTTAAATAATACCAAAAGTCCACCACAATCTTACCCCATTTGTTGGACAGTTCTTTATATAATGGCCAGGTTTTCCACAACGAAAGCAAGTGTATGATGGTGGAGGTGGGCCCAAGGGTTTCTTCATGTAGCTAAAGAAAGTTTGGAGGAAGGAAGGAGGGGAAAAAAAAAATAGTACGCATGTGTCTCTTTTCAAAGCAAGTATCTCTATAAATCTACAAATTTTCCATAATCTTCAAAGAATAGGTTTGACATTACGAACACTTACTTGATCGGATCATATTCATGGCCAGACTGTGACATCATAGCTTTTATTTTATCTTCTTCGGAAGCATTGGCTTCAGCCAGATTGGCAGTCTGTTTAACAGGTAATTATTTGACACACACATTAGAAACACATTTAAGTCCACACAGCCAAAGACAACACCACTCATCCAATCCTGTAAAGAGCAGCACAACTCTAGCTGATGTTGCATCAAAACAGCTGCTTATATAAAATATATTTGTCCTGAAGATGTTCTGGGGAGTCCTTATGCCATTACATGATGTTTATGTGCCTGTTAATCTACTCAAAAAGAACTTTCTTGGGCACTCAAAACCTTAGGCTCTGTTTGTACCTTACATAAAGACTTGTGTAATAAATTCAATTTTCTTTAATACAAAGTGGACTGAAGCTATATGTAAAAAAATATACTATCCAGTATTTTTAGACTAAATTTTAAGCTCCAGGCTATTTGAAAGATATTCACTATGTATTTAATTCAGAAATATGGACATAAGAAGCATTATTTACATTTTGCAGGATTAAAAGGACACACAAATTACAGTTGGGAAGGTTGTTTCTACTTGCTGAAATTCAGCTTCTGACAGAGCAGCATAAAAGAGCATCAAGTTTCTTAAAAACTCTCAGTAAGACAACAAAAAAAAACCCTCTTCTCAGTAGAAAACTGAGAACAACAGTCTGTAGATAGTCCAAACTGCATGTTTTTCCCCTAACTTCTCAACATTAAGTGCTGTAACTATTAAGTAAAACTCACATTTTTCCCGTTGACTGTGTCCCTTTAATATACAAATTGTAAATATAAACCTTATGCAGAACTAGATCTTCAAATCACTGAAGCCATCTAATATTTTTAAGTAGTATTTGTTAAAGTGTTTTATTATACACTAGTCCAGATACAAGCAGGGTCTAAGGGAGTGACTGCAAATTATTTGGATCTTCAAGCACCTACCATTCAGGTCAACCACTCATGTTTTTGTTTTTGTATGCATTCATTCACAAAAGCAACCAACTAGTTTCAACATTTTATTAAATGGTTGTTTCATATACACAGTTTATCTCGACAGTAACATAATCCAGATTGACATCTATGAAATCATTTCCATTAACATTTACAGAAAACTTGATTTACAGATACTTGACTAATTTGTTTGAACCCAAACGGTTTACAAAACACATTCAAACCACAAAACATTAGTAGGAATAGACCAAAATTCAAATATGGCATTTAATACATAGTAATAATAGAATAGGAAATTTAACACATTGCCTCCATGCTAAGCCGGTCTGCACTGAAGAGGTTAGAGTAACAGTTTTGAGCTGCTATATGTTATGCTTCTGCATTTTTCCAGAAATACTTAAATTTTCTTGAAAGTTTAAATGTGTACACCACTTGGACAGTTTATCACATTTTAGAAAATAACTTGACATGAGTTTACAAAACCAAGGACATGTTTAGGGACAGCACTAATGGAGACCAATTTCTTTAGGTGGCTATATTTCAACCTGAAGTTTCTTTTTTGCCAAATGTACACAATTTTTGATTTCTGTAGTGCTGAGGGAAGAAGTTACCAGCGGGAAGAAGATTTCTGGAAATTAACTCCAGACTTTGTTTTCAGAATAAAAGTCTAACTACTCTGCATTAGGCCCTGCCTTCTCTAATCTTTGTAATTTTGAAGACTAGTAATTTAATTGGCTAGTACTATGCCTTTTCAAAAAGTGCAGTCACTAGTGCTTTCCCAGACAAAGTTACACATTATTGAGCAAAAAATGCAAGCAGTTTCATAGCAAAACATGGCATTACAACAATTTCAGGTCACATCTTCTAATATGCCACACATACACATTGGTATATTCCTATAAACAATTAGGTACATTTACACAATTTACACAGTCTGCGTTCAAACAAATTAGATTTTATAAAAGGTTGTCCACTGTATATATACTTCAGATCTACAACTTATAAAATTGTGCAGCATTCAAAAAAAATGGATCTATAAAGACTAGAAATTCAAAAATAGCCATGCAATTGTCCATGTTACGGAAACGCTTCTATTTTGGCTGTTGCAAACCCCCCTGAAATGTCCATAACTTACAGCCAATTAAATTCTTCTGTAAAAATTGTATTAGTTTCCAACGCAAAATTAACGAAACGTATGAAAAACGGTAAACAGCTTCTGAAGTGCTTCTTCTTTGTGTCTTGAAGATGAGTAATACTGCAACATTATGTTGAGGCTGATAAGGTACTCCCCTTCTATCTTCCCAAACTGGGAACTACTCTTTACAGGATAGTATCAATATATACACGTATTTTAAAATTAAATAAATTAAGTTATTAAAATTAAAATTTTGTTCAAGTTACAACAGAAAGTCAGATATAGATCGCAGTGTAAGATTTAAAAATATGAAGCAAACACTTTTGTTTAGTATTTGACAAGAATATATATATGTATATATACCTTAGTAAGCTGGGCCAGAGAAATAGATGCAGAAGAGTCATCAATCTGTTCACAAAAAATTAAACACATATTCAAGTTCCACAATCAAAACACAGCAATAGTTAGCCTCTACTGTAGTTTGAAAGTCTGCACTCTATCTTCTGTGTGTCATTGAAAGAGGCATTTCCAGCCTAGTGTAATTTGTATTTGTTCAAAACAGTTCAAACCAGTAACATCTTAAGAGTATCTACATGATTAATGAAAATAAATTAAAAATAACTGAATCCATTTGAAATCAACTTATTACACCAGAGTACTTCAGAGAGGGAACCTTGTCAAATGCTTACAAACACTTAAAAATCAAAGGGGAAAGAAAATTGTCAATTTTCAGCTAAAATGCATTTTCAAAAAAAAAAAAAAATTAAGTAGTTTGAGAAGGGAGCATCAGTGTAGCAAAACTTAAATTTTCAGTTTAATTTATAAGCTAATCACTTAGTGGGTCATCATTTATAAATACACATAGTTATGGTTTTTGTGAACACAGTAGCTACCTGCCAAAATAAAGCACAGGCATATCAGCCCTGAAACAGGAATGCTTTCCCTCCTCCCAATAAGTTAAAAAACATAAAACAAACTCATGTCCCACTAAAAAAACTAATAAAAACATCAATCCAAACCATCAGTCATAAAAGTAACCTACCACTTAGGTCAGAAAAAAAATTTATAAACTAGTTGGATTAAATTATTGAAACAATGGTGTTTACTATGACATGACAGAATAACCTACAAAGACTGAGATAAGTGTAATTTCTAGTATTTTAGACAGTAGGCCATTCTATAGTAATTAGTTTGGAAAAATGTAAGAATTCATTATTTTCTTCCTACAAGACCAGCGAGAAGTTTTTAAATAGCAGCCCAGAGCTAAATGAACAAAAAGAATAAATATTTTGGATGAAGCAAATATGGATTCAGAGCGCAATCCTGTATTTTTCTCTACTGTGACCCCTCCCCAGCTATCTAAGAGAACAACTTGCAGGAATGAAGTCTTCAAGCCACTGGTTAATAAAAATACTGCAGGTTACAGTGCTCATTGCAAGCCAGTATTAAACTGCAGCGTTTCCACATGTAAAAAGGGTAATTCTTAACTTTTTCCTTTTTCAGTGCATTAAACTTACTGCTGCTTGCAACAATATAGTTCACAAAAAACATTATCAGGAAGATATTCAAATAATTTTTATTGTGTCTTAAATTGTTCAAGAAAGTGGAATAAAGTTTTACAATGTATACTAAACACCTCTCCTTGAGAGGTCATCAAATTGGCCAGAAAAATGATTAAATCCCTTCCTTGGAAAAGGCTGTTGTCTTACATTACCTAATGAAGGGAAAGAATTCAAGAGAGTAGCTAAATTACTCAGATTTTGGGGGTGGCAGGAACAGAATCTACCTGAAGTAGATGATTCCTCACTCCAGCAAAAGAAATAATCTTTCCTTCCACATTCTATCCAAAGACTCATTCATTGCTGGAAAGCATACATAATGTTGAAAAATTTAACTTTTCAGTTAGTATAGTATGGTAGTGTCCCATTGAGGGGAAGACTTGAAATAAGAATTTCTTTCCCTTGTGAGTATTATCAGAAGATCCAACTTTCTGCCATTTCTGAGTATGTAGTTCCTAGCCATGTTAAATAGCAAGTTCTATTAAATATCTTGAAAACTTGTGTTCCATATGCCACTCCTTTTTACATGTGGAAATAAGAAAGCCTATGTTCTATTACGACAAGTAAAACTTAACTGTTATCCATCTGTGTTTTTCAGAGGCAAATAAAGATTAGGAAAGCTATCAACTAGAGCCTAGCAATTTAAGGACACATTAAATAGTCTAGGATTGATCAATAACTGAAACATTACATTTAATGAACTATTAGTTCTTGGCCACATAATACTGTTGCCTAATAAAATACAACAGACAACAATCTAGTTTCTTAAAGGAGGCAGTAACAGTCTTTGCGACTCAACAGTTATCAAAAGCAGCAAACAGCTGCTTAATGTCCTATTTAGTGTGTTTGCCCAATAGCCACCTTTTCTTCTTAATTTCTGAAGTATTTCCTGCTAGTCCCTCAAATCAGAAAAATGGAAAGAATGTCTCAAGGACTCTTGTGCACAGATCTAGTATAATACTGCAGAAGAATCAGGGAGAAAAAAAAAAAAAAAAAAAAAAAAAAACACCACCAGAATTGACTTTCAACTTGTTAGTTGTTTTATACAGAAGACTATATGGAAACCAAGATAAAGCAAGGGGAAAAGGAGAAAGAAACGCGTAACAAAATGCTAGTGTCAACGCTAGAGTGCTACATCTAAATTAGAAGTTACGTAAAACCTTAAAACCTGGCTTAACTAAGGACTAAGCCAGGAAGGGCTGCAGTTGTGCTTGATGGTGCTGGAGCAAGGGGCATGACCTCTGTGCTTTTACAGCCTTTAAGAACAAACACCAACTAGGGACTCTTACAGCTACTGAAATACTAAAAGAGGAATTGCTTTCTCAATTTGGCTGTAATAATAGTCAGGCAACAGCACAGATCTAGAAGTGTAGAATGACAGCTAACATGAAAGAGCAAGACAATGAAGATATATTCAAGTCTTAAGTTTTTGTAAACCTGATAATCTAACTCATTTCAATTTTGCTGTTTATGCTTTATTTTTTTTTTTTTAAAAAAACAGTAATAGTAGGTCAGTCTTCCAGTAACTCATTCCTACCACAATAACAGCCAAATTCTGCTTTGAAATACACACAGAAATTGTACATATGTAACATTTCAAAACCTACAGACCAAGATCTGAATTCACTTTAAGAATAAATGGAATTATAACGGATAATGACACTTCCCATAATGGAAGTGCCTGAGACTGTAATGCTTTAAAGAGTCATGGATAATAAGTTACATATATGGAGGACTGGTAAGGAGAGATTCAAAGAGATTTCCCCTGCTACATCTACCCACAACCCAAATCAAGTACAGCCAGAGCAAACAAAAAGGCAAAATTTTTGCTTTGTTTTCCATCTACTTTAATTAGTTCCAACTATCACTAGGACTTCCCATTCCCTTCTTTTTTAGGCTTTTTTTTTTTTTTTTTTTTTTTTGATAAATCTATTACCTCATGGTAAGATGCTACTTAGAAATGTAATACAGACATGCCAGGGAACACACAAGGCTAAAGAATGTTAACTTTATTTATGAACATGTGATTTGTGCTTATACACATGCTAGTAAACAAAAAGAAAACTGTTTTCAAGAAATAAAAACCCATCTGAATTAGATCAAATACTATAAACGTGGTTTACATAAATGCATTACATTAACTACTAGGGTCACTGGGCCAGTTAAACTGACTTGAATTCACAATGAGAGGCATCTATGTTCAAAAAAGAATTTGAACCAATTAGTGATAGAATTACATATGTCAGATTTAGACTTAATGTTTTTAAACCTACATACAAAAAGTTTTAGATTTTGGATTGACTGTATACCATTCCATCAGAACTAGAGGTTGTATTCTTCACAGAACACAGATCCAGAGTTCAAGAATTTCTAGATTAAGTTATCCTAACAGCTTATCAAGTGATCAGATCCAATGATCCAGGGTTAGTGTAATGCCTCACACCATTCTAGTGAAGAAAAAGCAGTTATACTTAAAATAAAGATGGAAAATAAAAAACACCAAGTAGTAATTTTTATACTAATAAAGACTACTTTGAAATGTGTCATTATACATAATATTCAACTCAAGTGGTAAATCAAGATCTAAACCATTACCAGTGAAGTATTTCTTTGTGTTATTTATCTATATTTTAGCAGCAGAACGACAATGTGTTTTCAAGCCTGAAGAAAAATGCTGCCCCTTTTCCAAATATAAATTCACTATTGTGGTATACTAAGAGAGGCTTAACCTTTGGCAACTTAAAGCAGCATCAAATCCTGAAGTCACCCAGATAAGAAAATGTACCACAGGCAAAAGTTGAGAGATGACAGGAGTGTCATCCACAAATGCACCAGGCTCTAACCTCGTGCTAGAATTTGTACACCATGTTTTAGATATTTTCATCTGCAGACATACTATTAAACTAAGCTGTTTCATCAGATAAAGTGGAAAGATCAAATGCAGAGCTTTAGAATACCACTTTGTGTTGCAATGATATTTAAATCCACGGCAATCTTTTCAACACGTTTAGGTACTCAAGAGGGGCCCAAACAATATCGCTTCAATTACAGTTTTAGGAACAAAGACTCAAGTATTTAAGGACATGAAAAGGAATCATTTAGCTGCACAAAACTGTCCTCAGAAAATGTATGGGATATGTTCCTTTTGGTATTTGTTTGAACCCTCAAGTCAAAATTAAGAAGCAATAGCAAGTTCAACAATAATGGTTTCTCTGTGGTTTTTGATAACACTTTCAAAAACCATTTGGCAAAAAAAGTATTTGAAAACAAAAGCTAAAGTGATACAATGTGAAAATGGCAAAAAATACACTCCAAACATTTTTATTGCAAGAAACAAAAAGCACACAACAACCTATACAAACATACATATTACTAGCTATAGACAGACAGATGTAGAACATGGCACCATGTTCAATTTGTGCAAACTTTGAACCTACATGATCTAAAAAACGATCATACATTATCTGTACAACACAAAGTCATACAGGAAATATTCTAGCATATTCAGTATGAAATACAATGCATTACTAGGCACAAATACCAATATTCACATTAGAACTGTGCAAATGATGGCATTACTCAGTTTTCACTATGCTGAATCAAATACATTGTATTTACAACATACACTATGTTTTGCTGAAAAAAAATCTTAAGTAAATGTTTGGAAAATTAAATGTAAGGCTACATAGTTTTTAATTAAGTGCAGTGTGTAGAAAAAAGTGTGAGATTGTGTTTTTACATACTGCTTTTGATGTTCCACTCACTGGTTCAGTTCGACTTCTAGAAGAAGAAATAAAGGTGATCAGAATTTAAGAGAAAGCACTTGTATCCAATATAAAGCAGTGAAAACAGATTATAAAACCAGAACATCAAAATACTACATTCTGATAGTCTAGTGAATAGAAGTTTATTCATATATACAAAATGTTCTCCCTTGGTACATTCAGAGATTAAAAAATAAAAATCACATTTCTACTCTGTCAATTTTTTTTGAACTTACATATATAGAACACAACAGTGAAAATTAAAGTACTCAAATATTTTGACTGCTATGTAAGTATCAAAAACATGAAGTCTGTACTATAGCTTTGTGTTCTCAAATAATCACCCATCTAAATAGGAAGCTAGCTTCAGCCAATTTGCATATTTCTAGTATTATAAATAGGGATCAGATACAGTATTTTAATTTCTAAGAAAGAATAGCGATAGTCTAGACACTTTGAAGTGTGAATTTTTACTTAAGTGAAAATCAGTCATCTGACAAAGGAATAACAAAAATGGCAGCAGCATAGTCTTTAGAACAGTGTTTCTTTGTGGAAGCCCAAGCACTGTGTTCAGATACCTACTATATTTAGCCATGAAAGTGCCAAAATATTAAAAGTGTTACATATGCTACATTGACTAAAAATAGTAGTAGAAATGTCACCTGAAAGCAGTTTCTAGGATTTTGTGCGATTTAGGAGTCCTGTGACAGAAAAAAAGGTCTTAATTGCCAGAATTTGCTTTAAAATAATCTTGAAAATGCTACAATATTTTAGAAACTATTTCTTATTACATTTGAAAACTTGCTGAGATTCCACATACTGATTGATCTTTATCTGCATGCTACTTACAATGAATCAGACATGCAACTATTGACATAGTTAACAAACAATTCAGTCATCTAAAGTATCCCATGAGCAGAGGCAATTCAAAGTCTGCTGTGGAATTTATGTGTACCCAGAAGGGCTCGTGCTTCCCCTCCAATGCTAGGAAACCTCCAGGCTCACAGGTACAGCCATGTACTTTCTGAAAGATGAGGATGTATACAGAAATACTTTATGTTACCAAGCAATCCTTTCTTAGTATTTCTACCTTGAAGAATGCAGAAGAGGAATAATGCATTTGCAAAGGCCTCTACACTATTACATCATATTTTTGTAGTTTCCAAGTGTTAACTACTCTACCAATTGTTCCTTCAGCTGGTAACACTACAGAAACAGGAAGTTAATCTGCCTGGTTTATTTTCAGGGTTAAAGCAGCAGTGTCATTCCTCCCCCCCATCCCCACATACAGATACTTATTTGATCTTTGATGTTGCTAGCATCTATCCTCTCATTTTAGAGCAGCATTACAATACTAGGAGAGGGTGTCATCCAACCAGAGACAGGATGCACAGACGCAAGACAGCACCAAGAATATGTACTTAAGCTAGCCTCCAAACAAGGTAATGTTTAGAAGCACAATTCTGCATGGTCCAGTATTACTAGGTAGAATCTGAAAGCACTGCAGCTGCAGTAGTATGCCTAAAGCTTCCATGCAGAGCGACACAAAAATCAGTTATTTTGCTTAAAAATGCTTCATGGGTACCAGGATGCTACTGTACTGTTTGTTAGAGACATACCATAACTCATCAGTATATTTTTTTTTTTTTTTGGGAGAACCAACTTAAAAGCAAGACATGGTAAAACCACAAGATAATAACATCTGCTAAATGTGATGCTGAGGCATTTCAGATGACTACAAAACATGACAATTCAAACACTAGTGTCAGTGACATAGAAGTAGACCATATGAGTAAGTGAAGGATAGCAATAATCCTGTAGTCAGGATTGCATTTGATTTTTTTGTAATTTTAATCAATACATCTGATTCATTTTTTCCATAAGGTCTACGAATTTTGAAAGAACACCTGCAGCTCAGATACCAACTTAGGCCAAAAAAATAATTAGATAACTAATTACTCTTGTTGGTATGCTAAACTCCTTACTGAGTTTCAAGCTGGCAAATTCCCCTCAGCACACACAAAAAGCAATTTGCTTAAGCATGTTTTTCTTTTGGTATTGCCTGAAATCGCCACTGTCTTTTGGAAACTATTAGGAACCAGGAGAAAGGCTTGTTTGCATGGCTCATCAACTGACAACCATTGGTCTTTCCTGTCATTTAGCAGACAAAAATACCAGATTCGGGGCATAAGAATACCTGCCATATCCCAATACAAAAATACAAGAAACAGTAACACATTAAGAGACATTTTTCTGAGATAACAAGTAAAATCTACACTGCATTGCATATCTATGTCAACTATAAAATAAATATGAGCAACACATGTAAGAATTTCTTCCATGTACAGGAAAGAGGATCTACATCTGATGTCTCACAAGATCAACTCTAAGAACAAAGCCAACAGAACCATCTTAAAAGGTACCATTGCTAGAGATTAAACTTGATGTCCCAGTAAACCTGAAAACTTCATTAGTAAACCTAAAGTTCACTTTGGTACAAATACATGAATATCTACCCCACTACAACAAAAATTAGTCATGGTTCTGTCAAGAAAGGTACAACATGAATGCTCCTGGTAACTAAGATCAATCCTAAAAATAAGATAAAACACTGAAACCTCACAAAGAATACAATGTTTTATGGATACTTACATAACATATGTTTTGCTTGTAGCTTTAACTCCTCCAATAGGGATTCTTCTAACAATTACTGATGAATTCTTAGGAATCAGGGCATTATCATCTGTGTATTCTGAAAGCAACAACAAAAAAGACATGGCAAAAACATCAGTCTCAATTCATAATACTATATATATTAACATACAGTTAGATAGCACTTCAGAGACTCTCTTTAAGGATGTAAAACAGAATTTTATACGTAACATTATGCTTTTATTGTCCACACAAACTAACAGTAAACTTAAATCTTTAGATTTGATTTTAAAAATCTTGTTGTTTGTATTTGATTAACTAAGTTGAATTCAAACAGCAAAACAATCTCAAACGTCACTAAAGCAGAGTCTTACTAATACACAATTCCTATTGTAGCTTAAATCGCTTTTGCTTCTGTTAAAGCCAATGTATCTTTGGAAAAAATCCACAGCAAAGTTTTATAGAGAAGAACCAAGCATTTTTATAAATCACCACAAGACAGGTACTTAACTAAAGCATGAAAACTTAACAGTACTGTTTTCATAGTTGACAACTAAGAACAACTCGCCTATACTGCTTGTGTTTCCACACAGAACACAGGAAAAGAGAACCCACCATTTGTTTATTTCTTAAGTTTATAAATCAAGAACAATGGCATTTTCCAGCTACTTAGTACTTCACATTTAAATGGAGACTAGACTGATATTGCTGGAATTCTGACCACAGAATTTGCTTGTTGTTTCCCACCACCACCACCCCAAATAGGCCAGAAGTGGCTCAAACAAAAGCAGCCATAGAATCATAGAATGGTAAGGTTGGAAGGGACCTCTGGAGATCATCTAGTCCAATCCTCAGCAGAGCCCATAGGGGGACTGAACCCATGACCTTGGCATCAGCAGCACCATGCTCTAACCAACTGAGTTAAATCTGCCCCCAAGTCTCTCTGCTCTTAAGCAGAATGACTAGTTTGAATTAACCAAAACATGGGTGGGGGCATTCTTTAGATTCATTTTTTGCAGAACAGAATGACTGAGATAAAATTAGTTACAAAAACAGATCTTAGAAAGCCCTTATAAAACAGTGTGTGCCTGTAGCTACTCATACTCTACCTTAACTCACATTATGGTTTTTTTTTTTTTTTTTTTTTTTTTTTTTTTTAAAGGTCAGGTCTTTTTTTTCTTTTTATGTAAGACAAAAAAAAAAAAAAAAACCAACAAAATTACCTGAGATACCTTCAGACTGAGTAAGTTTAAAATGCAAAGATTTCTCCATGAAAACAGCTTGTATATTGTATTTACAGAAGCCAGATATGACTAAATATTTTAAAGTACACTCAGGCATTCCCTATAGTATACCTATAGTTTTAAGTATTAAAAACCTGTACCTTTGCAGGCTGAACTGGTATCTGAAAACCCAAGACATCTTGTCATCTGCTGTCTGTGCAGTTTTACTCTTATTTCACATACCACTGGGTATTTCATAATTAATGCTTCGTTTTTCAGTATGTTAGTCCTAGAGACAGAAACCTATCCTAAACCAAAACATAAATACCAGAGACTATCGATTCACCAATGAAATGGGAGTTTTACTTCTATTTCCAGTGATGGAATGCTTCTTTAAAAAACTGAAAATAATTCCTGATCTTTCCCTAAGGAACTGAACAGGGAGCAGTAAGTTTCCTCTGGATTTTACAGTAGTTTAAAACTGTTGGAGAAAGGACTACTCAAAGTCCAAAAAAACAGAAGCCTTTACAGAAGTCATATTCTGAAACCAATCACCAAAGCACTTCTCAAAAGGAAAACCCAACAATCACATAGCTAGCTATCAATGAAGGTTTTCACTAGGAGTTCTTGATAGGAAAAAAGGGAGCTCTAACAGTACTAAGACCTAGCTAAACTACTGAGAGATCATGTCAGTTAGAGTCCTGAAAGCAGCTCTTTCTGCCTGCTGAATAAAGTCATACAGAATATTCTTATTAGTCCAGATCAGAAAGATTTGATTAAAACTTCAGAGAATTAGGATAAGCAACAGTGGCTCCATAACAAGATAGAAGTCAGCTATGCCTGTGCCAAACCAAGGATTTGGCAGTTCAGCATAAGATTAAAATTGACATCATCTTTCCTAAAAAGAAACCGTATATACCATCACAGCAGGCTACTTCAGCTGCGGTCTAGACACCAGTTGAAAACAAACAAACAAAAAAAAAAGATACTATTTTTCACTTGTATTACAGGTAAAGACAAAGTATCCAGGAAAACTGCAGGTTCAGAAAGAGCAGGCCAAACTGCTTGCAAGAGTGAACTGGCAGAGGCCAATTCAAACATGCAAAAAAAGGTGCAGTATGTATGTAGATGACAAATTAATCATTAAGTCTTTTGTGAAAATTCAGTTAGAATTAGAAGCAATGCATTAACAGCTGCCTTCCAAATAAACCATGTGTGTGAGTACATATAAATATTTTCACTGTGCAAATTAAGCATACTGTGAAAAGAGCTCCAGCCACCTATGAACAGTCGGATAAAGAAACAAAATTCACCTGAAAGATCAACTTGCTTTCAGTAAACATGATCAACTGAAGAGTGTGAACAGCTTGAAGTAAAAGCTTTATTTGTACACGACATTTATCATGGCACTTTTTTGTATGTGGTATTTAATTATCCTATTAGCTCGATCACTGTGTTAGAGAATCTGTGAAAGAGCAGTTTCATGCAAGCGAGTGCATACCTGAACTACTTCTATGAAGACTTGATACAGTTAGCTTTAACATATTTTTCTTTTGCCTTAAATATTTCAATTCATTTTGGTAATGACATTTCAATAAAAACAGTCAAACAATGCAAAGAAAGAGTTAATATTTTTTGTAAATAGGAAGATAACTAAAGATCAAGTGCTGTTCTGAAATCCCTTGAAATTGTTTGTTCAATGTGAATTTAACAGATGACATCTCAGACTACAAACTCAGTCTGATATCACCTAGCAGTAACCTGTTCAACAAGGGGAGCAGAATTGCCTAGCAGGGACTTGCAACTACCAGGATCTGCAAAGCAATGTCATTCTGCAGACCCTGCCTCACCACATGACTCAACATCTGCAAAGTGAGCAGTAACGTCATGGTCAACAAGGGCGCTTTTCACACTTGCCCAAGCAGAGCTCTAACAGAACTGTTTGACAAAGCAGGAGGTAGCCATACTGCTGATTCCCATTCCCTTATAGAATATAGAAATTGTTTTATTTGTCAGTGCTTGCCAGTAATTGGCTACTGGGGTTTTGTCCACATGAGCTGTGATTAAAAACAAGGATTCAATTAAAGAAAGCTGGGGGCAGGGGAGAGGAACGTGGAAAAGCAGACAAGACATACTAGTCTAAAACTTGCTATTTTAGAAGAAAACAGCATTCTTGAAAGGGTTAAAAAGGAGAATTTCAGGGAATGTATGGAGGCACACTGGTTAAAATAATAAAATGACTAAAAATCTTAAGTGAGCATTATGTTAGCATCAGGAACATTTTTCCTGCAAATAAAGAAGTATCAATAGCTCAGGTTATGATTTAAGTTTTATATGGCTTTGCATTTAACATGCAATTTAAAAATCCCATTTTTAAACTCACCTACAATAATTCTCAAAATCTGCTACAATTTTAATGTGTCATATGCATGTTATACTAATATACTGTTGAGCATAGAAGAGTTCCTACTTTTTTATTGCTTGGCCTGCTTTAATCCACCATTTTGAGTCTGTCAGCTTGCAAAAGCATCTTAAGAGTACTGCCTAGAGAAGTATTCTCACACAGATGAAGTACAGAAGCTCATCACAGCAGCAGTCATGAGAACACAAGCTTACAAGTGAAACCATAGCCAAAAGCTTTTCTTAGGCTTGGATACCTACCTAATCAGCTATTACACTGCTGGTGGAAGGATTTACAGAGGTTGAGATGAAAACGCCTACTGACATGCAAGACTACTAGCCCTACCAGAAAACAGGAAAATTCCTAAGAATGCACTCTTTCTCCTTAGTCACTTAAAGCTCTGCTCTCTCATTAGCTCCAAACTTTCCTTCTGTTCTAATCAATGCCCATTTACACACTCTGTGGCAAACAAATAATCCGTGTAACTGGCATTTAAAGCACTGCGTTGATATATTCTGATTAACTGCCTGGACTATCATTCCTGGATTTTCAGTCTCCACCAAAATAGATATCAATGATGTAATTTAACCCTGGAATACCCCCATTTCTTGAGTTTACTTGTTCAGTGATCCAAATGGTCCATGGGACTTTCACCTACACCACTGCTATACAGTAGTACTGTGACAGTTAAGAGCACCTGTATGATTCTGAAATGATAAGCTGGTAAAATCTAACATACTTTCATCCACTAATCTGATTATGCAGAGTGTTTGAAGTCTTAATGTCTTACTGACATTGCTTAACACTTTTGTGTATGACTGGGGAAAAAACAAAAGCAATGTCCTAATAGACCAGACTGGGCTAACCCTTAGCACATGCAAAGCAACATTGACTTGGCTGACATCATACCCACAGGAGGGACACACCTCCCAAACACCTTGATGATGGTGTGACTCCCAGACAGACCATGCATTTGAGCTCTGCTGTAACATAATGGTTACTGAACAGGTATGTGACTTGACTTAACCTGAATACTGTGAACTACATATTCTTTCTAAAAGCTCTCCATAACAATGCTGCAAGGCAGCACAACAATCACGCATACTCTGGAACGCTATTACAACAAACCCTTAAACTAGCGCTGCCATACAGAATAGCACAGTGATAGACAAGGTTTAAAAGCTGCTTAAATATCTTACCTAAATGATAAATTTGCATTTTGTTGAAGATGTCCTAGTATGTGGACATGCATTAGCTGTGAGACCAAATGACTCAAAGTTAGTATGAGTTTGCTTTGGAGACATCACTTAGTGGTATTACTACAGCTGTCAATTGTAAACTGCAACTCTGAACTCAAGCAAGTCTTGCATTCAAGAGACAGTCTTAAAAGAACACTACTTTTCCTTATAATTACTTATCTCACTATGATCAGTCAGGAGTTTGATAGCTGCATTTTTGGTCCTTTTAGTTTTCTGTTTTGCCAGGTAAGTAGGACAGCACATTCTCTGACATCTTCAAGCCAGAATATCATAGAGCAGGAAAGCATGTTCAAGAAAAATGAATTTTGAAACTTACAGTTCTTCCTTGAAGTCATGAGAGCATCTATTACAACAGACATGGACCAAGACATTCAGATTGTATTAAAAAAAAAAAAAAAAAAAAAAAAAAAAAGCCTAAATATATCATTCTTGAGTACAGAGGGTTTTTTAAAAGGGAGTTTTGTCTTGGTAGAACATGCAGAGTAAGCATAAAAGCTCTCTTCCCTCTCCTTCCCTCCTTTTTTAAAAAACAGGTCCCGCCAGCCCTCTGCCCCTTTCTGACATCTAAAGTACAGTCCATCTTGTCTGATTTTTCACTGACATTTAAGTTTCTATTTACTTTTCACTTATATTAGCATTATTGCTATTACCAGACTTCTATTACAAAACATAACAGTTAATGAATTCTAAAAGGTTAAGTATTTCAAAGAGCCTGAACAAACAGGCCATCTTGACTGATATTTCACCCTGTTCTTTCCAAAAATCATTTAACATTCAGTCAAAACTGTGACAGATAAAATTAAAAAAACCCCACTTTTTGTCAACATTTAAGCGTGAAAGAAGGACACATCACCATCTGGACAAATATCACAGTTCCTCAGGATTATATAACATCTAATCCTCTATCATGTCTAGTATGCATGCTCTATAGCATACAAAAAAACCTTGAAAAAAAAAAAAACTTCATTGCAAAATTATGGTGCTGACTAGTACAGAGAAATAACTAACTCTCAGAAAGATATGCTGACAACACTGTTACCAGAATGCTTGTGCTCTGTTTTAGTATCATGCTAATGCTTTGAAACCATTACAATAAACCCCAACATTAATATTGAGTATAATCCAGCCTTCCTGTGTAAACTAGCACTGAAAAAAAGTGGATGTAGTTCTGTATTTTATACAATCACCTGTTAGAAATCTGTCTATTGACAACCAATGCAAAATGGTAGCAACTGTTTCATTTGTGCAACCTCAGCTTATTCAAGCCAGTTTAGGTACTGAAGCTTATATGAACAATACACAGAGAAACATGAGCAATTTCTTTTGGACAGCTTCTGTAGTAAATCTCTCAAATACAACACTACCTATGCAGAAATACAGAAGGTCCACTGATTGTATGTTAGAATTTTGTTCAAAAACTCTTCAGTTAAAATAGCAGAGTAACATCTAAAGCTTTATAACCAACTTATATGTTGAATTACACACTAGGTGCACAGCAAGCTTATCTAAAAATACTAACATTAAACAATTTGGTAAAGGAAAACAGCTTCAGGGAACTGCATTGCCCTTTAAGGATCACCAAATACTTGGGTCTGCTACAGCCATTACCAGTTTGAACCAATACCACTATTTGGTTATCTATTATACCACAAAATAGCCACAGAACTTGGGGTAACTGCACAATTTGCTAAACTGCAGAGCTGTTAAGCCTGCTAGTGAAAACTGTATTATTTGAACACTGGTTAAGAGGTCTGATTTTAAAAGTTCTGCATATAAGCAGAAGCATGTTTGTCTTGTGAGGTTCCATGATATCACTCAATGATCTAACATTTAACTGAAACTGATGTTACATACATATATAGTCCCTAAATAGAGTGAATATAAAAAAAAGCAAGAGGGACTGGAACCTATTTCTATTAGATTATTTTGATAATCAACAACAGAAAGAATACACACTACATCACATCCTGCTTACTTTATCGTCCTCCCTTCCCAAACAAAAATAAAGTTCTGTGCTCCTTCTTCATCATTTCACAGCTTTTATTCCGTAATATCCAGGTCTCACCTCTTCCAAAAGTGTGCCCTGCCCCCACATAAGAAAAATCAAGTTTCCCCAGAATTTCCCAATGAAACACTCCTTGCAAGTGGGTGCCACAGAAACTATTTTCATTTGTCTTTGAACGTATTATTAGTTTTCTAGCATTTTAAATTACTCATCCAAAGAATTTTAAACATCTCATTTAGGCAGAATATCCCGTTCTAACTTTTCTTTATGTTCTTAAAGGGAGTTTAAATGTCTGATGTGACCAATAAAAACTCAAATTCAAGTTTATATAAACAATTTGGTGTATACAAATACACTCAAATACATCATAGCTTTGCTCCAAAAAAAACATGCCTTTCTGCGTTTTTAATGCAGAAGTCACCATTATGAAAACAGTAATAAGCATCCATGTCACTAATACTAGGTTTAGAATTTTATACTCAGTTTAAAAATATCAAAGTGTGACATAAACTACCTAGAGGATCTTGTCAACTTTGAATGATTGATGCTCATTAAAATAAGAAAGATGGACAAAACAGCTTCTTTACCTTTAGGCAACAACACATTGAACAACCTAAACCAGTGAAGCAGATACTCTTTCTTCAGAGAATTCTGTGTTGCCTTTTTTACATAATCACTTTGTAAGCCTGACAGTAAGTATATTAGACTAACATTCCATGAGGTTAACACATTTATGAGCACAAATAAGGAGCAGTCTAAAAAAAAGTTACACATACTCTGTAACTTTGGTTTCTGTTCATCACCTGTTACCACAGTATCTCTGCACCTGATCTATTCCCCCTCCAAAAAAGTGGGTTTTTGGGGTTTTTTTTTTTTTTGTTGTTTTTTTTTAAACCACACTCCTGGTAATAACAACTGGGCTCCACCACACTTTGTTAGCATTCAATGTTCTGTTTTTAAGGCTCTCACTATTTTAGGCAGACTAGACTATTGTAACAGTGACATCAGCCAGCTGGTCATTCAGTCTGCTAGCATTTGTGAAGCTGAAAGAATATTAGTAACTGCAGACAAAATTCAAAGACCTTCTGTAACAAAGCCCTTAAAGCAAATTAAACATTTGTACCACTTACCTTAACACTAACCACATCAAGCACTTCTCAAAAGCCTTTGCCAATTTTGTTCAATACCACTATAAGAATTCTTAGACTTCTGAAATGCAACTCTGTACCTACATATGTTGGGTGATACAATGGCATCCCTAAGCAGGCCCTCAACTATATACTATTGAGCCTATTTACAGACATTTTTCTGAATATAACTAATACCTCTAAACAGAAAAATAAATTTTATATTCTGATATACATATTCTATTAAATCATATTCTAATACATACTGATAAACTGCGAGCTTTAGGTCCAACCACTGTAAAGATTAGGGATGAAGTTGCAGTTATTGCAGAGTACATACTAACTGCTTAAGTTTTAAAGTATTAAACACAAAAAGGAAAAACCCACCTAGAACATGTTTTAAAGAAAAGACTGTTGACAAGTGTCACAGAAGCACCAGGCAAACAGAGTTTTTTTATTCATTTAAGAAATGAAAACACTTCTGAGAAATCTTTTTCCAGAAGTCACATCCCAGATTCCCAAAAACAAACAAATCACATTCAAAACTTATCAAAATGGCAGATCACCAACACATACTGAAATATTATACTAAATAATATTAAGCAATACTTTTAGCACTGAGAATCCAGCACCATCTATTAGAATCTGAAGACTTCCTGATTATGGTAGAGTATTTATTAAAAAATAATAAATGGTTTTTGAGATAAACTTCAATACTGCCTACTACTACTCTCAATATGTAGCATCAGGGAAGAAAAAGGTTAAAAGTGAGTGACGAAACGACACTCAAGCTTCTGAACGATAATGTGTTCAGTTAACAAAAAAAATTAAAAGGAAAAATCAAAGCACAGTTTAGGTAGAGAGGACACTCTTGTGTAAGATGCTTTTTAAGAGTATGCAAAGATTACAGATACGCTCATGATTTGAGACACTGGTAGAGAGTACTATTTCTGCAACAGCCACAAAGTCCGTTTTCCAATGTAATAGGAAAAAAACAGGTGAAAACAAAATTAAATCAACCATTTTTTTTCTAAATAACTAGCCATCTGTTATGTTTGTATCATTTTCAACTTTCTCTTCCAGATTTCAAGGGAATCTGGCAAGTTTATTATTAAAAGATAGCCTCTCACATTTCCTTATCGTTTTTACTAGCAGAGCTAGACGAATTCCAGGAAAACAAAACTTCTGTAAGCAGGGTAAGTTCTGCATCCGCCACCGGCTCTTTACACCCACCTCCGAGGCTCAGGAACAGGTCTGAGGGCAGTTGCCAGAGGAGCAACGACAAAAGAACAGCTCTGCCAGGCCCCCATGCGGGTCACACCTACCGATGGCGGCCGCGCCGCGCCGCGCGCCGAGCCTGCGCTCCGGGCCAGCGGGCGGCCCCCGGCGGCGGCGCGGGGCCCCGCGCCCGCCACCCCACGCACCTTCTTTGGTCTGGGCGTTGGTGATCTGCAGGTCGCAGTCGGCCGCCTTCAGCTTCTCGCGGCCCATGATCTGGCGCTTGAGGTCGCACAGGGAGATGTGGAGGCCGTCGAAGGTGACCGTATCATAGTTCAGCTTGGAGGAGAACTTGTAGTGGACGCACGACATGGTGGGCGCCGCGCGGGGCCTGCGCCGTCGCGGGCTCCGCTGGGGGAAGGGCCCGCGGCAGCGCGGGCGAGGCCGGCGGCGGGCGAGGGGCGGCGGCGGCGGCGCTCGGGCGGGCGCTCAGAGGCCGCGGCGCTGCGCCATGGCCAGGCCCCGCGGCCTCAGGCACACTCGGCTCGCGGCGGCCTCACGAATCCATCGCGGCGGCGCTGCGAGGCCCCCGCCCCCGCGACGCTTCCGGCCCTCGGTGATCGCGCTGGGCCGCGGCGGCGCCGATCCGGCTCCTCGCAGCCCGCCCGGGCGGACGATGCGGAGAGGCCCCCGCGGCCCCGGCTCGGCCTCCGCTGCCTCCCCCGCACGCAGCCGCCCCTAGGCCCGGCCTCTGCTATGGCGGCTCCGCCGGCCCCTGCCTCCGCGCTCTGCCGAGGGGTTTCCCGGCCAGCAACCGCACGGGCGACCAGGGCGCCGCACTGCGCAGGCGCCACGGCGCACCACGCCCGCCCCTCCGCCTCACGTGACCCGGCGCATTATGACAAAGGGGGCCGCCTGCGCCGTCACGTGCGCGGCGGTGGCCCCGCCCTCTTTGTCATAATGCGGGGCGCCCCCTAGGGCCGCCGCGCCCGGCCGCCATCTCGCGTCGCCAGCGTCACCGCGGCGGGCCCGGCCGCCGCCCGGGGCCGCGGCGTCGCCCCGGCGGGCCCGTCACCGTCCCGTGACAGCCCCAGCAGGCCTGCCGCGCCCCGTGTGCACAGTGTCACCAGCTCCGGGCCTGCCGCCGCCCGGTGTCCCTGCATCGCTGCCCCAGGCCGGGGCCCGCCCTGTGTCCCTGCATCCCGCGGCTGAGGGGACTCGGTCAGGGGCTGAGGCTGGTGCTGGGCTGAAGCCACTTGTGTCCCCGAGGGCCGTGCCCAGTTAGCTCCGGCCGTGGCTGCCCTGGCTCTGGCCCCGTTACCAGTGCGGCTCCAGGGAGGACAGTATTGCCCAGGTCCCTCCAGCACCAGCTGCCTCGGGGGTCCAGGACTGCTTCGCCCTGGGAAGGCCCAGCTGGCCCCACCGGCTGAGCCCTTCGGAGAGGCAGGAGGAGCAGAGCTCCAGGACGGAGCTGAGCTCCAGGACGGAGCGGGCTGACGGACAGAGCAGAGCTCCAGGATGGAGCTGAGCTTAAGGATGGAGCAGGCTGACGGACAGAGCAGAGCTCCAGGACGGAGCTGAGCTTAAGGACTGAGCAGGCTGACGGACAGAGCAGAGCTCCAGGACGGAGCTGAGCTTAAGGACTGAGCGGGCTGACGGACAGAGCAGAGCTCCAGGACGGAGCTGAGCTCCAGGATGGAGCAGGCTGACGGACAGAGCAGAGCTCAAGGACGGAGCAGAGCTCCAGGACGGAGCGGGCTGACAGACAGAGCAGAGCTCCAGGACGGAGCTGAGCTCCAGGACGGAGCGGGCTGACGGACAGAGCAGAGCTCCAGGACAGAGCTGAGCTCCAGGACGGAGCAGGCTGACGGACAGAGCAGAGCTCAAGGACGGAGCTGAGCTCCACGATGGAGCGGGCTGACAGACAGAGCAGAGCTCCAGGACGGAGCTGAGCTCCAGGACGGAGCGGGCTGACGGACAGAGCAGAGCTCCAGGACGGAGCTGAGCTCCAGGACGGAGCGGGCTGACGGACAGAGCAGAGCTCCAGGACGGAGCTGAGCTCCAGGACGGAGCGGGCTGACGGACAGAGCAGAGCTCCAGGACGGAGCTGAGCTCCAGGACGGAGCTGAGCTTAAGGACTGAGCGGGCTGACAGACAGAGCAGTGCTCCAGGACGGAGCAGGCTGACAGACAGAGCAGAGCTCCAGGACGGAGCGGGCTGACGGACAGAGCAGAGCTCCAGGACGGAGCTGAGCTCCAGGACGGAGCGGGCTGACGGACAGAGCTGAGCTCCAGGACGGAGCTGAGCTCCAGGACGGAGCGGGCTGACGGACAGAGCAGAGCTCCAGGACGGAGCTGAGCTCCAGGACGGAGCAGAGCTCCAGGGCAGAGCGGGCTGACGGACAGAGCAGAGCTCCAGGACGGAGCAGGCTGACAGACAGAGCAGAGCTCCAGGACGGAGCTGAGCTCCAGGACGGAGGGTGCTGACGGACAGAGCAGAGCTCCAGGACGGAGCTGAGCTCCAGGACGGAGCGGGCTGACAGACAGAGCAGAGCTCCAGGACGGAGCTGAGCTTAAGGACTGAGCGGGCTGACGGACAGAGCAGAGCTCCAGGACGGAGCTGAGCTCCAGGACGGAGCGGGCTGACGGACAGAGCAGAGCTCCAGGACGGAGCTGAGCTCCAGGACGGAGCTGAGCTCCAGGACGGAGCTGAGCTCCAGGACAGAGCAGAGCTCCAGGACGGAGCTGAGCTCCAGGACGGAGCGGGCTGACGGACAGAGCAGAGCTCCAGGACGGAGCTGAGCTCCAGGACGGAGCGGGCTGACAGACAGAGCAGAGCTCCAGGACGGAGCGGGCTGACGGACGGAGCTGAGCTCCAGGACGGAGCTGAGCTCCAGGACGGAGCTGAGCTCCTGCACTGCTGCCACCAGAACTGTGACTCCAGCTGTGGCTTCAGAGGTCCTTCGAGCTGGTCCCAGTTTGGCCAAATAAATGGAGCAGGGTGCTGCCAGCTGCTGCAGCACCTGGCGCAGGCCGGGCACTCAGGGCACTGCAGCCGGCCAAAACAAGGTACAGCTGGTGGAATTAGTGCTCAGCTGACCACAGGTCGTGCCAGCACCGGCCTCGCGGGTCGATGTGCAGACACAGAGGGGACAACCCCGCCTGGCACAGCACAGGCTTCGAGGGCCTTTAGCTGCTCGTGATCCCCCGATCTCAGCAGGAAAACCAACCACAATTTGTTTGCTCTAATTATGAGCAGGGGAGCTGGATAGGTGGCAGCAGCAGAAAACAGTCCAGGATCCTGGTGAGACTTTATTCAGAAATCTCATGATTCAGGCTTTTCCTAATATCTACACTGAATCCCTGCAGACTCAGAGGCAAACAGATGAGATTTGAGCAACGATTCCTATCCATTTCTATTGCTACTGGCTAAATGTTTCAGCTTCTTTCTCTGTCTGCGAGCAAGTGAAATAGTATGTTACTAGATTTCCATTTCTGTTTAGAAGTAGCCACACCAAAGCAATAGTTCGGTAAAAGCTACTAAATCTAATTACTGACTGTTCATGACCAGATCTGAAAAGTAATCCCTTACACCATGCAAGTCCCTTTCCTGCAGATGTTAGCAAGGTGTCTGAGGTGGGAAAGAGACTCAGCTATGCAGAGCAGATCCTGCAGCATGTTGGCACTCATAAACTCGACACAAATGACCAAAACCAGAGGAAAATAATATTATTTTATCTCTGCAACTCTAAATGTTCCATGAAAACATAAATGAATAAATTTACAAAGTGACTGACAGGAGCTGATCATCATCCAGATATCAAAGATATGTCTGATAGAGTGACTGATAAACAAAAGCAAATTTCAGATAAACTGAATATGTTCTCTTTTTTGCAAAGAAATGGATCATCAAAAGTAATGTTGGACTGGATTAAGAAATGAGAAATAAAATAATTAAAACAGAGAACAGAACTTGAGGAACAGGACTAAGGAAATTAAATGCAGTGGGTAAACAGGCAAAATAACATATGCAAGAGGACAGAAAAATCATTTTCATATTATAGTTTTCATTATGGAGGCAGTGACTGCAACTTAAAATATCCTCTAATGTTTCATTATGCAGATTATTGCTTTTTAGTAAACGAGCTATTTGTTATTTTCACAGATGTATAATGCATATATTAAATTCTTTTCAGGCATGTAAGTTTTTTACAGAATGAAGTAATTTATACTGTGCACATTTGTGTCTGAATCCTCATTTTTCCTTTGCCAGTTATTTGTCCACTAATATATTGCAGAAAATTAAATTATGCAATTAATATTAGTCACATTATTGTGGATGTCATATTTTTATTAGTCATGATTAAAAAAACCCAGCTGTTCAAAGTTATGTACTGGTTGCATGTCCAATCCATTTATAAGTCGACAGTTTCAAATTTACAAAGTAGATTCTTTCACTTAAATATTTCAAAGAAGCCTTCTGACTATCAGCAGATGCAACACTATTGCAAACAAATCAGTCTGAGACCAAATATATATTTTTTAAATAACAATGAAGACAAATATCCTTGGAGGGGAAAAAAAATTTCTCTCATTTAAAATATGAGGTGTGATGCTGGCTGTGCCGGCCTGGGGCTTTTGGCTGGCAGCCGGGAGGCAGGCGGCACCCGATCCGGATAAGGTCTGCTGGGGCAAACGAGCCTCTTCCATAAACTGCAGGACAAATTGGAAGCAGCAGAGTTTGTGCCAGGTCGGTGCATTGCATCATGCCACCCCAGCCCTTTGAATCTGGTGTCAGATGTCCTAAAACAAATGCCAAGTCTCCAGAAACTTGGCCTTGGGGCTGCCCACACTGCCAGAGCTCGTGCGTCCGAGGCGGTATGGTTTTCGGGAGAGCCGGCTGAGGTTCTGAAAGTCTTTCAAACACCAGGGCGGCGGGAAGGCTTGGTGTTCTCCAAACACCTCTTGGCACCAAGACTATTTTTGTGGCTTTAAGGTACTTCTGTAATGTTTAACCCTTTTGCTTGCTGACACACTCAGCTATTAGTTGTCCTCTATGTTCTACAAAACAGCCTCAAATGTAAATTTCCCGGGTTCTGTTGTCACTGTTTTATCTCAGACACATTGCTTAAAAAAAGTAATAAAGAGAGAGTGTTTAGTTTGGGATGTTGTTTCAGTGTTTTGCCACTACAAATTATTAGGAGCAGTATAGGAAATCCCATTTCATTTGCTGCTTTTTATTGATTTAGGAGCAGCTGATCGGAGTACCTGCTACTCGGCTGGAGGGAGCAGTTTTGGCTGAGAGCTGTTGTCCCCGCTGCTTTGATTACGAAGCAGCACACAGAGCACGGTGCGCTGGGACTGACTGCTAGCAGAGGCTCCCGTGTGTCTGGAAAGTACCTGTATGACAACTGCACTATAAAAAACCCATACTAGAAAGCACAAACAGTATCACTGATAATTTCAGAGCTGCTATAGCAAGTGTGTTGGAAAAGGACAAGGCATCATGGGAAGGTAAAGATTTGCATTTCCTTGTCTGGTTTGTTTTTTGGGGAACAAAGAGCTGCTTTTTATAACTTCAGCTGTGAGTTCAAGGCAGGAGAAGAGGAACTTGCGTTGCCTTCAGCACTGGGGCTCGCCGTGATCCGGCGGCCTGAAGCACCGCTGGGAGAGCCAGTGGCCCACTGGGCCAGTTCGGCGGGAATAGTCACAGCCCCACGGCACGGTGTCATCGGTGCAGCTTCCGAGGCAGCGCGGCTGCTCTGAACAGGGCACTGATTAAGGGTGGGCCTTAACTAAGGATGACAATGTAATTAATGCACTAAAAGGAAAGAAAGAAAGAAAGAAAGAAAAACAGATTCTTATCTGCTCCTGCTCTTTTCCACTCAATTCCTCTAGGCTCCTTGCACGTACCAAGATACACCAAACCACCACATCACTGCAACCTCTTACTGCTGGTGACTTACTGCATTTCAAGTATAGTGATCAAAACTCGGAGCCCAAAGGGTGGCAGTCGAAGCCATCTGCTCAGACAAGAGCAGTGTCACGCGACCGTGCCGGCACCTCGGCATTGCTGATGCAAGTGGGAAAGCAGGTCTCGGAGGCAGCACGCCGACCCCTGGGCACACTCACTAAGCACTTGGGAATGGCAACACATCACATTCATGAAGTCCCTTGTCTTAATCTTTATATCCACAAACCACTTATGTTTAAGTCCATCAGGGAACCAGTCCACTGCTTTGTGGACATGGGAAGTCCATAAACCAGTGGACTTTGCAAGTGTGGCACATCCTTGGTTGCCTGACCTGTGCCTCCTTTTACTCACACATTCACAAACTTCAAAACAAGGAGAAAATTACCATTTACTAAAATCTTCTGCTTACTGCACTAAAACCCAGAACTGTGGATAAACTGAACTTTCAGAGAAAAAACATCCGATTAAAACAGCAAGCACAACCTAATACAAGTTATTCCAGTGGTTATTCTCCTTCATTAACTAGAAAAATGTGCACCTTATTTCTACTTCAAATTTGCCATGCTTCAGCTTCCAGCCCTTGGCCCTATTCCCAACTTTCCAAGTTTTATATTGCTGCTTAGTGCCTGTAATCAGTTCATTCCTCATTCAGAGGCATCTTCTGAGCTCTTGGTCTAAAAGTCTTTTTTCTACTCATTTGATCAGCCTTGTGGCTTTTCTCCAAACCTCTCTGCATTCGCAGAACAGCCTCCTCCTCGGGCAGGTACGACGACGTCCCCTGGGCCAGGCTCCCTGGGAATAAACTCTCCTGCCTGAGCAAACCCCCCTCCTCAATGCAAACGCTTTAACCTGCTCCTGGAAGTCGCTCTGCAGGAGCACAGCTGCGTGCCCTGGGCGGGACCCCCACGCGTGCCGTGCCGTGCCGTGCCTTACCGGGACCCCGGCGCGCGCCGCCGCGGCGCGGCTTTCCCGGAGCGCGGCCCCGGCGCGTCCGCGGCGGGACCCGCTCCCGTCTCCGGCTGGTGGTAGATTGCCATCCAGGGGGTTGGAAACGCCTGTGTCCCGGGGAAAACGAGCTGCCGCGGCGGTGGGAAGCGCCGCCGCCACCTGCGGCTGCCCGCGGGCTCCGTGCGCGGCGTGGAGCGGTCCGTGCGGGGGGACACCCCCAGGCGCCGCGGTGGCCCTGTTTCCCCGCGGGACAACGCTGGCGGCATCGGGATCCGCTCTTAGGAGCGGGATCCCGGGGCCCGGGCCGCTGCCAGAGCCAGCGGAGCCGGGCTGCTGCAGGGGTCCGGCCCCGCGAACGGCCCACGGCAGAAAGCAGGGTTCAGGAGAGCACCTCAGCGGGACAGGCACATTTCCCACGAGGAAAATCTTAAAACTGAATTGAAACACAACGAAAAACCGAGCAGCGGTGGAAACTTGACCACAGCAGAGCTGCCCCTCGGGGAGGGCATCTCCGGGCACACCACTGCCCTAGAAAATGGGGGGAGGGGGGCAGGAATCTTTCAGAGCAGGTTGGAAGCACCAGCACAGCCCTTTGGTTTGGTTTCCTCAGTAGGGTGTTTTTTTTTTTTTTTTTTTTTTTTTTAAGTCCTTTCCCAGTTTGCAGTCTTCAAGTTTTCTGACGTTTGCTATCTCCCCTAGCCTCAAGGGACTCAGGGTGGAGGGAAACTGCAGAAGTTCTGCCAAAACACAGAAGACAACTCCAGAAACCTGGTTTTATGTTGTGGGAAACAAGCAAACAAGTAAAGAAGGAAAAGCCCAGCCCATAATTACCGAGGCAGCCCGCAGGTCGGGGAGCCAGTCCCTCCCAGCCCCACCTAGCCCCAGACAAGCCACAAGTGCTCCATCCCCCTTTACTCGGGGGAGGGAGCTTTTTTGTCCCAGTTCTTAATGGAGCTCAGTGCCACTGAAACGGGGAGAAACTGCTGGTGTTCGAGCCCCGAGGCGTCCGGCACCGTCCGGGTTGGGTCGGCCAGGGCGACGCTGCCGCCCTTGGCGAGCCCCTGGAAACCGGCCGGAGTGCCGCGACCACCTGGGGATGGGGACACGCACGAGCCCTGCGCGCGGCCTTTTGGGACAGAAGTGCAACGGGGCACCTCTTCGGAGCTGAGGTCAGCAATCTTCATTCTGGACCTTTCCTTATGCATTTACAGGGCTTCCTGCATTTATTACCCTTTACACTAAAGGGAGGAAAATTGACCCTGTCAGTTAGTCCGAAAGGAGATCAAAGCTCCTTCCTCGGCAGGGCTGGCTTGCATCAGAAAACGCATCGACAGAGGTATAGCAGCACAAGCGGTTCCTCCCCGCATGAGCAGTGCTTTGCGTATAAAAAAAATACACAGCATAAAATCACTCCCAAGGATTGTCCTACCTGAATTAGGGCAACTTCAGGAATTACCTGAAATATGGATAGTTTTTGCCCTACGTTTCCCCATAGCAAGCCTGTCCTTTGAACATTACTGCTTATGCCTGAAAACAAGCAAGACAAGCTACACTGGCACTCTCCCTCCCGGCAGCAGCTCTCTCCATGGGCTGCAATTCCGTATTTAAAGTGAGATCTCCTCTGCAAGGTTATTTCTTTGATCACATCCCCAAAGGATGCCATGAGATGGGCCCACATCTGCGTTTGCCTTTACAGCACAGGCCTCTGCTATCTGACCTTCAGATCGCAGCAGCCAGCAGAGGCCTCGACCTAACAGAGCTACTTGTGGAAGAAAACAAGCAGCGCCGACTTTTTTCCTGAGGCTGAACGGAAGCCCAGCAGGAGTTCAGCCTTCTGTCTGGCTGGTTACACGCGGAATCGCGGGCACAGGGATGGACCGCGCTGCCAACCGGGACGTCTCCTCTTCCCGTGGGCACCTGTGGGCTCCTGGAGGATGCCGGCTGGTCTCCGAGCTGGCACTGACGCCGCTCTGCACCTCCTGCTCCCGTCACCGCTCGCAGCCTGGAGAGCGCCAAGGGTGACCTTGTGGCTTAATGAATCTCAACTCACTAATTATTCTGCTCAGTGATGGCAAAGGCAGCACTAACTCTCCGATACACCCTGTGAAAGAGCTTGACCTGTGCCGGGCTCGTCTGCAGCACGGAAGGGCTCCTGGGGCAGCTAGCTGCCAACGCGTGCTAATGGGGCTGGGGCAGGGAGATCACCTTCGCTCTGGGTCTGCCGCAGCTCCAGACACCATCGAGAGCAGGGGATCCCATCCAGATCCTGCACGGGCTGGGCTTTGCCCTTCGCCTTAGGGTTTTACCTATGTCCCCAGCACAGGCTGGCAGGAGCTGCTGTGTTTTGTTCTGCAGCAGCAGAGACTACCCCAAATCTTCTGGGATCCTGGAAGCACTCCGGGGCCACAGGCTGGATCGGTCCTGCTGTGCTGAGCATGGTGCAACCAGCTTCTGCTCTTCAGAGAGCAGGATCAAAGGCAGCGAGTGGCGCAGGGAGGATAAGATGATGTTCTGTAACACTGATCCGATTGCGTATAGTGTTGATCTATCAGCACAGCAGGGGCTGCCCACCAGCTGTCCCTTGGACAGGTTTCTGGATGGTGCCTGGTGACCAGAGGGCACGACAGCAGGGCCTATGGAGGAGGCGTATGACAAGTAAAGCCAGTGCTATGTCCTGGACAGGAGGGCTGCCCTGCAGCCTCAGGCACTCTGGCAGAAACCTTGAGATAATGCCAAGTATCTGTAAGGCCATCAAGTGAGGTCCTGTACTCATGCGTGGGGCATCTTGCCTCCGTCCTGCACAAACTAGGTCATCTCTGCACGCAGCTAAGGACAGAGAGCAAAGGCACAAGGGGAAGGTTGGAAACCATGCCTTCCACCACCTGGCTCAGCAGTGCCAGCTCTTGTGACATTTGCACCTGCACTGTGGACACATGACTGCTCTTTCCTTCTCCTCATCATTTAGACTGGCATCACATCTGTCCTAGGAGAAGGATTTTCACAACTGGCCAAAGCAGAACTGAGAAAGTACCAACCAGGTCCTGGAGGAGAACATGGCTCTCTGCCTCCTCCAGCCATGCCCATCTGCCGGGAGCCTGGCTGGTGAAAGGGAAGCGGTGCAGCACTAGCCAGAACAGGCTCATGATGCTCGAAGAGCCCCATGCTCCGCAGCAAAGCTCCCAGCAGCATCAGTAGGCTCCAGAGTCACCATGGCACTAGGACAAACCAAGAGGACCTGCAGCTCATTGTGCTATTTTTTCCGTAGGGTCCCAAATGGGACAGCTGGCACCGAGCGGAGCCATGTCTGGAGAACTCCTACAGCAAGCAGGAAGCAATGAAAGGGGGGAGGTTGCAACGTTCCCCCCACCCTGAGCCCAGGCTGGCACTTCCCGCTGCCGCCGCACCGCGGGCAGAGCCGGGCCGAGCGGCGCCGCTTGCCGCTAGAGGTCATTTCAGCGCCGGGATCCGAGGCCCGGGATGCGCCCCAAGGCGCGCGGAGGGAGCCCGCCGCTGCGCGGGCAGGCCCGCTTCCCGCGCGCCAGGCCCGGGCTAACGCTGGTCTGAACCGCTGCCGCAGCGGTTACTGCTCGTGGAAACGTTGGTGCCCGTTTACGGGAAAAGGCACTTGCGGGGTTTTGCATTAGGGAGGGCAGGAAACATCCTCCAGTTAACACGTGGAGTCGCATTTAACAGTGAAATCAGTAACAGGTCCTGTGCGGTGCAGCCCGGCACAGGCGGCCTTTTCTGCCGGATCAGGTACGCAGAGACACCTTTAAAACCCTGCCGGTGCCGGGAAGCCACCCGCGTTGTGCTGTGCCAGGCTGTTCCAGGCTGACCTGGGGCTTGCCAAGGCTGCGCCTCATTGCTGGGGCCGCCACTCTCCTCCCGGGCTGCTCCGTAGAGCCGGGAGCCAGAGGAGGCCACTGCCGGCAGCGCTGCCCATTGCCCGGACGGAGAGAATCCGGGAAACTCCCGGACGGGCGCATCAAAGCGTCTGCCCTGGCTGGTTCCTTGTAAGCCCTTTCCGCTCCCAGGGCCTTGCCTCAAACCTTCCCTGTCTCCACTAATCTCTGTCCTCCGCGCTGTGTCCTAGCTGTCCTGTCCACCCCCCACACATCAAAGTAACCCTCGCTTTCCTCCTAATTCTTCGCTTCATAATACACTTTAAATCAAAGTTAATTAGAGGATCAAAGGCCCCTTCTTTATATCCTCTGGAGCTCTCCTCTCCAGCACCGACCAGGCCTTGCTGGCTATGCGTGGCAGCTATCGCAAGACGCAGATGCCACGTTCCAGAGATGGAGTGCCAAAACGGAGCGATTCTCCTCTGCAGATGCCCTGCGCTGCTGCACTAATCACTCAGGAGACAGTGCTGAGTTCGTGAAACTGGCTGACGAAGGGGCCTGTGTTGGTTGACTTTATCCCTCAGATACTGCCTTTGAGTCATCTTGCTTCTGAGTCACCAGCGCTAGTTAATCCCTTAGAGATAACGTCCTCATCCAGTTCTTTTTGCGCAGGCACTTTTGCTTCTGTGCTTACACTTCAAAAACAGGAATAAATAGCTCCCCAACACTGGCACTGTATCAGGGCACTCCAGGACAGGCTGTTGGGGTCACTTGCCCCCTAGGTTTGCGTCACCTTGTAGAGCTAACACCGAGTGAACGAGGGAGCACTTGCTCGGTGGGCTCAGCAGCTCCTGTCCACGCTGGAGGAACAGGACTGGCTTACAGTGAGGAGCAACGCAGCAGAAACTATTCCAATGCCAACTAGCTGTACCGCTCTCACCTCCAAACAAGACCTTGGCCTCCTCCCAGCACAAGTCTGTGCTGCCAAAGTGGGACCAGTTGTCTAATGGGACTCTTGAATTGCACTGACCCAGGAACTTCACGCTGCAGTAACAGCAACTAGAAACCAAGCATTATTTGTATCCTTGATTTTAAAACTTTCTACGCATTCTTTAATAAGTTTTTCTCAGATTGATTTCACCCCTTGTTAAAATGCACACTTTATATCTAGCTTAAGCTTGTCTCAGTTAAACAACTTGTTAGGCCATCCATTACCAAGGATTTCCATGTGCACATAGAAACCAAGACCACAACCAAGTTATCTTTTAACCTCCTCTTTGAGGAGATACACAGGTTGAGCCTCTTTGCTCTCTCACCGTGTGGCAGACCTCGAACAGCTCCTGTAGCTCTTTCCAGAGCTCTCTTCAGTTTCTTAACATCTTACTGGAAGTGTTGACACCAGCACTGGATGCAGCACTTTAGTACAGGTCTTACTAGTGCCTTATACAGAGATTATATTCTCTCTGTTGGCAGCTCCTGAGTAGTAACAGGGAAACACATTAGCCACAGCACCACATGGAGCAAGCACATGCAGCTGATTATCTGCCATGACTCTCAAGTCCCTCAGAGTCACCACTTTCCTGGGAGGAAACACACTCCACCCAGGGAAGGCACAACCCGGCCTCTTCCCCGGACGCACGCTCTCGCCGGGGTTTGTGTGCCGACACCGGGAGCCCGGCCTCCCAACCACCTGCACCCGCTCCTCAACATCGCTCGCAGCTCTCCCAGGCCACGGTGCTCTGGGCAGCCCCAGATGGCAGCTGGGTCCTCCCCAGCCAGCATGGCCCACAGCACGCAGTATGGCCCCAGTCTGGGCACCCTCACCCTCCCGCTGCACCAAGTGGTTGCTGATGGCACTGCCTGCGAGGCAGCATCCGTGCCTGGTACCAGCAGAGGTGGTTCTGCCCCCCCCCCCTCCCCCCGAAACGCTTTCTCTCCATTTCTCTTTTTTGGTACCTGAAGCAGTATGTGAAGCATTTTGCCATTTCCACGAGAAACATTCCTCTTTCGGGGTCATCGGAGACCCAGAAGACACGGCTGCTTCCTCTAACGCACATCAAGCACTGAGGGCCATTGGATCCAATTCTGGCCTGTCCATGCTCCACACGCTGGGAATACGCTCAGCATCTCAGTAACGCTGCTCTGCAGGCCCCCGGCCTTTCCAGGGAGCCTGGAGGAGGGATCTTCCATCACCAGAGCTCCCTGGAACTCACCTGAGCTGCATTGGCCTCACTCCTTTTAAAGGGTTGGCCTTCTCCTAACCCATCCCTTTTCATAATCCAGCGCATGGGAAGCTACATTTGCATTCAGAGTTTAAGCACTCCTGGGCAATTAAATTGAATTCTAATTATTGTATATTGCATATTAGCAACTTCTACCATGCTAATATTAATTGCTAACAAGCTGATAAGACGTATCAGCCAGTCATGATGGAGCATGCATTTGCTTGCTTGGAAGAAACATGTGGAAGCAGAATGCCAAAGTTAGATACAAAAACTGCTGCCGATGCAGATATCCTACAGCTGGAAGACATTGCCTGGCCTGTGAACACAGGTGTTTTGTGTAGGTCCTCAGCCTTCCTGGGGCTGGAATTCAAAGCAGGATGAAATCTGCAGTTCTCAGGCAACAGGATTTCTCAAGAAACAGGAATGTCCCCAAGTTCAAATTGTATACAGCCATGGATTGGCTATACTGAATATTTGCATGGGCTCTGCTCCCTGCCTCGGGGTGTTTGAGTGTATCTTGCTGCATCTATGGGGAGTTTAACCAAAGTAGCCAAGGCCTGGCTGGCTCTCGAGATGCAGCTCCCTGTGCCCTGCTAGGAGCAGCTCAGCCAGGCTGGTCTCAAGGTGCCCAGCATGTCCCGAGGCAGCGGGGTGCCTGGCAGGGAGGGGGCTGAGCTGCTGTCCCTGCACCATCCTGTCTGCCACCTCCAAGGCAGCCTCTGTCCAGCCCCTGTCCAGTCCCAGACCTTTCAGTGAGGTAATTTTGTCCCAAGGGTTATTTATCTATCTGTTGAACTCCCCGTGCATGAGTCAGATGTTCTCTACTGCAAATACTGTGATAAATTACATTTGGACATATGCTAAATGACATTTTCCAATAAATGCACGCAGATTTCTCCTGTAATCCTTCTCCTCCATCAAAAGTAGTGATGCTTTCTCTGATGCAAATGCACTGGCAGAGCCCTGCCACATCAAGCGGCGGCGGCGCCGGGCTGTAGAGGATTCCAAACGGTGATGTTCGGTGTGCTCCTGAATAACAATTTTGCGCGGGTGACTCTTCAGCGATGCGCTGCGAGAGCCCGACGAGCCGTGCCCGGTGCAGCCCGGCCTTGCAGTCAGATTTCGCGCTCGTTTCCCGTCTCGCTTCGTGCATTAGTTGTCTAGCGTGAGATTTAATGGGCTCCACTAATGAGGCCGCGGAGGGAGCCGAGCGGCTTGTTCCGCTTCGCCGAGGGCAAATTCAGAGCCGCTGCGGGCCCCAGCGTGACGGCGGGACCCCTGTGCTGCCCGCGGCACAGAGTCACCCAAGGGCTCAGGCCGGTCGAAGCCCAGCCCGGGAGGGAAGGGCCGCGGCACGGCGACGCGGGAGGACTCCCGGAGGGACCGGCCACAGGACGAGCGACCTGCCGTGGAGGCTGCAGGAGCTTCTGGCTGTCCATAGCCTGGACAGAGCTGAGGCACCGCGAAAGCCGCAGGCTGCTGGTGGGCAGCACGCTGGAGGAGAAAGCACTTCACCACCTTGGCTTTCACGCTTTGCATCGGTGAGGTTTGTATTTTTTGCACTGGTGAGGTTTATATTTTCTTTTTTAAAGGTGATTACAGCCTAAACAGCAATGATCTAAGCTAACGAGCAGCCGTCGCAGCTCGGCAGGAAGAGTCATGTTGTTGGAGTTCCTTTTCCTTTTTTCTTTCAGTCCAAGACACAGACCTTAGGGAAATAAGTGATTTCTTTTCATGGTTGTTTAATATAATTTTCTCTGTGCTGGGTTGCATGAAATGCTGCAGCTCACTAAAATAACGGTCAGACCTAGGAGCAGGACACAGGTGGTGAACAGCAGCCGCAGCAAGTCCCGCGTTCGCCACGAACATTTTACAGACAGGCCTTGGGTGGCTCCTGCTGCTCGGCACCCCTCTTACTGCCGCCGCGGCTCTCCCCTCCTCAAGGCAACCAGCGGGACCGCTCGTGGCTAGCGGCTCGTAAAAGGCTTTGGGAAGCTCTCGGCACCGTTTATGGTCGGGGCAAAACGCGCAAGCACAGCGCTCTCGGCCTGAAATCCATGCCCCGCTCCCGGATCGCCCAGCCTGGAGCAACACACCGAAGGGAAAGCTCTCCAAACGCTGAAATCCAGGCGTTCCCCCGGGGAAAGGCTGGAGGCCGCTTTCCCATACAGCGCTCGGTGCTTTGCGGGAGCAGCCGGACCGCTCCTGCGAGCGCGCTTAGCCCTCTCCGAAGGGGACCCGGCGTGCCCAGGAAAGCCACGCTTAGGGTCTGCGGCTCGGAGACTTCCAAAGGGGAGGTTTATCTAAGATAAACGTATTTTAATTGCAAATTGCTTCTGCTGCCTTTCACTATCCCCTAATACCGTGAGCAGCTGCTGTTTTTAACGCGTAACGGAGCCGTCCTCGGGCCGGGCTCCGGGCAGCTCGGGGGGCGCAGCGCCGAGCCCGCTCCTCGGCCGGCCGCGCGCGGGAAACGGCCGGCGGCCGCGCGCGCGCCCCGAACGCCGCGTTGAAGTATAAAAATTAAAAAATAATAAAGAAAAGAGCCTACAGTTTTAAATATTGGCTATTTACGGTTGTAGAACATCCGTTAGCCTCTCCGGTTACTCGTGCCAGCTTGCTGCTGGGTTTGAAGCTCGCTGCGGAGACGCAGGGCGCGTTTGAAGCCCCCGTGCGGGGCTGGCCCCGGCGCCGGGGCAGCGCGCCCTTCGCGCCCCGTCCCCGTTTCTCGCCCCGCCAGGCCAAGCGGCTGCAAAAATTGACGGAAACGCGGTGAAACGTCCCGGCCCCCCGTGGAAGTCCAGAGCGCCGAAGCAGCCGCAAGGCTGGGCGGGGGAAGCGCCGCGGCCCCACGCGCCCCAGCCCCGCGGCTCCCCGCGCCGCCGGGCTCCTTTCCTGGGCTCCTTTGCTGGTAAATCCAAGGTGCAGAACCCTGCAGGCTCCAGGATTCGGTTGAGGAAACTTCCTGAGTACTTGCAACTGCTTCGGTATGAAAGGGGTGGCAGCAGCCTGTCTTTTTTCTTTGCTTTTTTTTTGTCCTCTCCCTTCTCTTTTTTCTCTTTTCTCCCTCTCTTTCCTCCCCCCCTTCAAGTCTTCCTTTGAAACCCAAACTTCCTGGAGGTGGAAACGGACAATCAGGCCGCAGCAGCAGCTGCAGCCCGGGAACTTCTGCTCTTGGCAGCAGGATCAGAACTACAAAACTATTTCTTTGAGGCAAATTATGCATTCATCTAGCTCATTTGAAACAAAATATGATTTGCAATTTAACTTTCCATAATGAGCTCCTGCTATTATACGGTTTCCATAATGGCTGGTTTCATTGGAACAGATTGTTGGTGCACATGGTTTACAAAACATTTTCAATGCAAGCCCCGTTTTTTCTTATTTTAAATAGCAACAGCTGCTAAGCATGATAATTATTGTATTTCATCAAAATAAACTTACCAAGTTGCTTCTTAATGCTACTTATTGCAGTTTCCAGTGGACCTACGTGTTACTGAAGAAAATGGAAACTTTGGCTCTCCGAAGAGGCACCTGGAAAGCCAAGGCAGAAGCGAGGGCTGCGCGCGGCAGGCGCATCGCCGCTCCCGGCGCGCTCCCTGCTGCACCAACGCCCCCGTTTTCTCCTTTTGAGGCCGCGTGGCGGCGTTGGGTCGTGTCTTTCGGGCCCGGCTCTTTCCTCGCACAACTGCTGCCACTGCCCGAGTCGCTGACGCCCCAGGAGACGGCCGAGGCCGCGACGGCGCTGGGAATGCCAACGAGGCTGGAGGCAGCGAGAGTAACTAAGGAAACCACAGAGGATGGAGAGAAAGTTGCTTAATAACAGAGCAAAAAAATGCTGAAAATGGCTGAAAGCAGAGCAAAAAGGCACAGCTGGCTGGCCTTGGGGAAGAGGAACATGCGAGCGAGGACAGGGACGTTCGCTCACTTCAGCTGCGGGTAAACTTGGTCCTCCATGAATTTAGAGGCAAACTCTGCAGATGGGATCACCGAGAGCCGTGCCGACGTCTGTCCGCCCTTGCACCCGCGCCTCGGTCCGCGGTGGCGTTAGGCCGGCGCCGAGCCGGGCAGAAGGGCGCTGCAGAGCCGGCAGAGAAAGTCCCCAAATGTTTTAACGGCAACGTTAAGGGAAGAGCCCGGGGGGGTCCTCAGAAGAGGAAGGAGGCTCCCGCGGGGCACAGAGGCTCTTTCCTCTGGGGACGAAAGGGAGGTTAAAGGCAGAGGGACAAGTTTGTCAGCAGAGGACTTTACCTGGCAGGCGGGCGACAGTCTTACCTGTGAAAAGCTTCTGGGGATCCGTTAAGAGTGGGATTTAGCGGCTGTGGTCAGCCAGAGATTTAGGGGTCCGCAGGCGCCGGCGGATGGAGGCTGCCCTTTACAGCATCTCGGCCTCCGGATTTAGATGACACACAGCCGTGGCACCGCAGAAGCCGTTACTGTCCATCAAGTAAATAACAAACACGCTTTATAAATTGCTACGACTTACCTAGGCTTTCACGAGCTATTTCAAACAGTAGAAACCAACAAATCAAAACTGAAAAAACCGAAGGCAAATGGCAAGAGAAGAGCACCCCGAGGAGCGGCTGCCCGGGGCACAGGACGCTGCAGGGGCGCTTTCCTCCGCGGAAGGCCACGGGGCGGTCCGTGCATTCGTCCTGGTGCGACTGCAGATCGGCGCTTGGAAAAGAGGGGTCAGAAGAGGAACTGTGCCCTGCAGTCAGCTCGGCTGGCACGTTGCCTTTATGTTTCTTTGCTCAACTTCTGCAGGCTGGCAGCGGGCAGCTGGTACCGCTGCGCTCTCTGCCTAGTGCAGCGCCAATACAGCAATTAAGAAACCATTCCCCGCGATGCGAAGGAGCGTGCAAGCCCACACCGTCCGGTGAAGGAAACATCTCGCCGATGATGGAAGAGCCTCCCCTGCCCTCCCCTCCCGTCGCGGCGGGGCGTCGCGAGCCCGGGGCTGCACGCTCCTCGCCCGCTATGCAGATCGCTCCTTTATACATGAGGAGACACAAGTAACCCATGGCAACAGCCACTATTATATCTGACATTGAAATAATAGGCTCTGACCTTAGCAGACACGTTTGCTTTAGTAATGTGACTACATAGATGGTCTTTACTTTTTTCAGGCCGGCAGGATCACCCCAAGGGCAATGACTACATTATTTCAAGCCTCTTTGCTCAGGTGCAATGAGCATGCAAGCTGCAGCCTTCCTGCACTGTTTACAATGATCGAACGATGATCTAAAGCTGCACAGAGGCACCATACGGATAAATATAGCGTCGTTCCCTAGCACTGCAGCACCCTTAAATCAGGCTGCTCCGAGGCAGCCACGGCATCGGGGTCGTTTGTGCGACCAGCCCCGGGAGCGGGGCAGGGGCATCCGGGGGCGGCACACGCCGGGGAGCTGCCGGAGCTGGAGGCGGCGGCGCGGGGACCCGATCCCGGCCGGCCTCGGCGCTCCGGTCAGCTCCGGGCGGCAGGGCTGACTGCAAGGGCGGCGCCGGCGAGGGGCCGCGCGGTCCTCGCGGGCTGCCCGACCGTGCACCGAGGTCTGCCGGGGGGGAAGCGGTGTAGCAGCGAACGCCCTGTTTCGATTCCTTGAAATTGGACAAATTCTTTATCTTCCGCCCCGAAGGAGGGGAAGGTCGGGAAACGGGCAGAACGCGTGCTTTCGGGCATTGAAATCAAACTTGTTAAGAGATCCATATCGATTTGCACTTCTGAGAAACATGGACGCCCCCGGATTTAGCCGGGGCATTGATTTTCTCTCTCAGACGGAAGGCATCGGCGCGAAGGAAAGGCGTTACGCCCGGCGGTAAACACCCTAAATCACCGCGGAGCCGCCGGCGAAGGGGGCGCCGGGACGGCTCCACGGCGGGGCCGGCCGCGGGCACGCTGCCGCGGCTCCGTCCCCCCCGGCAAAGCGGGGCCCTCCCGCCAGCAGCGCCCGGCCAGCGGCCCCGCGGGGCGGGCGGCGGAGCGGGGACGCGCCGGGGCGCTGAGCCCCTCGCGCGGGGCCCGGGGCGGCCGCGGGTCCCTCCCCGCCGAGACCCCCGGGGCCAAGAAACGCCGGCCCTGCTCGCGGGGGCGAGAGCTGCGGCTCCTGCCGCGGGGGGCCCCGGGCAGGAGGGGGGCACCGGCCTCCGCGGGGACCGGCTGCTCCGTGCGCGGCCCCCGCCACGCCGGGCAGCGCTGCCTGGCATTGGGTTAATTCCAGCTCTCCGCCACGGGTGGTCAGAGCTGCAGCAATCGCTCCGGGATATTTAATGCATTAATAAACCAGCACGAGCAGCCGCCCGAGGACCGGCCCGGCCGGCGGTGGGAGCTGAGGAGAGGCCCCGTCCCGGGACCGACGGCTGCACACCAGGTACATCAGCGCTGCTGCTCCTGTGTCGCACGCAGCGGGTCTTCTCACTACTTTGTTTTTAAATATTTCCCCAAGAGCAGGATGCTACCCTTCTTCAACTGTCCTTAATACATGCAATCAGCAACGACTGCAGTTAAGAGGCCCAATTAGCATCTGAATAGGTCTTCTTGCACAAAACCCCTTCACAATAGTGGCAAATAAACCTTAATGAAGATGAAGGATCTGTACACAGTCTAAAACCACTTGTAATCGCACTCTGCTATGGTGGAAGATCTTTCTCCTTGGCCTGAGCAGCTCCCGGAGGGATTTTACCACGTGCCGCGATAACCATGAGCCCGCGCAGGCTCCGCTGTGCACCAACCCGCCCCGCGCCACCGCGCAGCTCGGGCACCTCTGCCGCCGGTCTCCTCCTCCGCGGGAGCAGCCGTGGACTCCGCGGCCCTGCAGCATCACCGCCGCGGGGCTGGGAGGGTCCCCCCCGCGCAGGGTCTCGCGGGGATGATGGCCGGTGCGGTCAAAAGAACTGCAAAAAAAAGGAAAATTTTTCTTGGAGGCAGAGCTGCTGCTAGGGCGCCAGGCCCGGAGCAGCCGCGGCGGCGGCGGGCTGCGACGCTCCGCAGTGCCCCGGGGAGCGGAGGCACCCTGCCCCACGGCCCGGGAAGGGCCGCGAGAGCCCCGCCGGCAGCAGGCTCCGAGGAGCCCGGCGGGCTATCGCACACCCGCGGGGCGGGCACCAGCTGTTTCCTTTTAGCAGAGAGCACGAGCGCAGCAGAGCTCTTCTGGCCCCAAATTACCTGCCGCTGCCCAATCAGCCCCCCAGGGCCTCGGTGGGAATCCATCAGCTTTGTCAGGAGGTTAAGTAAGATTTCAGTTAAGTGACATGTTAAACTGCAAGACCCGCTGCTTAGAAACGGCCTCCGTTAGGCGAGCTCTGCTCCAGCGAGACAAGGCGGCTCGGTGTCTAAAGCCAGCTCTCCGGCTGCACACACACGCCTCGACATTTAAAAACTGAACTCCTTTTTGTCAGCCCGTGTCTTCCTCCGGCTGTCCCATTGCGCAGGCAGCGGGCATGTCCCTTCAAAGCGGCTCGGAGGAGCCCGTCTCCAGCACGGACGGCTGAGCACGCAGGCGCACCGGGCAGCGCGGAGCCGGAGGGCTGGCTCCCGCGGGTTTGCGGCGCGCCCCGCGCTCGGCGTTTCTCCCGAGAGCGGCCCCGCAGCGGCTGCTTTGGGACGCGCCTGTGCACGGGTTTGCACCCTGGCTCCTTTGCAATGACATCCACCCCCCGACCCCCCCCCGGACAAATATTAGCTGCTCCCGCCCGCCCAGGGCATCGCAGGGAGCGCCGGCGCGGCCCCACCGCCCCCCGGCCGCCCGGTGCCGGCGCATCGCCCCCGGGGCCGGTGCTGCAGGACCTCGCGCGTCCCCCCCCCCGCTCCGGACGCCCAGGGCTCCCGGACACGGTGCTGCCTATTCAGCCAGGCAGCCTGCTTGCCAAAATGGACTTTTTTATTGTTGTTTTTCTCATTAATTTCCCAGTCATGTTTCATTATAGCATCGTACACACAGATTTTAGCCAGAGGCCCAGCCACAAACCCAGCGCCTCCTGAAGTATCAGCAGGTCAAACGTTGCCTCCTTAACTCTGCCCCGGCAGTAATTTGTGACTGTGTGTGCGTATTAATTTTAGGGAATTATTTCCTTTCTTGCAACATTAGAGGTTAATTAAGTACTGGCTAATCGCTTCCAGTCAGTGGAGGAATTCTGCTCCTGAGTCTTTTCACGGTCTGAATGCACCAAAAGAAAGAAAGAAGGAAGGAAGGAAAGAAAGAAGGAAAGAAAGAAAGAAAGAAAGAAAGAGAAAAGGAGCCCTTTCAGGACCACAGAAAATTGCAAAGGGATGTTTCTTCCAACCCAACATGACAAAATTGAATTCCAAGCTATTTAATGCATGCACGAAATGCCAGAAAGAAACCCAGGCCCGGCTCTCCGTGCGCTACAACGAGGGGATGGTTCAGTAACACGAGCGCTCGCTACGCCAGCCGATTCAGCGCTTCTTACTCCGGACTTGTAGGCAATTTCGCATAAAGGTGACTACCGGATTAAGGATTCTCACAGATAGGGCTGTCGCCAGCATTTCCGTTGGGACATACAGCTAAGGTAACACGGCGGTTATTATCAACAGGAATGTGGTGGCCTGGGGAAGCCACTGTCCCAGGTGGTGTTGGAAACCCCCCGTCCGTCTCCACCGCGGGCAGGGAGCCCCCGCGGAGCCGCCGCCACCCCCCCGGAGGAGGGGAAGAGCGGGAGCCGCCGGCGCCCCGCGGACACGGCGGCCTGGCCCGGCGAGCGGCGCTCCCGCGGGGCGCAGGGGCGCGGAGCCATCTGGGCTTGTCCTTAAAAACGGGGTTTCACTGGTTACACCGTCACGAGGATCACGGCATGCAGCCTGACACGACGCCTCCGCACAGGGCCTCAGACCGGCGTCGTTCGTCTGTTGGCCGGGTTGTTGTGCAAAGACTCCTTGAACTCTTTGGGGATGGAGTTATGGACCTGTAAAAAACTGTGGTCCCGCTCCGAGTTGAGCAGCGTCCCCATGGTGACCTTGGAGGGATCCCTGGAGAGGGTGAACATGGAGATGTCGGTGGACGGGATGGTGCCGAACCCTTTGCTCGCTGGCGACATGTCCCGGGACCGGGGCTCGGTGGAGCGGGAGCTGGACCGCCGGCGGAAGCGATACCGGTAGGTGGGGAGGCGCGTGAAGGCCGACTTCTTCAGCAGCTCCGCGTGGGACTTGGCGCGGATCTGGCGGTGCTTCTCGATGTACATGTGCACGGCGATGACCCCCACCATCTCGGCGATGATGAAGGACAGCGCGCCGAAGTAGAAGGACCAGCCGTAGGAGTAGCTCTTCTTGGAGTCGCTCTGGCCCGGGTCCCCGGCGTTTGCCGAGATGTACACGATGATCCCGATGATGTTGCTGAGACCTGGGGGAGGGCGAGAGGCGCGGAGGGGCTCAGGCCGCCGCGGGGGCGGGAGCCGCGGCCGCCGCTCGCTTTGGCAGAGGGCCGTCTCGGGCGCTTCGCAGCGCTGCAGAGCGCGGGGGACGCGGCCGACGCAGCGCGGCTCCGGGGCGCCGATGCCTCCCTGCATCGCTTAATGAACCGACTTCGCTCTCGCGGAGCAGCGCGGGAGCAGCCGGCCCCGCGGCGCCCACCCACCTGCGGACACGAAGAAGATGCCGGCGCTGAGGATGACGTTGTGCTTGCTCTTGTAGAACTCGCTGGCCGCCACGCAGAGGCCCCCGAAGAACAGCAAGCCCACGCTGAGGATGGGGAAGATGCTGGAGGCTCTCACGGCGCCTGGGGAAGGAGCAGGCGGCGTCGGGGCGGCTCCCTGCCCAGCCGGGCCGAGCCCGCCTCCAAATTTTGCCTTTCTTTTTCCCAGCCGATTTCAAGGAATTATTTTTCCAGCTCTGTCACATAGCTAGGAGAAGTAGCAATTCGCCTTCTCCTTAAGAAACCCCATCACCTTCCTCTGCTGACTATTCGCCTGTTTCCAGGCACCCGGGGGCTGAGGGAAAACTCCAGCGCTGTTGGTGCTTCCCAACCCGCACCAGCGACGCCGGTCATGGCGCTGGCCGCAAGAGCCCGCGAGGGGCAGCACCGCCGAGCACGAGCGCCGAGACCCCGGAGCCGTTGTGGCTGGGTGAAAGTCAGCAATGCACAAGCTAACACATCGGGAGGGTTTTTCCTCCCGGGCTCCGTCCCCGTGTCCGCGGGGCCAGCTCCCGCCGGGCGTCCCTGCTCGCCAGGGAGCCGCTGTCCCAGGACGGGCCTCTGCTCCCGCCGGCCTAGGAGACGTCCAGGCTCCCCAAATGACTTGAAAGGTGATTAATTCAGCAAATCCTGACTTGCTGCTAAGGCAAAGGTGCTGGAGATGCCTTGCGCCTCGGTTTGGGCTCCCATCTCTTCTATCAGGGCCTTTACTAAAAGCTCCGAAATGCAGAGCAGCTGCATTAAAATGCCATTCTGGGGGCTTGAAAATAGACTTTTCATTGTAAATGTGGGAGGGGGTGGGAGAAGAACTTAAAAGCTAATCTACTAAAATTACAAAGCGCTTCCAGTAGGCACGTGCCCCTCCTCGACGGGTGAGCGGCGCTGGCGGCTCCGCGCAAGCAGGTGCAAGCCAGGGCGATCGGAGGGATCTGGCGCGGGAGCGACCGCCACGGGCGACGGGGGCCGCGGCCGCCCCCCACACCCCACGGACCCGTGCGCCGGAGGCCGCGGCGCCCACCGCGCGCCCGCCGTGCGCGAGCGTCCCTCGGCGCACGCCTCCCCGCCGACGGGCGCGTGCGGCCGATGCAGACTTACGGAGCAGGTACTCGGCCGTGTCTTGCTCGTAGTCCGCGTCCTCGGGGAAGTGGTCGATTTTCTTGCAGACGCCGCGGAAGGTTCCTGGGGAGACACAAGCTGGGAGGCAGTCGCCGCCCGGCGCGGTCGCAGCCCCGCATCCTCCCCGCGCGGCCGTCCCCGCGGCTTTCCCGGCCCGCGGGGCCCCGTGGGGACCACCGTCCCGCACCCCTCTGGACACGCGCGGCCGCGGCGCTGCTACCGGGCAGAGCCCGAGCACCAGCAAAGCTGCTGCTCGGCAGCGCGCGATGCTCCCGGGCCGCAGCCCCGTGGCCGCAGCCCCCGTCCGGGGCCGCCGGGATTATCTGCCCTTGCGCTGGCGTCCTGCCGGGGAGGTAACGCAGCTGCGGCGTTCGGAGCCGCCGCCAGAGCCGGATGCACCGGCCCGGGCACCGCGGCGGGGAGAGCGCAGCACCCGGTTCGTGCCATTTGCTGTCTCTGCTGTAGCCTTGTAACCGCATTAAAGAGCAACTTTGATTTACTGCTGACCGACAAATGCACTGTACGAACTGCCGCGCAGATAAGGATCCGCAGCATGTTTGCTAAAATAACATCTGGGCCACAGATTAGCTTCTGAGCTGCAGTCTCTTGGAGGCGCAGATAAATTCATTTAAATTATTACAAGACGTTTCCAGCCTGCTTAGCACTTCCTGCCACTTCCCAGCCCCGCGCGCCTGGGCCGGGCGGCTGGCGCAGGCGCCAGGCAGGTGCCCGCAGGACGGGTCCCACCCGCGGTCCCACCTGCTTTCCCGCATCCCCAGCACAGGCGCGTGCGCTTGCACGCACCGACGCACACGCTGGGGCTCAGCACCCGTGTCACGGCCGAGCCCCGCGGCCGAGCCTCTGCCCATCGCTCCGTGCCAGCTGGAACGTTGCGCACCCGCAGCGCCGGGTCCCCACGGACCAGCGCCGCGGCGGCTCAGCCTCCTCCCCGGGCCAGCCTTGGGCCAGAGGCGCCTGCCAGCCCTGCCGGGGGACCAGGGCCACCGGCTGGGAACCCTGCAGCAGACAGACGCTCTGGGAGCTGATGGCCTCCTACTTAGCATTTTGGGGGAAAAGGCTCTTTTTTACATTTTTTTTCCCTCTTTCCTCTGAAGCAGAACTAAAGTATTTTGCCTTTAAAAGCCTGCCCGTTTGCTTTGGCTTTCTCTTGGCTGTGCTCTAGGGCTCAGCTCTCTCCTGTGCCAAAGTGGTGCAACTGTGCCATGGAAGGAAAAGCCAAGGACAAGTCAGGCACGACCAGGTGATGTATTGGGAGCTCGGTCACATGCTGCAAGATGCGAATGCGGGAAGTGAGCGGGGACAGCACAGACGCGTCTGCACTGGGGAGATCCATAGAGTTTGGACATGTTTATGGGACAGCCTCGAGAAGCGACGGGCTGTGAATCATCTCTTGTCTCTGCTCTTTCTACTCATCCATCCACCAGCCCCATCAGTCTGGTCCACGTGCTACTGATGTACAGCCAGAAAGAAATTAAAGGCATTAAAAAAAAAAATCCTGGCTATGCCCAGTGGTGCTTATGGATTTGTTTTGATTGATGCAGCCTTCCTTCACCTGCTGTGGATGCTGAGGTCCACCCGTCACGGCAGCCCTCCAAGACACTCCGTGCTGCACTCAGTATTTGCTGGGGATAGCTCAGAGTTTGGTTCATGAACCGGTGCTGGAAGGGAGCAGCGGTCCTCAAGGGTCCTGGGCAGCGGCAGCAGCTCCCGTCCGCACGATTCCCTCGGCCGTCGGCTCCGAAGCTCGCAGCAAGCCCGAGCGCGAGACCGTCTGAGCGCGGCTCTGCGGTGTCGACTGCCGTGGTCCCCGACTGCAAACGGGAAACTGAGGCCGCGCGCGGCTCCCCAGCGGGACGGGGAGGGCTCGGTGCAGGAGCTCCGGCGGCCGTTTCCCTCCGACCGCGGCTCTTGCAAGACGCTGCTGTTGCCGCGACGGGGCCCGGCCCAGGGCGGCGGCGGCTCCCCGGCGCCGCAGGTCCCAGTCTCGCCGGCGAACACCCGGCGCCCGCTCGGCCCCCGCCTGCCCAGCGCCCCGGCGCCGGCGGCCGCGCTCCCCTCCGCCCGCGCCCCGGCAGCGGCTCCCGCGCCGGCAGCACCCCGGCGCCTCGCTCGCGGCCGCCAGCCGGGCCGTCTGGGCACTGCAGCGGCAACGGCACAAACCCTGCCCCGGCGCAGAAATAAACCTCTGCGTGAAATTCCCTGCTTTTACCGGGGGCCTCTCCAAACGGCCCCTCCTGCGCCCGTGGCCCCGGGCCCCGCCGGCACCACGGCCCTGGTGCTGCCCTGCTCCACGCAGCCGGCTCCCTCCCGGCTGCCCCTTCCCCACGGGCTCCGCGTACAGCAGCTGCAGCATTTCCTTGGGTTATTTTGCTGCTTTTGGCCATCGTCCAGGCTGCAGCTGCTGCAAAGCCAGAGCTATTCCCGCGACGCTTCGACTGCGAGGGGACACGGACACGAGAGCAGCCCTCCCGTCGCTCCAGAGCCGCGCATCGGGCTGCCGGAGGAGGCAGGCTGTGGACGGAAACAGGCACGCAGACACCCCTGGGCTGCTCGCGGCGCGCCGACAGGAAGAAATCACCTCCTGGGGCTTGGTCTTGCCGCGCCGTGCAAGGCAGATGTGCAGCGCTGGCGTGCGGGGACGGTCCGGACGGCCCTGCACCACGGGGCTGCGCCGCACCCGGCACCGCCGGAGCTGCCGCGGCAAGCTGGCTCCCGCGGGAAAGTCAGCTTCTGGCAGGGCAGAGTTGCAGTCTCGTGGTGTAAAGGAAGAGGGTTCTGTCCCAGTCCTTCAGCTCTGCAGTCTCCTTCCCCTTTTCCTTAGCAAGGACGTAAGTCGGGGTCGGCACGGCATCACCAGCTGCCGGGCCATCGACGCAGCGACGGCAGCTCCCGGGGCCTCCCGGTGCCGGCGGGCAGGCTTTCCCTGCGCCGCCGGTGAGGAGGGCGGGCAGGAGCGGGGCTGCAGCCTCCTCCGGCCCCTTTGCACCTCCTGCATGCCGGGGGAGCACATGCAAGCCCCCAGCCCAGCACAAACCAGTAAGGCTCCAGAGGAAACTGCAGGAGGAACCAATAAATCCTGCGTGGAAGGGGCTGGCAGGACGGCTGTTGCCCAGAGGTCTCGCCCTGGTTACGAAGGTGCTGGTGCTCATTGCGCCACTTTGCTTCCTGCACCCTATTGCTCACTGCGGGACGTGCGCGTGGGTTTGGGGCTGGAGCCCACGGCAGGTCCCTGACACGGCGAGGAGCCCAGGGAAAATCAGGATTGAAGCTCGCCCTGTCCCAGCAGTCCTCGAAGTTTTGCAGCAGCTTCAGCAAGCTGCATTTCAAGCTCTCGCATTAATGGCTCCGCTTGCATGCCGCCGTGCCCGTCCGCAGACGGTGCCGCTGGCAGCTGGCCCTCGCCGTGCTCGCGGCACCCGGCGCTGCCTTTTGGAGCACACCGATGAATTTAGAAGCGATGAACTCATACAAAACGTTTTGTATTCCCTGATTTTGAATCCATTGCTTCTCCCCTCCCGCTGGGCTCCTTCCCAGTGGTTCTCGGCTGCCTCCCACCACCAGGAGCCCAGAGCTGCCCGGAGCCGCAGGGAAACGCCTGCGTGCCCCGCGGAAGGGCTGCGGGCCTGCAGGGCAAGGCCTCGTTTTGCTGGGATTGCCCCTCTGCTGCTTTAGCTTGTTCGCATGTGGATGTCAGCCCCCGCTCTGCGCTTAACAGCGGATGCAAAGGCAATTAAGCAATTTTATCTCAGGCCTTTTCCCCTCCCAGCCCATTGCTCCAGGCAGGGCTGGGGGTGCGGGGGAGAAAGGTTTCTAATGCTGGCAACTGTGGGAACAAGGCTAATAATACTCATCCTAAAACTCAAAAGTCAGAAGACTAAAGAGGTCTAGTTATAGTTTTAAAATCTCATTACTCTTCATCCAATGGTACAGTTTTCGGGGACTATTCTGCTTGTTACTGTTCACGGTGTGCAGACTAAGATTTGGGTTTGGGAAGATTAACTGCTGTTAAATGACAACAAAATTGCTATCATCCTGATATTAGTTCAGCTCAGACAGAAAAAAGGTCTTGCTGCAAAGCCAGATTTTTGACCATTGTTTCTCTGCTCTTCCTGTTAAATTTGGGTAAGTAAGTTATCTTGCAAACTGTGGTTTACAGTGATTGCCAGCCTGAAGATTCCTTGACATGCCAAATCCACATGAAGGAAGTGGTGTGGTCCCTACGCTTAAAGTTCTCTGAAAATTAATTCCAGTTAGAGAGTTGTAAAGGTTAGAGCTCAGCTGGGAAGCGCGGGGGATATGAGCCATGGCAGATCCTCAGCGATCCTTGGGCACTGAGCTCCCCTGAGGGAACAGGAGCAAGATGTCTAAATATCTCTAAGGAGTTAAAACTTCAGGGCTTGTCTTTTTTTACCTTCCACCCACCTCCCAGATGCTTGCAGAGTTGGAGAGAAATTCATCTTCCCTCCCTTCCCTCCCCAAGCTGCAGGCTCCGCGAGGGATCCTCAGGCTCTTTGCACAAGGTCCCTGCAGCGAGACTGCAAAGCAGGGGGTTTGCCCAGGGCCTGCACAGCTTGGGAGGGGGTTGCACAGGGACCGCAAAGCTGGGGGGCTGCACACCAGCGGGGTTGCACAGCTGGGGGGTTGCACAGGAATCACACAGCCGGCGGGGTTGCACAGCCAGGGGCAAACCAGCGGCAGCTTGGGAGGGGGTCGCACAGGGAGCGTGCAGCTGGGGGGTTAAACAGCTGGGGGGTTGCACAGGGATTGCACAGAGATTGCATAGCCAGAGGTTTGCATAGCGGGGGGGAGGGGGGATCTGCACAGCCAGGGGGTCTGCAGAGGGACCGCATAGCTGGGGGGTTTGCACAGCCAGGGGGTCACACAGGGCCCACACAGCCAGGGGGTCTGCACAGCCGGGGGGTCACACAGGACCCACACAGCCAGGGGGTCTGCACAGGGACTGCACAGGCCGGGGGGGGGGGGGTTGCACAGCCAGGGGGTCTGCACAGCAGGGGGGGGGTTGCATGGGGACTGCACAGCCGGGGGGGTCTGCCCAGGGACTGCACGGCCAGGGGGTCTGCACAGCCAAGGAGTCTGCACAGGGACTGCACAGCCGGGGGAGGGGGTTGCACAGCTGGGGGGTCTGCACAGCCGGCGGGTCTGCCCAGGGACTGCACGGCCAGGGGGTCTGCACAGCCAGGGAGTCTGTACAGGGACTGCACAGCCGGGGGGGGGGGTTGCACAGCTGGGGGGTCTGCACAGCCGGGGGGTCTGCCCAGGGACTGCACGGCCAGGGGGTCTGCACAGCAGGGGGGGGGGGTTGCATGGGGACCGCACAGCCTGCGGGTCTGCCCAGGGACTGCACGGCCAGGGGGTCTGCACAGCCAGGGAGTCTGCACAGGGACTGCACAGCCGGGGGCGGGGTTGCACAGCTGGGGGGTCTGCACAGCCGGCGGGTCTGCCCAGGGACTGCACGGCCAGGGGGTCTGCACAGCCTGGGGGGGGGGGGGGTTGCACGGGGACCGCACAGCTGGGGAGGGTTGCAGAGTGGTATCAGACCCAGGTGGCCGGACCCGGGCTGCCAGGGACACTGCGGCGCGCTCGCCCGGCCGTGCCACGCCGGCCACGAAATGCCGCTCGGTCGCTGCCCTCTTCCCAAAGGCAGCCGCGCTGCTCCTACTGCTCCAACGCGGGGCCCAAACCCTTTGCCATCCGCCTTACAGCAACTCCACGGCAAACCCCCCCCCCGGCTCCCCCGGCGCCGCTGCCGGCTCCCTGCCTCCCGCTGCCCCGCGCCGCTGCGCCTGACCCGCAGCGACCGCAGCGGCAGCGCAAGCCGGCAGGACGGGCGCAGATGCCCTGCAGCGGTGGCGGAGCGGGGGTCCGGCTCGCGGCGCGGCCGAGCCCGCTCCCGCCCCGGGCACCTCGCCGCGCCCCTCGCCGGCTCTGCTTAAGGGCTCCGGACCGCGGGCTGCTGCCTCTTTGCACGTGCAGCTGTTTGCAAAAATTGCACTGGAGAGCATCTAAATCAAGAGGAGCCGAGCGTGATGGCAGAAAAAAGCTCCCTGCTCCTTGCTACTCGCTGGAGCCAGCAGCGCCCTCCCGTATTCGGCTGCATCCATAGGTGCCGGGGCTAGATCCCATCTCCGTCCCGACGCCGCTCCTCCCGCGCCCCTGCGCTCGCCTCGCCGGCCCCGCTCCAGCCGTCACCAGGGCAGCAGAGCGCAAGCTGCTCCAGCTCTGCTTCTTGCTGCCCGGCCGTGGCGCTGGCGTTGGGCGTCGAAGCAGAGTCACCCACACACACAGGCATCTTCTGAAGGTTTCTTTTCTTTCTCTTGTAAAATAACAGTGGAAAAACCCCACGTCAAATCAAACGAGTGCCCCAGCGCCAAGGAGGCACCAGTCGGCCCTGCAGGCACAGCGGACCCGACAGCCAGAGCAGCTGGGGGAACCGCTGTGGGAAAGCAGCACGCGGCGGCGCGCAGCTGCTCCTGCGGACCCCAGAGCGCGCTGCAGAGGGGCTCGGCACTGCTGCATGGCCGCACAGCTGCACAGCTGCGTGGCTGCACTGCTGTGCTGCTGCACGGCTGCACTGCTGTACAGCTGCATCACTGCACTGCTGCATGGCAGCACTGCTGCACGGCTATGCAGCTGCATCACCGCGCTGCTGTATGGCTCTGCTGCTGCATGGCCACGTACCTGCATCACTGAGCTGCTGCATGGCTGCACTGCTGCACCGCTATGTAGCTGCATCATTTCACTACTGCACGGCTGCACCGCTGCACGGCTGCACCGCTGCATCACTGAGCTGCTGCATGGCTGCACCGCTGCACCGCTATGTAGCTGCATCATTTCACTACTGCACGGCTGCACTGCTACGCAGCTGCATCACTGCGCTGCTGCATGGCTGCACTGCTGCACCACTGCATGTCCCCACCGCTGCACGGCTGCACCACTGCACGGCTACGCAGCTGCCTGCGCACCCCCGGGCACAGAGAACTCGCGGGGAGGGCGCAACCCGCCTGCCACCCTGGGGCACCAGCATCGCCGCAGCCGGGGCCGGAGCCTGGCGCGTGTGCCGACGGGCGCGCTGGGAGTACCGCCAGCTCCAGCCCGCGAGGTGCCCGCGCTCAGCATGTGTCACAGCAACGTTACTCCCTCAGCATTTCCAAAAGAAAAAAAAATCTACATTTTGACAGTGAATCATCATCTCCCATTCTGGAATCTGTGGGATTATTACAACCTACACAAGGTAGTTTAGAAAAGCAAAACAATTCTGAATAACAGAGAAGAAAATAAAAGTTTGAGAAGGGTGGCTGAGTTCTAGCACTCTTTTCCAAGGGTCCGGACTTGTTTTTCTCATTGCAATAGTAAGCGGGTACCGCCCCGGCGCTGCCTTTCTTGGGGGGGCTGGTGCCTGCCGCCCCGGGCCGGCTCCGTGGGCGGGAAGGGGGCCGCGGGCCGGAGGGGCTGTGCTGCCGGCGGCCCCTCTGCGGGGCCGGGGCCGGGGCGCCCGGGCAGGGGCGAGCTCGCCGGCGCGCGCTGCCCCGCGCTGCCTCTTGAGGAGCGAATACCCCCCGAGTCTTACTTTAAATTTTTATTGATATTCCTAGGACAGCCAAACGAGCGCCGGAGCAGCCGGCACCCGTGTAAATAAGCCACGTGCTAGAAATTAATGAGCTCCACTGATTGAGTTTATGCTTGTAAATTAATACAATTCCGGCAATTAAAAAAAAAAAAGTGTCTTGCTCGCTGCCTGCTCAGAGAGAGTCGCTGGCAGAAGACGGGGCTGGAGGCGGTGGCGGCTCCCAGCGCCCCCTGGCACGGGCTCGGCGGGGGCTCCGCAGGCGCCGGACCGGAGGGTTTATTACCGCCTTCCCCGTCTTCAGCAAGCTGCTCTGCGTAATCACGCCTGGCCGCGAGCGCCGCGCGCCGCGGGGCTGCCCCGGCTCGGCCTCGGGAGCAAGGGCGATCCGGCGGCGCAGGCAGGAGCTGGCGGCCGCTTCGGCCCCGGCAACGCTCCCTGCGGGAAGCATTGGAGCCCGAAGTGCTAACGCGCTCGTGCTGCTTTGCAAGGTCCCTTCACGGGGTGGGAAACGATCGCAAGGCAGAGCAGCTAGAAGAATGGATTCAAGCACGAAAGCGCGGCGGTGCGTAGGGGACGATGCAGGACTGTTCCACTAGAGGCCTCAAAATTCATAACCGAGACAGCTGAGAAGTTGGCTAATAAGCAAGCAGCTGCGAAACCAAAAGCGTGTCCCGGAGGAAGAAGCAGGGAGGCACTGGCAACTCGGGATGCAAGTCGGCACCCAGGAGCCGGCGCGCAGCAGCGAGGAAGCGAACGAGCGGCAGAAGAGCGACCCGGCCTGCCGGCGGGGCGCTGGGGAGGGCGACGGCCCCGCGGGGCAGCGCCCGCGCCCTCGTCCCTCGGGGCCCCGGGAGGAGCCGACGCTCGTGCCTGGGGAGGCCGCCGGCGCGGGGGGAGAGGACGGCCGGGCACGGCCCCGCGCCCGCCAGCGCCCGCCGCGGAGGGAGCCCCGGGCTGGGAGCTCCGGCCGGGCAAACCGGGGTGGGGGACGAGGGGCGGGTTCGGCGGCGGGCTGCAGGCGGAGCCGGGCGGCCGGCGGCCCCCGAGAGCCGGCCCCGCTGCCCGGCGGCCCCCGAGAGCCGGCCCCGCTGCCCGGCGCCCCGGAGAGCCGGCCCCGCTGCCCGGCGGCCCCCGAGAGCCGGCCCCGCTGCCCGGCGGCCCCCGAGAGCCGGCCCCGCTGCCCGGCGCCCCGGAGAGCCGGCCCCGCTGCCCGGCGGCCCCGAGAGCCGGCCCCGCTGCCCGGCGGCCCCCGAGAGCCGGCCCCGCTGCCCGGCGGCCCCCGAGAGCCGGCCCCGCTGCCCGGCGCCCCGGAGAGCCGGCCCCGCTGCCCGGCGCCCCGGAGAGCCGGCCCCGCTGCCCGGCGGCCCCGAGAGCCGGCCCCGCTGCCCGGCGGCCCCGAGAGCCGGCCCTGCTGCCCGGCGGCCCCCGAGAGCCGGCCCCGCTGCCCGGCGCCCCGGAGAGCCGGCCCCGCTGCCCGGCGGCCCCCGAGAGCCGGCCCCGCTGCCCGGCGCCCCGGAGAGCCGGCCCCGCTGCCCGGCGCCCCGGAGAGCCGGCCCCGCTGCCCGGCGCCCCGGAGAGCCGGCCCCGCTGCCCGGCGGCCCCGAGAGCCGGCCCTGCTGCCCGGCGGCCCCCGAGAGCCGGCCCCGCTGCCCGGCGCCCCGGAGAGCCGGCCCCGCTGCCCGGCGCCCCGGAGAGCCGGCCCCGCTGCCCGGCGGCCCCGAGAGCCGGCCCCGCTGCCCGGCGGCCCCCGAGAGCCGGCCCCGCTGCCCGGCGGCCCCGAGAGCCGGCCCCGCTGCCCGGCGGCCCCGAGAGCCGGCCCCGCTGCCCGGCGGCCCCGAGAGCCGGCCCCGCTGCCCGGCGGCCCCCGAGAGCCGGCCCCGCTGCCCGGCGCCCCGGAGAGCCGGCCCCGCTGCCCGGCGGCCCCCGAGAGCCGGCCCCGCTGCCGGGCCCGCCGCATCCCGGCTCGCGCTGCCGACACCGAACTGCACTACGAGGGCTGCAAAAAGCAAATGGTTTTCCAGAGCAGCCGCAGCGCAGAATATTAAGGCTAAAAATATGCAAATCGCCACGGAAAGCACACTGTCAGAGCTCGAGCAGGACGAGGAAGTTGCCAAAAGGCAATTTAGCATTTCAGAGCTCACTGCACGAGGCATTAAAAAGGTCACTATTTCTGAAAGGAGGATCTTTACAAATAAACACATTTGCTCAAGACTCGGTGAGTCATGCGGGAAGGGAGCTCAGAGCGCTTCCAGCGTAATGCTCTTGACAGGCCGTGAGCAGGGCGATCTTTTCATGTTTACAGTTCATCGATAGTTTTTACAGCCGCGCAGTCAATCTTTAAACCACATTTAGTCTGGGAGGAAGCGCGGCAGGTTGTTTTCCTTGCAAAAATAATATTAAATTTCTTTTTTGTTCCTCTCTCATATGCTGTTCATTTGAACTTCAAATACTGGACTGCCACTCAAACACCTGCCTTTTTTGTTTCTTTTTTTTTTCTTAAACAAACTTGTCACATCTCCCTAACGACATAAATATTTGAAATTTTCAGCTGATGTACTAAAAGGGACTCTATCTTTCCAAGCTGGTTTATTTGGGGGACTGCAGCGGGCACGGCGTGTGTGCAGGCGTCCCCCGCTCATGTAGCGGCACACGCACGGCTCCGCAGCTCCCCTTTCCTTGCAAGCCGGGCCAGTACCGGCTCCCCCCTTTCCCCCCGGGCCAGGAGCCAGCGGGGCTGCCCAGGCGCCCGCGAGTGTCCCGGCCGGCAGTGCGTTTGCTGCCTGCTCGCCGGCGGCCCGGGGAACGAGCGCCCTGGGAGGCCTCTTCCAGCAGTCCCAGATGGGGTCAAGAGAGGCTGTATCTGGAGGAGCACCACTGCAGTTCCACCCTGCCCTTTCTGGGGGAGAACAGTAAAAAGAAAGGGATGAACCTAGCGACGGCGCTAACAGAGGATTTTGCGCTTCTAGTGAATGACACCGACCTGCCTTTCAAAGAAAAGGGACGCCTACAAGGAGACACCGACAACGCATCTTCCAGAAGTGCAGGGTAGTTTCCATCGAGCACCGCTAGTTCCGCCCCACCACATCGTAGAGGACTTTTCCATCGGAAGCGTCCGACTGCGCTGGCCCATGCACTGCGTGCTTCGGGCCCGGGGAGCGGCGGGAGGGCTGGCTGCGGGGATACCGCCTGTTCTGCCCATCACCTCGGGATTTTGTGGCACTGAGGGGCACCGGTGCGTTGCAGCTGCCGTTCCAGAGCTCCCACGCGCCCTCGAAACGCGCCGGCGCCTGCCGAGCCCGACGGTGGGGCTCGCGTCTAAGCTCCTCGCGTCACCCGTGCACCTACGACCCAGGGCACCGCAGGCGACTCGTCTGGCCGCCCTCAAGGCAAGGAGCGGCATAACGCTCCCAACCATAAATCCCCGTTCTCGTGGACCCGCAGCACGGCTGCGGTCGGCACGGACCTCTGGAGACCATCGGGTCCAACCCCCGGCTGGAGCAGGGTCCAACCCCCGGCTGGAGCAGGGTCACCTGGAGCAGTCGCCCAGGGCCGTGTCCAGATGGCGTTCGAGCCTCCTCAGGGACGGGGGCTCCGGACCGGTTCCCACGGCAGGCCAGGGAGCCCCGCGGGAGCCGGCACACGGGGCTGCCTGCTGCGACCCACCCCAGCCCCGCGGCCTCTCCAGCCCCGCTCGAAGCGCCGTGCTGGAGGAACTCTACGCCTTCGGCACAGTGCCAGCTCCCACCCAGCTCTTCCCCTTCAGAAGGCAATAAATGGATATAGTTTTGATGGAGGGAGAGAAGCAAAAAGACCCTGAGATTGATGGGCAAGCAGATAACTTCATATTTCATGCCGATGCTTTCCAATCCATTCCTGTTTTGCCGTTAAATCACGTGCCGCAGCCCACCGCCATCTCCCGGTGCGCTCGAGACGAGCGACGGAGCCCACCCCCATCTCGGCTGCTTCTCGGGTGCCGGGAGAGCCGCCCGGGCGCCGCCGCCTTTCGCCGCGGCGCGTGAACGGCTTCTCGGAGGTCGGTCGGAGGGGGCCGACGGCCCGCGGCTGCGAACCCGCCCGCGCTCGGCTGCCGCGCGGGAAAGTTCTCCCGCGGGGCAGGGAACGAGGCAGGTGCCCGCGGCTCCCGCGGCTCCCGCGCCGCGGGCTGCTGCAGCCGCCTGGGGCAGGGGCGCGAGGGGCCGCGAGGAGCCGTGCCGGCGGGGCCCGCGCTTCTGCAGCCAGCTCCTCGGTGGCTTGGGCCAGCTCGCAGACAGGGAGCTGGTGGCACATCTGGTCCGCTGCGATAAGGGGGACTTGGCCGAGCAAGGCTGTTAGGCAAATGGAGGATTTGGCACGGGCACCGCGCAGCCTGGTGGAAACCGTTGGCGAGAGCGACTGCCAAGGCAGCGTCGGAGCTGCTGGAGGCTCTGGGCAGGAGGGAGACAGCGCGCGGGAAAACACGGTCTGTCTCCTGAAAGCTGCGTTCCCGGCGCCCAAACGGGTCTCGCCCTGCGGCTGGCCGGCGTCTCCGGGAGGGAGCGCAGGCGGAAAGCGGCAGCCGATCCCGTGGCCCAGCCGTCGCCGGTGCGACCGCGCGGGGCGGCGCAATGGGTGACACCGATGCCTCAAAGCACTCTGGCGCTTGCAAAAAACGCTGGCAAGCGTCGCTTAAATCCAGCTGAGCGGTGGCCATCCTGTGCCAGGGGGCTGCCAAGGGCAGGGAGAACTGCCCAGCGCCCCGGCGAGCGAAGGCAGGGATCGTCCCCGCACGCCGTGGGGCGCTGCCCCCCCAGTCCCGGCCCCCTCCCGGCCCCCTGCAAAAGGCAGGGCCGCTCCGCGGGGCCAGTGAGAGCGGCCACTCGCCGGGACGGAAGAAACCCGAGGGGACCGTCAGGCAGCAGCAGCCGGGCAGCAGCCGAGCCGCCCGCCCGCCTTGCCCACCACGGCCACGCCGGAGCCGGGTACGCAGAGCCCCTCGGACGCAGTCGCTCGCCCCGTGCACAGGTGCATGTCGCAGGGCTCGGCGAGCGTGGCTGCCAGCACCGCCGCGGTGCCGGTGCGCCCGAGCCGAGCGAGGAGCCTTCGGCGGGCACTGTGGGCACCGAGCAAGTCGAGGGACGCGGTGCCCGGGGCGAGCCGGGCTCGGGTGCAGCCGGCTGCAGCCCGGCACACGGGGCCGCGTGCCCGGGGGCGTTCGACCCCACCAGAGCCACAGCAGGCTTCGACGGAGAAGCACCGAGCTCTGCCCATAGAGAACCCCCCTGCAAAGCCCTAGGGAGGGAATGGTGGAGCAGCATCCTAAGGCCAAGCACTAAACCAAACCGCAGCCCGACACCATCTTCAAGGAATTATTTCCTAAAAAAAAAAGTGTTACAGCGAGCTGTGTAAGTCCTAGTATAATCGCAGCCCTGGGCTGCTGCCAGGGAGAGAGCGAGCTGGGAGCTGGGAGCAGGGGAGCTGGGGAGCAGGGAGCTGGGGAGATGAGAGCTGGGAGCAGGGAGCTGGGGAGAAGGGGAGCAGGGAGCTGGGGAGATGAGAGCAGAGAGCAGGGAGCTGGGGAGCAGGGGAACAGGGAGCTGGGGAGATGAGAGCTGGGAAAAGGGAGCTGGGAGCAGGGGAGCAGGGGAGCTGGGAGCAGGGAGCTGGGGAGATGAGAGCAGGGAGCTGGGGAGCAGGGGAACAGGGAGCTGGGGAGATGAGAGCAGGGAGAATGGAGCTGGGAGCAGGGGAGCTGGGAGCAGGGAGCTGGGGAGATGAGAGCAGGGAGCTGGGGAGCAGGGGAACAGGGAGCTGGGGAGATGAGAGCAGGGAGCTGGGGAGCAGGGAGCTGGGGAGATGAGAGCAGAGAGCAGGGAGCTGGGGAACAAGGAGCTGGGGAGATGAGAGCTGGGAGAAGGGAGCTGCGAGCAGGGGAGCTGGGGAGCTGGGATCAGGGAGCTGGGGAGATGAGAGCAGGGAGCTGGGGAGCAGGGGAACAGGGAGCTGGGGAGATGAGAGCAGGGAGCTGGGGAGCAGGGAGCTGGGGAGATGAGAGCAGAGAGCAGGGAGCTGGGGAACAAGGAGCTGGGGAGATGAGAGCTGGGAGAAGGGAGCTGCGAGCAGGGGAGCTGGGGAGCTGGGATCAGGGAGCTGGGGAGATGAGAGCTGGGAGCTGGGGAGATGAGAGCTGGGAGAAGGGAGCTGGGAGCAGGGGAGCTGGGGAGATGAGAGCTGGGAGCTGGGGAGATGAGAGCTGGGAGAAGGGAGCTGCGAGCAGGGGAGCTGGGGAGCTGGGATCAGGGAGCTGGGGAGATGAGAGCAGGGAGCTGGGGAGCAGGGGAGCAGGGAGCTGGGGAGATGAGAGCTGGGAGAAGGGAGCTGGGAGCAGGGAGCTGGGGAGCAGGGGAGCAGGGAGCTGGGGAGATGAGAGCAGGGAGAAGGGAGCTGGGAGCAGGGGAGCTGGGGAGCTGGGAACAGGGAGCTGGGGAGATGAGAGCAGGGAGCTGGGGAGAAGGGGAGCAGGGAGCTGGGGAGCAGGGGAGCAGGGAGCTGGGGAGATGAGAGCAGGGGAGCTGGGGAGCAGGGGAGCAGGGAGCTGGGGAGATGAGAGCAGGGGAGCTGGGGAGCTGGGAACAGGGAGCTGGGGAGATGAGAGCTGGGAGAAGGGAGCTGGGAGCAGGGAGCTGGGGAGCAGGGAGCTGGGGAGATGAGAGCAGGGAGCTGGGAGCAGGGAGCTGGGGAGCAGGGGAGCAGGGAGCTGGGGAGATGAGAGCAGGGAGAAGGGAGCTGGGAGCAGGGGAGCTGGGGAGCTGGGAACAGGGAGCTGGGGAGATGAGAGCAGGGAGCTGGGGAGAAGGGGAGCAGGGAGCTGGGGAGCAGGGGAGCAGGGAGCTGGGGAGATGAGAGCAGGGGAGCTGGGGAGCAGGGGAGCAGGGAGCTGGGGAGATGAGAGCAGGGGAGCTGGGGAGCTGGGAACAGGGAGCTGGGGAGATGAGAGCTGGGAGAAGGGAGCTGGGAGCAGGGAGCTGGGGAGCAGGGAGCTGGGGAGATGAGAGCAGGGAGCTGGGGAGAAGGGGAGCAGGGAGCTGGGGAGCAGGGAGCTGGGGAGATGAGAGCTGGGAGAAGGGAGCTGGGAGCAGAGGAGCTGGGGAGCAGGGAGCTAGGGAGATGAGAGCAGGGAGCTGGGGAGCAGGGGAGATGAGAGCAGAGAGCAGGGGAGCTGGGGAGCAGGGGAACAGGGAACTGGGGAGTAGGGGAGCAGGGAGCTGGGGAGATGAGAGCTGGGAGCTGGGGAGCAGGGAAGTGGCTCCCCTGGGCACACGGGTGCGGGAGCATCCCGGGCGCTGTGGGGTGACCCAGTGGCCGGGCAGGCACCTTTTCCCCAGGTGCCTCTGGCCAACCCGCCCTCAGCACCGGTCTGGGCCATGGTGCATTAATAACGGCCAAGACGGGCACCCGCACCCGGCGGCACTCAGCTCGCTCGGCGCCAGCTCCGTCGGCTGTGAGTCAGCCAGACACCGGTCTGCAAGGTGAGCCGGGGGTTTAACCCTTCCTCCCTGCGGGAGGTAACTAACCATTTATAGGTTAGCCTCGCTGTATAATTTTTAAAAGCAACTTGGATTTTGCTCAGGAAGGAGGTTAATGTCTATTTATGAAGTGCACATCGCATTCATTAAAAATCCACGTGAAACGTAATCGCTGAGCAGCTAGAAGCACTTAGCAAGTTTAGCTTCGCGGCTGTTGCACCTGATGCCCCCCAAACAGCGTGGCTCTCGCCTCTGCCGCACGCACCGCCGGCTCCGGCGGGCTGCTGCGCGCCCGAGCCTCTGCCCCCGGCGCACCGCGCGCCCGACTGCCCCATGGAGCTTGGGGCAGCGGCTACGGCACGGCCCCGCTCCGGAGCCGTCGAGGCGAGCGCGGGAATGCCTCCGTCCGGAGGGGTTTTCACGGCTCCTGGCATTTGGCCAGCTGCCACGAGGATGTGGGTCTGGAGCAGACCGAGGGTCCAGGCAGCCTGATTTCAGTCTATGTTAGAGGACAGTAATTAACGCTTATTCGATAGTTCCTCCACCAAGTGGAGGTTTAGGGATTTTGTAAGACAGGTTATGCTTGGGGCACCGCATGTGCTATCCAGCACAGCCCCGTTTTCCGTGAACGCGTGCAGTCCTGGTTTTGGACCCTTCGACACCCTGGACCTCCCCAGCGCATGGGGCACCGACTTGCCCACCTCCGTGCCGTCTTTCTTGGGGGAGAAGAAGGGGAAGGCTGCTAAACCTGCAGCATGATAGTTTCCTTGGGCGGTCTTAGGCGAACAACTGTTCCCCCTGCACCGTCACCCACCGCCACAACCTTGGAGGCTGCTGTTTCCACCGACAGTTCAGCCGATGCCCAATACGAGGAGAGCAGCGCAGCCACCCCGCTCACCGCCCCGAGCCCCCGCCTGCAGACCGGCCCTGACCCCTCCAGCACCCCAGCCCAGCCGGGAGCTCCGCGACCCCCGCAGTCCCTGTCCGCCCCCATAACCAGGCAGCGCCTCTCCATCTCCATGACCCCCCTAATCCCTATCCACCCCAAAAGCCTCTCTAGCGGTGGTGCCCGGGGCAGCCGCGCGCCGCCCGGCTGCACACGCTCAGCCCGGGCCGGCACCGCTCCGCAGAGCCAAAGCAGCTGCGGGCAAAACCCATCGGGGAAGAGCGGCAAGGCAGGAGCGTGAGCGATGCTCAGGAGCCGCGGAAGAACGCGCTGCAGGTGGCCCAAGCGTCTGGCGGGCCTGCAAAAGAGGGGAACTCCGAACAGCAGTTAAAACACAAAAAAGAGGACTTTTGACGGTGGAAATCATCCGTTGGAAACACACACAGCCGGTAAGAGAAGCCACCGGGATCAATCAAAATAAACGTGCAACTGGGAGGGTTAAGCAAAACGGCTGTCTGTCATGCTGCGAGAAGGGAGCTTCAGCACGGACGTAGACTCACTACCAGATTACGACGGTACCGCTGTCAGTCTTGAAGCAGAAGTGACACGCAATTATTTATTCATCAGATACTTCTGTTCCGCACTGGGAAACAAATAGGCTCATGTATTCCACCAGGAATTAGAGAGGATGCTAAACAGCTACTGCTAAATGCAAACATGACACTGGGAGGCCTGGAGAACTTCCTCCCAAGAGCGTTAGGAGAACACGCTAGGAAGTTTTCTGAAGGTCTAAAATGGATCTTTATAAATCTTGGAATTATGGCGGCTCTCTAGAAGACCAGAAAAGCTAATATTTAAAAGTCTAATGTTGAATTAGACTCTGCAGGTTACTGTGGGTCACAGCAATGGGCAGTGGTGGCAGCTGGTTCACGGGGCGTCGACTCAGAGTTGGAGCACGTGGGCAGCACCAGCGAGCAAGCAGCAGATGTGATAAACCACGAGCACCCTCGTGGAAAATAGATCCATCAAACTTCATAAAATTTTCTTGATAAGATTCTAAATGTGGTTGAAAAAGGAAACTGGTGACATAATGCATTTAAAGTTCCGTAAGATGCTTGATTTAGCTCTACTGAAAAAGCAGAAGAGCAGAATTACCCTGAATCGACAGAGCTTTATTAAAGGGACCAGCAGGCAGATGGCAGAAATGCTTCGTTGCCATCAGATGGGCTATTTCTAGGTGGGCTTTCCTGGAACTGGAGTAGAACAATGTCTTCATCAAGACTAGCAAAGAAAACGTGAAAAACCTGCGGGTAAAAGTGCAAATGGCAGAGAAAAGGCCGAACGCGACAGGGAGGCCCGCGGGAGGGGGGCCGGCTGCGCGAGGGGCAGCTCGGCGAGGGGCTCGAGGGCAGCGAGAGCCGCTTGAACGCGCCCAAGTCCAAGTCTGGCACGCGGGCGCTTGGCGAGGCGCTGAGCCGAGGCTCGGCGGCGCGGGAAGGCCAGGGCCAAGTGGAGAGCTGCTCTGGCTAAGGGAGACTTCAGCACCGGAGATTTTTTATTAATGCCCCCAAAACAGTAACCATGTGCGCAGCGAGCTGCCACGAACCGATGGGAAGCAGACGCGCCAGGAAAGCTCCCCAAGCTCGGCAGAGAAAACCAAGCGCTCGGAGAAGGCCCCGCTCTTGCTCCAGGAAGGACAGCGCGCTTGGTCCTCGCCCGGGGAGGGAGGGAGGGAGGAAAAGCACCGCGTCCGCCTGGACACGCGGCACTCGAGACAGCGCTGGCCAGCGCCGCCGGCGGGCTCTGCCTCTTGCCCCGCACCGCAGGGCCACCAGGAGGCTCCCGGCACTTAACGACGCTGAATTTAATTAAGCTCGATGAAAGCCAAAATCCTTTTACTTCCCTAGGAACAACACAAGCCTAAACAGCTATTTCTCGACTTTGACTTTCTCCCTCAAAGTCCAGCATCTTTCTCTACTTTCTATACTAATAATGAAGCCGAAGAGGGAAACAGTTTGTAATAAACAACCGCAGGGGATGCACACCAACAAACTGCGTCCGTCAAGCCGGAGCAGGAAGCACAAGAAGATATCTTAATAAGTATTCTCATGTTGCAGAAGTGATAATTAAAATTCAAGCACTGCAATCTGAAACAAAGGCTACGCTGGAGCCGCAGCCCGCGGACGCCCGCCTCGGCTCGCTACTGAGTCAACCCCAATTTGCGCTCTCCAGCGTGGGTGCTTCTGCACAGGCTGCTGCCGCTTCATTGAGGATTTACCCGCTGTCGCCTGCGGGCTCTCTGCGGCCATGTGGTGCAACTCGCTCCCACGCGGATCCCGCGCGTGCACGACTGACGCGCGCCGGAGCGGCGGCCGCGGCGCACCAGGCGCATCCCGCACCCCCTCGCGCTGCCGTCGAACGCCAGCCGAGCCGGCGCCACGTCCGTACGTTTTCCAGGCTGGATACAAGGAATGCACGCGAATCGCAGCACAAAAGGGCCCTGCGGCGCCCGCCGCAGCGCTCTCGCCACCCCCCTCCGCGGCACGGGGGCTTCCGAGGGGGGAAGAGCCTCAATCCAGGCAGGAAATTCGGCGCCGACGCTGCACCCCGCTCCGCTGCGGGCAGGCTCTGCGCGGCGCGAGCGCCTCCCCCCCCGGGCCGCGCAGCGCGGCGAGCGGCAGCGCCGGGCCCCGCGGCCACCCCGGCCCCCCGCGCCGCCGCCCCGGCCCCCCGCGCCGCCACCTGCCCTCCCGGCGCGCAGACGGGCGCTGTGATTCAGCGCCGAGCTCGCGGTGGCACCGTTCAGCCCTTGCCCGAGCGTGTTACGCCTGGGAGACCGGGGCCTCACTGGCTTCTTCCAAAGCAATGATTTATCACAGTGAGGGAAACATAAAGCATTCACTGGAAAAAAAAATATAGCCAGCAAAAATAAGAATTTTGGAAATTACTCATGCCTCCACTGATCCCATCTTTCACAGCCCTGGCTGCAGCTCTCTCTGCTCCCTCAGCCTGAGAGGAGAGACAGATTACACAAATTATTTATTATAGAAATAGAGCACGATCCAAAACCTCCCTGCCTCAATGAGCAAGCTCCTGCTGGATTTGCTGGGTTTAGGCTGGAGCATCAGGAAAAGACAGGATATTTCTGCATCTGTGGCCATGACTCATGGAGAACTTTGGGATGCGGAAGGAGAGGCACCTCAGCCTCTCCCGGCTCGCTGCCCGCACCATCACAGGAGTCGTCTCCTTACGAAGGCGCCTGCCGGGGACGGAGGAGCCCGGCGCTGCCAGGGCTCCTCGTGACGAGACGCAGGTTTCCACCTGTGCACAGTGGCTAGAGAACCAACTGCTGCAGATCATTGCAAAAGTTACAGCCCAGCACGATGCCATCAACCGTCTTCCCCGCACGGGTACCAGCATAGACTCAGGCCAAGCTCGTATTCAAGAGCAGCCTGTTGTTCCTACAATAAATCCGAACCGGCAGCTTCGGGTGGAAATGGCCCCAGCGCGGCGGTGTGCACGGCTGCAGGACGGCGATCGTGCCCGCTGCATGAGCGCAGGCTGCTGTGCGGCAGCGAAGCGCGGGGCGAAGCCGCCAGAGCCCAGCGCTGGGGAGGCAGCAGCCCGACGCCCACCACGCGTGGGGCGCAGCCCCCCCGAGACGGGGGCCATCAGCGGCTGCACAAGTTGCCCTGCTCCGCTGCTCGGAGGGGGGCAGCCGGCACCGGTTTCCTGTGGGTAGCGGCGGGGATGGACTTTGGCAACGGCGGGTCTGGCGGGTTTAACCATTCCCCACGGCAGGGCACGGCGCCTGCAGAGACCTCGCGGGGGAGAAGCGCCGGGGATTTGCCAGCAGCTCGTTTTGTGATCGATGCCTGTTTGCATTAGAATAACCCCTGGGGCCTGGAGTGGGACCTCCGGCCTCTCCAGCCTGAAACACCTTGTCCCTCTGCTAACAGGCACGTACGCGGAGCGGCTGGGAGCCCGTGCAGCGCGGCTGCCTGCAGCGAGTGCCCGGGCCCCGCGACAGGGAGCCCCAGGCTGGGCGCTGCCACCTCCCCCGGCCAGCGCAAGCACCCCCAGCGCCCCCAGTGTGCCCAGTGTCCCTGGTGCCCGGCACCGCTTCCACTCATGCCTTTTGCACGGAGAAGTCACCTGGAAAGTTTTCCCCTCACCTCCCGGCAGCACCCGTTGATACCCCCGGGAAGCGCCCCCGAGGGCCGGGGCGCTGGGAGCGGGGCTGCCGGGGCCGGAGCGGGGCTGCCGGGCCGGGGCCGGAGCGGGGCTGCCGGGGCCGGAGCGGGGGCTGGAGCGGGGCTGCCGGGGCCGGTGCAGGGGCCGGAGCGGGGCTGCCGGGGCCGGAGCGGGGCCGCCGGCTGTGGGGCTGCTGGGAGCGGGGCCCCAAACTCTGCGGGGCGGCGGCGGCGGCGCGGGCGGCGGCGGCAGGTACCTTCCAGACAGCACGTCCTCCAGAGCCCCGAGTGGGTCATCACCTCCTCGTTCTTGCGGCTGGTGTCGTTGTCGCTTGTGGACTTAGTCCTGCACACGCCGCGCGAGTAGAGCCAGTAGTCGGTGCCCACGGCGATGGTCATCAGGCTGAAGGCTGCGAAGGCTCCCACCGTGGTGATGAGCATCTGGACGCCTCTGTCACACATCCTCATGCTGCTTCATCCTACCGCGGCGGCTCGCAGGGGAAGGGCCGGCGCCGCCGCCCGCCGCCGCGCTCCGCGCTCGGCGCATCATGCCCCCGCGGCCCGCGGCGCGGCGGCGGCGGCTCGCGGCGGCGCGCGGGGCCGCGCGGCCCCCGGGCGCCCGGGCAGCATGGCCCGCGCGGCGCGGAGCGGCGCGGAGCGGAGCGGCTCCGCCGAGCGGCCGCGGCCGGGCAGCGCGGCGCCGCTCTCCGCGCGGCCCCCGCGCCGCCCGGCCAAGGCATCGGCGGGGGGGGCGGCGGGGGCGGGCCGCGGAGCGGCGCCCGCAGGCGGCGGGGGGGCCGCGCGGCGCCGACACCGCCCCGCGCCCCGCGCCCCGCGCCCGCCCCGGCGGCGCCCGCGGGGGGGTGGAGGGGGGGGGAATGCCAGCACCGGGCTGGAGGCCGGTGGCACCGGGTCGGAGGCGCCGCGCAGCCCGCCCCGGGGCGCCGGGACGCGGCCGGGGGCAGCCGGGCTCCGCCGCCGCGCCCGGCCCCGGCCCCGGGCGCTGCGGGGGTGCGGGGGGCTCGCGGCGGCGCAGCTCTGTGCCCCCACCCCGGGTCCGCAGCAGCACCGCTCCCAGCGCAGGCACACATGCAGCCTGCACATGCATGCACATACACCCATGCGCTCACACACACCTACATGCACCCACACGCATGCACCCTCACACACACCCCTACATGCACCCCCCCACATGCACACCCACACGCGCCCTGCATGCACGCTGCCCGCGCACACTGCTTGCCCCAAGGAGACCCAATTTTAGCACCTGGTGCCATTACAGACCAAAACCAAAGCAGGATGCCGGTAAACAGAGGATGGATCTTGGAGCATCTTCCATGTCGTACGCCTTAATTATCTGACGCTAGTTAAAACTCTCACTCTGTCTCTCTACTATCTCATCGCTCCCAAACATTTTCGCTGCCAGTTGGATGAGCTGATGACTCATGTGACCTTTCAAATAAGCCCTATAGCATAACCACCTCTTAAACTAATGGCTTTTCAGGGGTTATGTGCAGGATAGAAAGGCAGATGATTTACCTGATAGTGTATACTTCCACAGTTATCACTGGTGTGCACATATATGTAAACACCAGTTATTTATTCACAAAATGCACAAAAAGAAAATTATTCAGGTTACCAAAGTCAGGCTCTGAAAAGCCAAGAAGCATGAAAACAAAGTAGCCATCTCAACCTGAGATCACCTTCTTGGTGCATATTCATTAGGGCATTTTAATTACAACGCCACGCTAGTTTCTCGCACAGCGGCCTGCGGCACGCCGTGCACTGGTCAGTGCTGTGCTTTACCCTACTTTGCTCCGGGCCCTTTGCCTCGTTTGCTGTCCGCGCCCAGCGCCTGGCGCGAGGCAGCAGCAGCAACACGTCCCCTTTCCTGCTCTTCCAGTACCTCTGCCCAGATTGCTGAAGTCCTGGCTGAGCCAAGGGGTGGCAGCCAGGTCCCCTCGGGCAGGTGAGGACGGGGACACCCCAGGATAAGGTCGAAAGCATCCACTAATTTGGAGTCCACATTGGAGAGTCACAGAGATTTTTCGTGTATATATATATATATATACATACATATGAATATATATACCTTAGCTGGGCCACACCGTGGGGCCCCAGCTGGGCACCGTGTGCTGGCTCAGAGGTGCCGGCAGGGTGCAGGAAGGTGGCGGGGGCCAGGGTGGCCGCCAGACCCCGGGGCCTCGCACGGCCCCTTCCTGCCAGGCCCTTCTCCTGCCGCCCGGCAGCCCCGGCTCTGCAGCGTGCCAGGAGCCGGGAGGTGACAGCAGCGATGTCCTGTCCCCATCCCCTGCAGCAGAGGGGCTGCGGAGCTCGTTCCGAGTGGGGGGATTTTGCAGCCCTAATCGTGTTATTTTAGCACAGTGTGTGTAGGTGTGTGCACGACGCACGTGTGCCGTTTCCTAGGCTCTCAGCTAGGCAAGCTCCGTGGGAACCAAAGTCCAGGCTTCGGCTGGCAGCAGCCCCGCGCCGGGCGGCAGCAGGGCAGCCCCGGCTCCCCCCCGGCCCTGGTCCTGGTCCCGGCTCCGCTCACCCCAGCCATCACGGCTCCGGCCATCCTCAGGCACCGACCAGGACCTTCCCAGCTGGTGAAGGAGACACAGAGACCACAAAGAAGCCCCTCCAAAGGGCTTGCATGGCCCGTGCAAGAAAAGCAGCCCTCAGGGGCAAAAATACCCTAAGCCAAGCTCTGCTGGGCTTTGCCCTTCCAGATCCGGGGATGAGAGCCCGGCTGCACTTAGCTGGAGAAGCGATGGGGAGGACGTAGTCAGAAACGACCCCTGCATTAGCAGGGAGCTGGATTATATTTTGTCCCCTGCAGCTGAGCGCCGGGGGAGCGGGGTCACTAGCGATGCAGCGCAGCGCCGAGCGCGGCCCCTGTTCGTAAGAAGGCAGCGATGAGTCCTCCCCCTTCCCGGGGAGGGGAGGATTTATATCCGAACCTGCTCCGAAAATGCTGGTTGCAGTCCGCTCGCCATCGCAGGCCCCCCGCGGGGAGCCCGGCTGCTGCTCGCCGGAGGGGCGGCCGGGCCGGGGCTCGTGCCGGCGCGCGGGGCGTGAGCTGCCGCGGGAACGCACCGGCGGCTCATGGTGCCCCTGCTTTGGGCTTTGCCCGCAGCGGCTGCATTTCTGCCCCCAGTGCCCCCTGGCGCGGGTAGAACGAGCTCGGCCCGAGCGGGCCGCCGCGGCGGCCGGCGCACCTCCCTTCCGCGCGCGCCGCGGGAGCCGACCCGAGGCGTCTTAGGCGGCCGCGAGCCGCAGAGGGAACGGAGGCACAAGTAGCGGGGGAAGAGCCATTTCGTAGCCCGAGCCCTGCCGGACCGTGCTGAGCCCCCACGAAAGCTTTGCCACTGCCCCAGCGCACGGCAATTTAATCGATTTGATTTAAATCCGTTGAAGAAGTGGATAACGAGTAACGAGGCCAGCGGGACTGCAATGCAAATGAAAGAGATGAGCGATGGCTTCGGGGAGACGGTCCGGAAGGCGCGAGCGAGCCGCGGTCGCCGGGGCCGGCGGCGCATCCCGGCGCAGCGCCGGGGGGGAATCTCGCCCGGCCTCGGGCGGGGACCCGGGTTCGTGCTGCCCGTCCTGCGCCGCACCGGCAGCCTCTGCAACCGGGTTTATCCGGCTTCTCCGGCGGAGACTCTAACTTCAGAATTAATTAACTTCACGAGTAAAAGCTGAGTCATTTGTCACAATGGTTTTGTCATTAGCTCCCATAATTAAGGGAAGTGTCACAAAACCAAATGTTTCCTTTGCAGCAGCCAGAACAACCGGGGCTGGGAAGCGTTTTGGAGCTGCCGGGAGCGGCGGTGCCTGCGCTGGCCGGCGGGAGCTGGGGATGCTGGTGGCGCTCGCTCCGGCGGCGCTGCCGAACTCTGGGCAGCGGGCACAGGCTCGGTGCGCGCCCGGCTGGCGCCGAACCCATCCTGCCCGGTTTAAAGCACACCGACCCGCACAGCTATCGGCACCGCAGGAGCCTCACCCGGACTGGGAGCGACCCTCCGATCGCTCTAACGGCCCTGTGGGATTGCCTCCTCCACCAGCACCACCCATGAGCTCGTGCAAGAAAAAAAAAAAAAAAAAAGAAAGAAAGAAAAAGCCATAAAAGCAGCAAACTGAGTTCAGCGCCAGGAGAGGCTCGTGCCGCCTCGAGCCTCCCGCCCGTGAGCGCTGCCCGCTTACCTCCGCGAGCCGTGTGTGACCAGGAGCACGTGCGCCTGGAGTGGTGAAAGAGCATCTGCAACAGTGCTAATTAACTCACCTGAAGGAGCAATTAACTGAAGATCCAAAAGGACTGGTGCCTCCCCCCACCCCCGCCCCGGTCTACCCGGGGCCCCGTAAGCGCGGCGGTGGCTTCCCGGGGCACGGTGCACCCAGCCACCCGTGGGCACCGTTCTCGCGGAGGAGCTGCAGCGCTCCAGCGTCCGCTGGCGCAAGCGGGCTCGGCGGGGTCCCGCAGGCGGCCTGCGAGAGCCCGCAGCCGCAGGCGCGGCCCGATACCGGTCCCGTTCGCGCACCAGTCGCGCTGGCGAAGGAAGCCAAGCTCACAGCGTTTCTTTAAAATTATATGTTTTATTTTTTCATACATGCAGCAAATAGAATAAAGAGTATATGCCCATCTAAAAGGAGGCCTTTATGAGAATCCTTTGACAAACACACAGCAGGTAGTCTAGGATGTAGAAAAGTCATCAAATACTTGCAGGTGAAATCAAATTCACAAACACAAACTGATCAACAATAAACATTTTCATTTTTTTACTTTGTTTTTAATAGCCAGTTTGAACGTGATCAGAAATAAACAGCTTGGATGACACTTCCATGCATGGAGCAAGATGCTCGCTGCGCCCGTGGCGCCGGGCCGGGTCCGCGCTCCAGACCCGAGCCCTGGCCCTTGGACAGCCGCAGCGTCACCCGCTGTGCCAGAAATCACCCCGGCTCTGCGCGTACGCTGGAGCCCTGGGACGAACGCTCGTGAGAGCGCACCGGACCCCTCCCCGCTCGCCCCGGCTTTGAGACCGCCCGCCCGGGTTTGCCGCTGTGCAAACTCGCGTTGATTTGTTGCAGTGATTAAACGGAACAGCGGCAGCAGCAGGTCGCCTGGCCGCGGCGGAGGGTCCCGCGGGGCCCTAGCCCTGGTAGCACGCACGCCACAGCGGCCGCGCAGCGGGTCGGGATTTCCAGGCAAACCTTCCCAGCCCTGTCCACGATACTGCCAGCACCCTGGGGACAGCCGGTGCCAAGCCGTCGGGGTGCTGAGACCCAGGCACCAGCCCCGGTTCGGCCACCGGTTGAGGCACGTCACTTCTCCCGGCCTCGCCGCTGCCTCTCCTTCGGCCCCCGCTCGCCCCGTGGCTGTGCCATTGGCAGCCGTGCCGTGCCATCAGCACCCACACAATGCCATCAGCACCCACGCTGTGCCATCAGCACCCATGCTGTGCCATCAGCACCCACGCAATGCCATCAGCACCTGCACCACGCTGTGCCATCAGTGCCCACACTGCCCCATCAGCGCCCACACTGCCCCATCAGCACCCATGCAATGCCATCAGTGCACATGCCATGCCATCAGCACCCACATGGTGCCATCAGCCCCTATACAATGCCATCAGCACCTGCACCCATCCATGCCATCAGCACCCACGCTGTGCCATCAGCACCCATGCAATGCCATCAGCACCTGCACCACGCCACGCCACCAGCACCCACGCTGTGCCATCAGTGCCCACACTGCCCCATCAGCACCCACGCAATGCCACCAGCACCCACATGGTGCCATCAGCCCCTACACAATGCCATCAGCACCTGCACCCATCCATGCCATCAGCACCCATGCAATGCCATCAGCACCTGCAGCACACCACGCCACCAGCACCCATGCAATGCCATCGGTGCCCGTACTGCACCACCAGCACCACGCCGTGCCGTCAGCGCCCACGCCGTGCCCGCGCGGCTCCCCGGGCCCGTCCGCAGCACGCAGCTGCACGCGGGCAAGCAGCCGCACTGCTCTTTCCTTTCCTTTGGCCACGTCTCCGAGTGCCCGGCGAGGCCAGGCCAGGGAAAGCGCCGCAGCCGCGGTGGGCAACGCGCCCGCCCCCAGCGAGGACGTGGGGAGAGAGGCGGGGAGGCAGGGCTGAGGGCGCCGGCGCTCCCCCCGCCGCCCAGCGACCGCCCAGCTTCCCACAGCCGCGCTTCTCCTACCTAAGGGCAAAATTTAACTCGTCTGGTTGCGGTAGAGCGAGCCAGGCACGGCGACCTCGGCCTTCCTTGGAAGAGTTTGCACCAGTCTCAGCATGTGTGCGGGGCCGTTCTCCGTTCTCCATCGCGCCGCGGAGCGCACAGGCGCGCTGGAAACAACCCCGGGAAGAGGAGCTGTGCGAGCAGCGCCGGGGCGCAGCAGCCCGCGGCGCGGGGGCCCCCCCGGCCCCCCCCGGCCCCCCCCGGCCCGTGGCCTCTGCTGAGCTCTTGCAGCAGCGTGGCTTTGCTCCTGCGGCTACCGGGGCGCGCGGGGGGGGGCCGGCGCCACGCGGCCGGCTCGCAGGGGCCACGCGGAGCCCCCGCCGTCCGCAGGACGGGCTCCCCCGAGGAGCCCGCGGGAGACGCTGCTGGGCTCGCTCAGCATTTAAGCAAATCCCGCTTCATGCGGAAGTGTCGCTCCAAGGCACACCCCGAAGTCCCAGCCGGGACCGGACAGAGCTCCCTCGGCGGCGGCCCCTGCGCAGCAGCCCGGCGTTAGGCCGCCCTCAGCTCTCCGGGTACGGAAATTAAAACATTCACCATTTAAGTAATACTAATTCTGCGGTGACGGGTTTGAAAGTTACAGTGACAGTCATGCTCTGAACATCCACTGTGCTCTGCAGAAGATGCAAGACGTCTCCGGAAACGTATGCGGGAGCTACGAGCATCTCATCAGAAACTAAGCCAGACTCAAGCTTCCTCTGGTCTCTGTCTGAGGCGAAGTTTCCCTTAACCCCCCTCATCAATCTGGCACAATTTGCAGTTTTTCTGGGTTGCGGTTTGTCTCCGCGGGGAGGGGCCGAGGGCGCGGGCTGCCTGCGCGCCGGGGCGGGGGATGGCGGGCCTGAGCCCCGCTGCTGCCCGCCGGCAGCCTTTTGCCCTTAATGAGCCATCAACAGAAGAAAAGGACTTCAAAAGGTAGGGCCTGATGTCTATAAAAGCCCTAGAAACCGGGATTTCGTTTATAGGATTCCGCATCGGTCATAAAATCCCACCCCCATTTTCCCCTATATCCGTGAAGTCAGGTGTATTTACATTAGAATTGGTGCCGCTTCCAAAACCCCTGCACGCTGCTGGCAAACCTGCCACACTCCCGTGCAGCAAGAGGCGCCCCGGCCGGCGTGCGCCATGCCACGCCATGCCATGCCATGCCGCGCCGTGCCGCGCCGTGCCGTGCCGTGCCGTGCCGCGCGCGGCCCGGCTGCTCCGCGGAACCGTCACCTGGGCCACTCCGGCCTGATTCCGAATTTTCAAATGACGCAGAAGGTCCTGGGTTACTGCGTAACGTCCCCAGGAATTTTGACTAAAGCCAGATAAATCGAGATGTCTGTAAAATTCATGATTTTGAGCCTTTAAGATAATAATAGCAGAGGGTGTAAAGTATAAAAGTTTCCTTTAGAAATAGCCCTCAGTACAGCCCTTCCGTAGCGGGCGTAGTTTCAGTTGCTAAATTGCAAACTGAGAATATAAATGTGTTTTGTTTTGGTAGAATATTAATATCCTTTACAGAACTGCTAAATTTTGACAGTGTCTGTGAAAAAACCAGGAGAAAGATTTATGAGGGTGCTGACATAGTATATCAAAACTGCAAACTGTTCCAGATGTTAAAAAAAAAAAAATCCCACCTTTCACTTAGAAAAAGGTTTGCTCTGATTTACAAGAGTGGGACTGAAACTCGTTTTGTAGTCTGAACGCCTGAGTAACAGGAGAGAACGTACCGAAATGCCCGCGCGGACAGCAGCCTGGAGAGGAAGCCAGCGCCAGCGAGCCCGCCCGCCCGCCCGCGCGCGGCGCCCTGGGAACCCAAGCGTTTCTGCAAGCAGACTCTTCCACACCGATCACGCGCATCCGCGTCTCGAACGAAAGGCTCCTCTAAGACAAGTTCACAGTCATTGCAAGCTTCAGCACAACTGCGAAAAATATCGACCATGCTTAGCATTCAAGGGAAACGATTTGTGAACAACGAGGGTCGCTGGAGCGTCGGCGCCTGGTTTCGGAAGTTACGGGGACGGTCGCGGTTTGGAGAAGTGCCGACGCTACAGAAACGCTCCCTGCCTCCGCCCCGAGGGCTCCTGGAGGGACCGGCGGCCACCGAGCGCCCCGGCCGCGCCGCCCCGGGCTACACGTGAATGACGAACTCGGGGTTAGTGTAGGAGAATCCAGCGAACTCGTTCTGGTCCAAGTTCATGATGAAGAGCTTGTCGGTGGGCGTGAGCTCCACGGGCTGCCGGGTGAACTCCTTGTCGAAGTTGGAAGTGTCGCGCTTGTCCTTCTGTTAAACGAAAGCACAGAGTTACGCGGGGCCGGCGGGAGCGGCGTGCCTGACCGCCGCCGCGCACGAGCCGGGCGCCGCGGACGAGCTGGGCACCGCGGACGAGCCGGGTGCCGTGCATGAGCCAGGTGCCACAGACAAGCTGGGCACCACGGATGAGGCGGGCGCTGTGCTCGAGCTGGGCGCCGCGGACGAGCCGGGCGCCGTGCACGAGCCAGACATCGTGCACGTGCCGGGCGCCGCAGACGAGCCAGACACCGTGCACGTGCCGGGCGCTGTGCACGAGCCGGACACCGTGCACGAGCCAGGCGCCGCGGACGAGCCAGGCGCTGTGCACAAGCCGGACACCGTGCACGAGCCAGGCGCCGTGCACGAGCCGGGCACCGTGGACGAGCCGGGCGCTGTGCATGAGCTGGGTGCCGTGCACGAGCCGGGCACCGCGGACGAGCCGGGTGCTGTGCATGAGCTGGGCACCGTGCACAAGCCAGGCGCCGCGGACGAGCCGGGTGCTGTGCATGAGCTGGGCACCGTGCACGAGCTGGGCACCGCGGACGAGCCGGGCACCGTGCACGAGCCAGGCGCTGCAGACGAGCCGGGCGCCGTGCATGAGCCGGGCGCCGTGCGCGGGGGGCCGGGAGGGGCGCGTGGGGCGCCCCGGGGGCAGCCGCCAGCAGGATGGGTCTCGGCACGCGACCCCGCCGCCGCGGGCGCAGACCTGCGGCACGCAGCGAGCACGAGCCTGGGCGGAGCGACGCGCCTCGACGCGGAAGCAAGCGTGCAGCACGATTCAGAGTTGGCACGGGAGCCGTCCGCGGGAGCCTCTTCCGCTTTAGGCCGGATTATCTGGTAACGGTGCCGCGGTACGGCGCTGATCAGCGCAGCGCTTTGCTGACTGAGCTCGAGAGGAGGCTGCGACTCGCTCCGGTGCAGCGCCCGGGCCCCAGGCCCCAGCCAGGACTCCACTCTCGCCCCCGCGACGGGGCCCCGCGGCGGGGCCGAGGGGGCGGGAGGGGGCGGCGGAGCCCGCGGAGCAGAGCGGGCGCTGCAGAGAGCCGCCGCGGCGCGGAGGGGCGGTCCCGGTCCCGGTCCCGGTCCCGGTCCCGGCCGCGCCGCGCATCCCTCCTGCTCCTCGGCAGGGCGCCGCCTGGAAGGCGCCGCCGGCGGGGCCCCGGCCCGCGGGGACGCGCCCTGCGCAAATAAATGCAGGTTTCTTTGGCAGTGATTTCTCACTTTTTATTTCATGATCAGTATTGGAAAAAAGTTGGCACGTTACAACTCGAAGCAGATTGGTACAAAGTGACAGCCACGAACATCTGCAGAGGAGTATAAAAGGAAGCGCTACGGTGTCGGCGTTTCACGAGAACTTCACCCTTCCTGAAACCTTTTCTTTGATGCCAGGAACAAAACTTAGGCAACTTAAATATCTAGCGGCAATCTTTTTAAAGTAGGAATATTAGTTAAAACAGACTTTTTTTTTTTTTTTTTTTTTTTTTTTTTTTTTTTTTTTACAAGCCTCATATCAGAATTCACAATACTGTTCAAGGTTAAATAGCATCTCATTTGTGTTAATACCATTTTTGACACATTTAAAGCGCAAGTTACAAACCCAGTTGCTTTGGCATTTGAAAAAAAGAAAGTTTTGATATGAGAAACAATGTTGTGTGATGTTTACTAGGGTGACCATGGATTTGAAAGCATTTACAACAGTTCTTTCAAATTTCCTGCTTATAACCGGGTATGTGAAAACGTTACTCAGAAACTGCACAATCAGGAGAAATGCATGTAAACCGCAGATGCGGCTTCCTAATAACTTATTACTGCCCCGAACGACGCGACGGGGAGAAGCTGCCCCGACCCAATACGAGGCAGCCCAAGCCTCGAGGAGGCGTGAGGCTCCGTAGTGGCTTTAAACAGGCTATACGTTATTAGAGCTACGCAAGAAGCACGGATCTGTATTTCAAGTCTCCGGAAAACTGCTTAATTTTAGAAGCCCCCGCACTGCAGGATGCACATTTACTTTATAAGGAAAAGTTTAATAAAAATCACCTGCTTGCCACTACGCAAAGAAGGCTACAGGTGCAACGTTCATGATTATATTAAAAGACTAGAAAAAGGTAAGAGCAGGAATCAAAGCACGTGCTTCAGAGATTTCTCCTAATTGTCCAGCCTGGACCTGAGTGCTCTCAGACACACTCTCCAGTTAATCTCTGTTAGCCAATAAATTGCTTTCATTTCCAACAAATGAAATGTGATAAAAACATGTTTGCGGTACTTACTGCGTATCACCTACCATTCAGGCATGCCCCAAATTATGTGAAGACACTTCTGGCTTTGAAATATGGTCACTCTAGTATTATTACTAAAGAAAAACCATGAATGCAACTTTTGCAATGGAAAATGTCACCACAACAGCAGTTGGGACTGGATGATAACGATGCAGGAATGAGATCTACACAGCTACTTAGCTCTTGACTTCAAGTTTAAAAAACTCAGAGTTAACAAAGGAAAATCCTTCGAATTCTGACTGGTCAATGTTCCTGATGACTTCCTGGTCGGGAGGTGTTAAGACGGGTGGATGGCGAGTGAAAAACCGGTCGAAGTTTTCAGCACTGCGTCCACACTATGAGAGGGGAAAAAAAGAACGTATGGTGGGTGGAGAAACAAAGCAAACGGATGCGGTCTGCAGCAATCCCCTCCCGTTCACGCATTGCAGAGCAGATTATTTCAATGCAGCAAATGACAGAAAACAAAAAGGTGCAAAACACTTATGAATTTTGTTAATTGCAAGACGATGTTTTCTCATGGAATAGCCAGAGACTGACAAAAGCTCTGGCTGTGGCATGGCAAGTAATTGCAGGAGAGGAATGAGATGGGAGAGCAATTACTTGCTGTCGTATCCCTGTCTACATGCGATACTGTACCTTGTCTCAGGCTGCGCCACGCACAGAGCAGATGTCCTTTGCCAGAGAGGCTCACCCTAGGGTTCCTCCCATCTACACCTCTGTTCTTCGCCACCCTTCCTGACCAGGCACTGGAGGTTTCTGCCATGCCCGGACCACTCAGATGGTTCTCCTTGCTCCTGCTTAAGGAGAGGGCCTTCGGCAGAGCTCCTCCTGGTACATCACTGCTGGCTGAACGCTTAACGCGGGCAACGCGGTTGTGCTACTGGGGAAGTCCTGGTCTGCTCCGTCCCTTCCCAACACGCTTGTTAGACCTGGGCAGGCCGCTCGGGCAAGGCGGCCGGGCAGCGGGAACGACCGCCGGGTCCGTGCCAGCAGAGGAGGATCGGCTCTACCCCGCGGCGGCACGTCCCACCTCCAGGACGGGCGTCCTCTCCCGCCCCCGCAGACCGCTAACGATCCCTGCTGCGGGCGGGCAGGAGCCCGGAGGGCCGGAGCGCTCCCTCCGCCAGCAAAGGCGGCCGAGAGACGCCGGCGGGTCCCGGCTGCCGGCCACGGCGGCGCCGGGCGGGAGGACGTCGGGAGCCAGCCGCTCACCGCCTCCGCTGCGGAAGGGACAGGCGGGAGCAGGGAGACGTGCCAAGCGCTTTATTTAATTTTCCTTGCAATCAAAACGAAGAGTCCTACAGCTACAGGTGCTGCAAGCGAGTTTCTAATACAGTAACATCAGCAATAACGATTTCCAGGTGGATACCGGGTTATTGCAGCAGTCTGTGGGAATTCTTACTGGACCATTAGGAAACGACACGGTTACAAATTGTGCTCAATTACTACCCGTCACATGCACGTCACATCCTGCACGAACCGCGGTTAATGGCTTTGCTTTAATGGTTGGTGAACTCTCTCTCTTATCGGAGCTGCCACACAAACAACGCTCTCCTGGCTCTACCTCCTCAGCAGAGCTGCAGAAGCCAGCACCTCGCAATCCCTCATTTCTCTTTTCTCCTTCCATTTCCCTACGGAGAGCACAGGCTTCAAGTGCTGGGACAATTTTTCCTAGTATTTAACTTTCATTTGCTGAGGAAACAGATTTACATTTTTAATAAACGTCGGACTGCATATAATAAAATATTAAAGACAAATACACGTAAACGGCAACATTTCCCCATTCCTTACTCTGCCAGAGAGGAGGTTTCAGGGAAGCCAACGCGAACATCCATCAGCCTTCCAATGTCATGTTCTTTTGGCAGCTCTTATTATGTTCTTATAGCAACCGAGTGAGACTCTTATTATCCGTAAACCTCTGAAAAGTTCAATGGATAATGTTTGAGCTGGCTTTAACTCTAGCTAAAGCAATGCTGGAAGCCTGCGTGTCCAGCCTGGGAGCCCACCCTCCGCATCACCGTGCCCCTCTCATGGCTTGTAAGTCCATGCCTCAAGCCAACAGCCCCTTCCTAGTCCGAATTTGCCTGGCTTCTGCTCAAGTGTGGAGTGCCCCTCCAGGAACAACCTTTGGGAAACGTCTGATTGAAAGCACAGAGTCCAAAATGAAGGAGGACTCTGCGAAGAGGGTGGCAGTCCCTGCACCAGAAGACATACAGCCCAGAACAAAAATCAACAACAAAACCCCAGTAACAAAAGGGGTAATGAAGCCACAAGCAAAATGCCCAGACCAGAAAACGTGCAGCTCGTTGGCTGCTCTTCCTGAACAGCCCAAGTTCTTCTGCCTCTCCCATCCCTGACTGCTCTTTGCACCCCAGCCCACCCAATTCCCCACATCTTTCCTACTGAATACTTGGTTCCTGGGAGCAACGCGTGGATGCAAACTACCCGGGATATGTCCACGTCCTGGGCCAGGGGACTCTTGACACCATATTCAGAAGTGGCAGACATTGACTTTGGGGGTATTTCCCCTCCCAGTTACCCCAGCTGTCGCCCCGTTCCCAGCCTGTCGCCCCTGCGGCGCTGGGAGCGGTCTGGAGGTTTGGCCCATCCCAGCCGCACGCCCGCGACAGAGGCGCCAGTGCAGCAAAAGCCCCGAGCGCCTTGCTCGGAGGAGCACTAACGGGGATTGCTTCGGCAACACACCTTATTTCCAGAAGCCTCAATAGTTATTGAAAGATAAACCCCTCTCTAACGCAGCAAAACAGCTAGAAGGTTTGTACATGTCCAGAAACTAAGGCAACGAAATCACAAGGTTATCTCCTGATGAGCTGACCGTTCCCCAAATAAAGAATTTGAACAGTATCTATCAGAGCTTCAGTTTCTTCGGGAAGAGCTGGTCACTACTGCAGACCGTGCAAACAAGTACAGTGTTAGATTCTTGCAAAGGGATGTTTTAGCTGTTGGACATGTTAGCATCAGCCAAATGGCTGCCTGAAAGGCATCACATCAGCATCAAAATAGAAAATATAAATTCACAAAAATGAAGTTGCCTGTTCCACGCAGCCTGGAAGCTAAGATGATGAAACAAAGAGACATGGGCTTTTCTAGGCCATGTTGTCACTAGTCTTCCCTCTTAGCAGTGAAATAAAATAAACTATCAGCAAGACAACTGAGAAAGTCTGCAATGCTTAAGGTTATCGGTGCAGTCATACGCAACATAGCAGGGTTTACCTGCTAATAAGCAGCTCATCTGCAGATTCTATCAACTCCCAATATACAGTCAAAGATTTACAGGGCTTTGAAAATATAGCTGTCATTGCCCATTAGGTTCATGAGAACTTGGTGAAGAGACGCAAGGCAGTTCACATGTGAAATGTCTGACAGCACCAGCCTTGTTTTTGCTATAAAGAAATGAGCTGTCTTAAAAAAAAAATCAAAAGAACCAAAATCCATCATAAAGATTTAAAAACTAATCCTTGTGAAGTGCTTCCAGTTATTGGGATAAAAGGTACAAATGCATTTTTAATATGTATATTGGCAAGGAATAATTCTCACCGTAATATTAGAAAGCAAAAATATTTGGATGGAAAATCTTTCAAGTTGCATCAAGGTTCATGTCCAGCTTTGGGAAAAGGTAGTTTTACTCCTGCAGACTTTCTGTTCTGATGCATAAGAACATTGCCCAGTCAACAATCCAAAATACCACACGCCCTGTCAGAGCCATCACATAGATAAAATAAATACTGTAAGAGCTGGAAACCGTCCAGGTTTATGGAAGACATGCAACCCCAAACATGAAGTTTCGAGGCTGTTACCACACATCTGTGCTGCCTCGGCAAGGCAACGACAGCTGAAATGACCTTGGAGAGCTGCTGCACCGCGGGTTTTACACCAGCGATCGGCCTCCAGAGGCCACCTTCTCCGTGGAGCCAAATTCAGCTTCCACGCACCGTGTGGCCGAGCAACGACGACGGCTCCAGCCGCCCCCGGAGCCTGGGGCAGCTCTGAGCTGCGGGGCCAGGCACGTGGGCCCCCCTCCCGACCCAACCACTACCGCAGCCAGTTGGCAACTGGAAACCCAGCAATGTTTTTCCCAGCGGCCAAGGACCAACGCTGCTGGCGTTTCAGAAGCAAGGCGCAGCCTGCACCCACGACGAGGGAGAGGAAGGAGGACTCGGACCGCTCCAGGCTGCAAATGGTTGCTATCTGCGGGAGCACCATCTTCTACAGCTTCTAAAATTAAGTTCCTCTTTAAGGGGAGGGAGACATCCTGCATGCATTTTTACATTTATCTAAAGCCATGTTGTGAAAATTCCGCCTCATTTTAGTACTATATTAATGTACAGGCATCACTCCATCCTGAACGGGGAAAGGGGGAGGGTGGGAATTTATCTTACATAAATCCCCAACGTGTCCTGTCTAATATTTATAGCCAGCACAGAATGACTTTTTTGCAGCTGCAGAAATAAAACTGTCAGCTTAGAAGATAGCCTTTTTATTTTATCAGTTTCTAGCTTGATTTCAAATAGAGACAAAAGGCACAATAAAATATTTTCCATTGATCCCCGAGATGCAATCGAGGATCATAAAAAGCCGAGGGCGGCTACTCTCGCGCCGAGGCAGAGTCCCCTCCGTCCCCGAGACGAGGAGGAGCAGAGGGCCGAACGCGCCCCCCACGCGCGCTGGGGGCTCCGGCGCCCGCCCCGGGGCAGCGCGGCGCGGCGCGGGCAGCCCGGGCAGAGCGGCGGCGAGCGCGGGGCTGCGGCGCTGCGCTCGGTGACCGATGCCCCGTCGAGGCTGGGCGCTTCTAAAGCGAGCGCTGGATTAAAGCTTGTAATCCTCTGTCTGCAGCAAAAAGATAAAAGCTAATATTTAAACCGCTGTTTAACTGCAGGAACCGGCTGGGGGCCGGGTTTGCAACGGCGCCGAGGCGGAGAGGCGCTGGGGTGCTTCGGGGGGAGGCAGGCACCTCGCGGGAAATCGTAGCGCTCCCGGCGTGCTTCGCCCCGCAGCCTGCCCCCGCCGCTGGAGGAGCGCTTCGGCTCTCGGACGCTCCCGAAACAGGGCGCGCGCGCTTAGGGCCACCCGGTTCGCCACGCGCGAGCGGGCGGGCGCGGGGGGTCTGCCGGCACCGGGGATGACGGGTCGCGACGGCGGCTGCCGACCGCGGCCGCCGACTCGGCGCCCCGGCTCTGCGCGACGGCCAGCGGCAGCCGCCGAAGCGTTCTTGCGGCGCAGGAGCCAGGTCTTCACGTCCCTCCCGCGAACAGGGACCAGGTTCCGCCCGACAGACCCAGTAACCGGGCTGAAATCTCCAGGAAAGCCTCGGGCTTTCCCCGCCGCGCCGCTACCAGAGCAAACCCCGACTTGCCCGCCACGAGAGACCTCGGACCTCAACGCGCTCAGCGTCCCGGCGCTTCCGCCGCGCTCGGCCACCGGCCCCCCGCCGCTGCCCGCGCCAGCCCGCTGCCCGCGCCCCACGCCCGCCCGCGCCCCACGCCCGCCCGCTGAGCAGGGCGCCCGCGCCCCCGCGGAACCGCAGCTACCAACGCGCACAGGCCGGAGAACCGGAATTCTTCCAAAATCTGCCCCGCAAATGGCATTCCGATACTAACTGATTGAAAGCAATTACAGGAAAGTCTAATTTACGCAAGTAAAAATTATTAGATTAAAAGCAATTTTTAAAGCACTGTCCTGTTGCGAGCAATCCTGTGCTCTGCCACGTGAATTCAGCGCTTTCAAAACGAGGAGACTTTTCAAATCACTAGTCTTTACATAAAGTAAAGGAGTAATTAGATATCAAAAACAATAATTATCTCAAGGAGAGACAGAGAACGCACGCAAGTGTAAATACGCTTCCCAGGGTAAACACAGACCCATGCAAGGAGTTGTTGGGCGGATAGGAGACCTAGGAGCAGCCAAGCACGGCCCCACGTCAAACCCGCCGAGCTTCTGCATACCGAAGACAACCCAGACCTTCATCTGCCTTGTTACCATCGCCGTGATAAAGGTTAATCAAATATAAGCCACGACCCAAAACATGAGATCACGGGAATTTATTTTCAGCTCAGCGTGTGTAACACTCAAGTCAGGCAGAGGACTGAACAGTCCATTTTTCTGTTGGTTTAAGATGAAGGAGTTTGCTGAGAAGCAATGCAAAGCCCTTACTGCCAGCTAGATACCAGGAAGGCAAAGAAATCCTTCACTTGTATCCGGGCTCACCATCTGCACAGTTTTTTTCCTTTTTTTTTTTTACAAAATTAAGAGAATATGGCAAAAAAAAAAAAAAAAAAAAAAAAAAAAAAACTGTGGGTGTTACACAAGAGAAAACCAGCAAAGAGGACCGTGCCGAGAGCCGCGGGCAGAGGGCCGGTCCCTCCCGGGAAAGGGGCAGCGAGGCGCACGAGCGCCCGCGCGGAGCCCACGGCTGCCCAGGTCCTTGCCTTGCTTTTCAGCACCAGCCTGGCCACAAGAGTCGCATGCGCAACAGGAGACGTTAGGGCACTTGACCAGTGAGCAAATACGGATTTATGACACTTTTTGATACGCAAAACTGTTTGACACGGTGCCTAACACGATCCGAACTGCGCCCCGCTGACCTCCGGCGCGCGGCCGGCCGGCTGAGCTCTTCGGGCTCTGCGAAGCGCTCGCGCGCAGGAAGGCTTCGTGCACCCTGGGAGCAGACACCGAGCCCGCAGCACTCCCAGCCTGCTCCGTACTGTGCAACCCGATCTCTCCAACAACTCCCTGCAGCCTCGTCTTTGCAGACGCCAGTTTAAAAGGGAAGAGTTCAGCTACGGTGAGGAGCTGCGCGAGCGCGTTTCACTGCGTGCCAGAGAGAAAACCAGGCGGGCACCAGAGCCCCTGCGTGACCGGCCAGAGGTCGGAACGCGCCTGCAAAGCCCTTCCTCGTGGCCCACCCCAAATCCACTTTAAAGTGGCACAAATACAGATTTTCATTTCTGTGCTGCTCTGATCTGCTCTCACAGATGGCATGAAAGGAGCAGTATTTTCCAGCACAGAGGCAGAGCTGCTGAAATATCAGCTATCAGCAGGTACCTGAGTTGTCTTAATCCTACCTAAATCCTACATCAACTGTACCTGCCTTTCTATTAATCTTCCTGTCCTATCAAATGTTAAATTTTTTTCCCAACACCAGCTGTTAGGCGAAAAGCAGCAGACAATAGCTTACCATCCTCTGCTCCAAGGTCGGTGATCAAAAGGATTTTAAAAGAAATAAGACATTTAAAGCAGGACAAAATTTGCATATTTTAAACACAAAAACAGTAAGAAAGTGTTTTGACAGAATTCAACTTTAACCGTAAAAAAGACAAGCATACAAACAACAACTAACACCACATTTTAACGGTGAGGTGAGGGAGAAAAAAAGCGGCAGTTATCGGTTCCAGGAGAAAGGGACTCGGCCAAACCAAGAAGCCCCCCTGCCGCCACCGCCGGGCACCTTCGACCGCGGCCGCGGCCCCTCGGGGCGCCCGAGCAGCTCCAAGGCTCCGGCACCGTTTCAGTTTAACGTTAAAGCCCACGCCTTCCCGAACGGCTCTCCCGCGGGGCCGAGGGCCTCCGCGGCGGCCACCCCGAGCCGCCTCCGGCTCCCGGGCGCCAGGCCCTCGCGGGGAGGCAGCGGCGCGGCGCGGCCGAGGCCCCGGGCTGCAGCAGCAGCTCCCGGGCGGCGGGCGCGCGAGCGCGGGGCTCGCAGCGCGGCGGCCCTTAGCTTCCCGCAGAGGCGCCGCCGCGCAGGAGCCCAGCTTGTAGGAGTATTTTCCTGGCATTTCAGAATCGTGAAATCATAACACAAGGTGGAAACCCGGCACGCTGCTCCTGGGCTCGCGCCCCGCTCCCGGGGAGGGCGGCGGCTCTGTCGGACGCCCCCCGCGCGCTCCGGCCGCCCGCTCCGCCGCCCTGCGCGACGCACGGACGGGGCTGCGGGGCTCCCGCGGGCGCCCGGGGCATGCAGGCAGCGGAGAGCCAGGAGAGCCGGACGCAGCGCCACGCGGCTCCCACCGCGGCCCCCCCGAGGGCGGGGAGCGCGGAAGCGGACCCCTTCCAAGGACTCGCTCCCTGTGAAAGCAGGGCGGAAGCAGATGCGTTCAAGGTTTATGGGCAGTGGGGCAGGGAAAAACTCGGTTAAATGCACGCAGCCTCTTTGATCTTTGAGTTATGATCCAGGATGGCGGATTGAGGGAGTAAGCAGTGTCCCCACCTCGAGCACTGGCGACAAATACCAGTATCAGCCGCGCGAACCGGACCGAACTTTGGATTCACGATTTCCTGTAAAGCATCAGTGCCCAAGCTGGGGCATGACAGCTAATGGGTGCAGGGCACGGGGACGTACGAACACGCTCGTGCCTCATGGCCCTGGACCACGGCAGAGGGACTCGCACACGTCCGTGGCCCTGCCAGCCCCAGCAGCGGCAAAGACAGATGAGGAAACCCAGGGAGACGTTCTCCATCTCCGAGCCTCTGCGGTCACGGGGGCCCGCGCGCCCTCCCCGGGAAGGGCCGGGAGCCCGCGGGCAGGGGGACGCGGCTCGGCGCCCGCTCGGCGCCCGCTCGGCGCCTGCTCAGCGCCCGCTCGGCGCGCAGCCGAGGCCCCGGCGCTCCCTCACCGCGCCCGGCAGCGAAACCCGCTCTGCGGTCCCGGCCGTTCCCATCTCAGGCGCTAGCCGGGGCCCTGCACGGACAGATGCCGCTGCAGGGACGCTGGGGCAGCGAGCAGACGAGCACTGACGGCTTTTTTGAGGAGTAACTTTCAGACACTTCGCATCCCCCCAGTTTCACCCCGGCAGCTCTCCTCCCCTTCGCAGCCACGTGCCCAGCGTTCCCTGCGCTCCCCAGCACAGACCCAGGCGTAACACGGAAAATCCTTGTTCTCCTCACTCCTCTCCATTTTCACACTCGCACACATCAGGCTCCAGCCTTCCACGAGTTTACCTTGGAGAGAAACTGTTGAGTGAAATACAGCTTCATTACCAATTCAAACAGACTACGTTGCTGAGCTAGATGTTAAAATACAGCTTTGATAAACAGAGGCCTGTTCAGCTTAAGAGAAAGGGGGAAAAAACAGGAAGACTGATACACAGGATAACAGAGAGACAAGTATTGTAATGCAATTACATCCTTGAGCTAAACACACGGTGTTTCTACCCTCCCAATCTGAGGAGGGGACGAGGTGTCCAAGAGGCAGTACGGGTTATTCTTCCGGGACTGTTCGTCGACATGTGCCAAATTCACGGACAGGCAATCTCCTAAACAGACCGAGTACGTGACACATCCCCGCTGCGGGCGCGAGGAGCAGCAGCTGCACATATGCTTGTGTGCGGGTGCACCCACGAGCGTGAGTGGGAGCGAATGTGCAAGAGAGAACCGGTGTGTGGGAGAGCAAGAGAGGAGAAGCACACTTAATGCAAGCGAACTTACAGCCTTGGGCTTGAAGGGAGGCTGAATCTCCTTGCGCTCGAGCTTATCCCAGTCGATATACCGGAAGAACGCGTGCTCCTTGATGTCCCGCTCGCCTTCCGGGCCGCAGCCCAGCCGCTTGGCCGGGTGCTTGGTCATGAGCTTGGGGAGAGAAAAAGAAGAAACAGGGATTCAGGGGTCCCGCCGGGAACGGGAGCGGCAGACCCAAAGCCACCGTGACGCGACGCACGGCGGCGAGTGGCCGGGCGGGCCGGCGAAGGGGCACGGGAGCGCCCGGCTTTGCCGGCCGCGGAAAGGCTTTTGCGGGTGGTCGGAGCTGCATCCCCGCGGGGCGAGGAGGCGACGGCACCGGCCGCCGCCGGGAAGGGCGCAGGGACGCGGGGACGCGGGGATGCGGGGATGCGGGGACGCGGAGCCCTTCCGGGCAGCGCCGCGCACGGGCAGCGGCTCACGCCCGCTGCTGCTCTGTTTTGCAGACACTTCATGCACACACACAGCCCGGTAAACACAGCCCGTGTTAATTTGCTAATTAGCTTTTCCTAGGCAGGATCTCGATGCCTACCTGCTGCTTTGTGCTGGCAGTTGCTTCACACACACACTCGCCCCTCTTAAATCTAAGCGTTGTCGTTAAACCCATCATCTCCACAGTTCAGCACAGACACGCACCAAATTCAAAACAGCTTAGCCCGATTAATGAATCATAAAAAGATTTTCTACTTCATGTACCTGTCTGTAAAGCTGCACAGAGCGGCACTACAATGCAGTTATTCACTATTTTCGTACATGCATCCAGAAATTAAATTTTCTTGTTTTCCTGTTGTGCTTTTATTCGAGTTAGCAGGGAGGCGCCATCTGTTACGGAGAGCAGGACCGCACAGGCACGCAGAGCGACTCCCCCGGCTCCCGCGGGATAATCATTCAGCGTTGTTGGTATTAAACGGGACCAAGCTGGTTTAATCCCCATGCTAACGCGGCGAAAGCCCTTCATGTTCCCGTAGATGAAGGAGGCTGCTCCAGCCCAAATCACCTCTAAGGGCGCGTTTGATGTTCGCGGCTCCGACGCAGCAAACTCTAAGCTCGGACTCGGGGGCTTTGCAGACTGCGGCGCTCGCGCCGGCGGCCCGGGGCTGCGCCGGGCGGCAAAGCCGGCGCCGCGCCAGGCTCCGGCATGGCGGGCTCCGGCACGGCGCCGGCGAGAGCCGCCCCTGCCGCGGGCTACGCGCGCCTCCCGCTCCTCTCCCCGGTGCCGCCGCCCGTGCAAATACTCCAATAATGCTCAAAATACTGGTAAATTTATGGGAGAAAACACGCCATTTTACGCCTGTGCTACCAGGCAGGGATTAAAGCGGGAGCTGGTGTTCGCAGGCAGTCTGTTCCCCCGGGAAGAGCCGCTTCGCCCAGGCGCAGGCAAAACCCTCCGTACGGGAAGGGAAACGTTCCCGCGCGCCACGAGCCGCTCCGGCCCCGCTCCGCGGCGGTGAATACCTCCTTTCCGGCTTACTGAAGCCTCTCAAATTGCACGCATTTTTTTAAGGCTGCTCTTTTGGGCTTAGCAGTTTGGGGGTGGAAAATGTCGCATGCTTTTGTGCTCTTCCCCGAAACGAAAAATCACGCGTAGGGAACCACCACTTCGCTGCAAAATATAAAGGAACTCGGAGAGGATCCCAGCGTGCCCTGCCGGCTGCGCGCCTGCCCGTGCAGCCCCACGTTTCCAGACGTGAGGAAAGCCTTTACAGCTACAGCCGGCAGACGCTGCAACCACGGTCTCTCCTTGCCTGTTTACAACAGTCAGATTTTGACTGACGCAACAGAAAACAGAGCAGACGGGCAGACTTATCACCGCTCCAACCTCTGCTCGCCCGCCAGCATCGCTCCCCGGGGCACGCCGGCCCAGCAGCGCCGACCGCTACACAGCACCTTCCCCTCTTCGCGTTCGGCCACAAGAGGAGCAGACTTTGCCCTCCCGCCCCGATCCAAACAAGCAGGAGGAGGCGGCAGGGAGAGGAAGGTTGTGCAGACTCCCCCTCCAGTTACTGGCGTGGTTTCTAAATGGAGGTGTGGATTTTAGTGCATTTTGCTGAAATTGACTGCCAAGTGACCTGGAAAACATTATTTCCCTGTGACCCATTTCAAGCGTGGAACACTTTCAGCAGCTTCTCGCCATCAGACAAGCAAATACTTCCATTTGTAACACAAACTATGAATCGCGCTGAAACTGGAAAGGGGCTTTGAAACGCTTCAGTGACAACATTAAATGCAATATGTCATCTGTAGATAGAAGCACTATTTTGAGATACAGAACATTCAGATATTTTAATTATGAAAAGCTAACATTTAAAAAATTCCTACACAAACACTTAATTATAAAAGTGTTTGGATTAAACCTATACACTGGCTGGCTGAGAAGCAGCTCAGTCCCAAGAAATAACCGTATGCATAACACCAGGATCTCGCCAGCCTTTATTCCTCACCACCCAAATAAAGTCAAACTGCATTCAAGTCCTGCCTGGGCTCAGTCCACAGACAGCTCAGGACCCTGGGCAATCCAGAGCTTCACTGCAAATTAAGAGATTCCATAAGAAAAAAAAAAAAAACTATCCTGACCCAACAGAGATGCACACCAGCACTGAGCTTTCAGCACCCCAAAAGGGTGACTCCTTATACCTAAGCATAAATCTCTGCAGGACTAAAGCTTTGTATCTGAAATTAAGAAAATTATTTAGATGTTATATTGAAGTGTCTTGTCTCCCAGCATCATTTTTCTTTTCCTGCACTGATGCGTAAAACTGGGCAGAGACTCTCTCAGCTCCCACACCGCATCCAACACTCCAATTTCTCCTGACCTTCGTCTGAACACGGGCAGACCCCCTCTCAAATCCCACCTGGATTTCTGCACGGTGCCTACTAAAGTCCCTTCTCCATCTGCCAGGTCCTGCTTGTAGATGTTGATGTACCTGCCACTTATCCAGCCGTACAGACAGATCCTGTCTCCAAATGTCCCTTTTAGCCATTTAGAAGACATGGGATCCGTAAAATAAACTGATTAAGAACTGGATGTTGCTTTATCTCTATTTCCCTTGCCACAAGGCTCCATGAGTCCCTCCAGGCTGGGCCCAGGCTCAGCAGCAGCCACAGCAAGGCTGGAAGCTCAGGCCTGAAAACAGGCAGAAGGGCTATCTATCTCTGAAAACGTGGGATGAACGACTGACTTGTGCTCAAAGCAACACGCTTACCCCAAGACTACAACCGCCAATGTCCGGTGGGGTCAGAGCGGTAGCATGGCGGCACAGAAAAGATCCAAGTGTTACTTTAAATTATTTTTAGCACACACACGTGAAACAGTGCAAATTCCAGTTGTAGGAACAGAGAGCACAGACACTGAATATATCGGAGTTTGGCCGACATTCCCTTGCCCCAGGAGCCTGCGGTCCGGGCGAGAGCAACGAGACGGAGGAGGTTTGGCCCTCCCACCCCCCCGCATGGGCAGGATTACCGACCGTCGAGGGGCACGTTCTGCACTGCACCCCAGGGTCCAGCCCCCGCAGTCAGTGCTTGCTCCTCCCAGAAGAGGAAGGAGCCCTTACCCCCTTGCAGATTGCCACTGCCTCCTTGGACATGGACTTGGGATAGGCCACGTTGTGCTCCATAATGGACTGGAAGAGCTCATCTTCATCTTCGCCCTCAAAGGGAGCCTACGGCAAGGGAAGCAGAGGCTCAGTGCCGTTTCCCTAGCTTTGATCTTTCGCTTGTTCCTGTGACCATCAGTTTGAAGATCAGCCCCCTCCTGCCCTCCTCGCTGCTCCGGCGGCGCGCGGCGACGCCGGGCACCCGGCCCTGCACGCGGCCGAGCTGCCGGTCCCCGTGGCTGCAACTCACGGCTGGATCCCCAACACGGCGCGGGTGGCCCCCCACCGCGTGCAGCGACAGAACAAATTACACGTCAGCATCTGCTCGCGATGGAATTTAACACAATCCCACAGGAATCAATTAAAATTCAATTACCTGGCCGGCTAACATTTCATAGAGCAGGACTCCAAATGCCCACCAATCCACTGACTTCCCATAGGGCTGATAAGCAATTATCTGAAAACAACACAAAAACAGCAGGATTACACTTCCATTTTTAACCTGTTGGCACAATCCAAATTAATTGCAAGCTGTAGTCCAGGTCAAAAGGACAAGGTTATTTACTGAGGCTTGATTCCCTAAAATGGTGCGAAATTGCAGATATAAACTAAACGTATGACAGGCAAAGGGCTCAGCAACTAAAAAATAACCAGCCCCAAATGCACACTAAGCATTAGACAGAAATGAGAATATTCAGTGTGAGTTTGGACAGATTCACTCCAGTTCTGACCAAGCTTCAGCACACTTGCTCCTCTCTTTCAGGCTCACCGCAGCAAAGCGCGTTGCTTCGGCCGGGAAAGCAGCAGAAGCCGTTCTTGGTCGCGCTGATGTCAGTCTCGATTTTTTTGCTCCGACTTCAGTGCTGTCAGTGTGAGATAACGGCGCAGGATTTGGCCCGCTGCGTACAGCCAGGGGCCCTTTAGAGCAAGCTTCCAGCACGGGGGTGGTCGAACACCTCCGCGCTTCCGCCTGCCGGTTTGCTCCCCGCTATTTATCGCAGGACGCCCCTCACCAAACCGCCTAACGCAACCCGGCAGCATCTCCTTGGCCCTAACAGGGAGATCGCTTTGGAGTCAAAACCAACACTGATGTAACCTCGGTATTTTTTTTTTCAATTTCTAATATCAAAATTTAGTTTGGATAAGGCACCCAAGCATGAATGGTCATCTTTTTTCCCCCACAGATACCTGCTAAAAACCCGAACTACCATGAATTTCATAACCGCACCGCCCTGTGGCAGACCCAGCCGGATCTGCTCGCTTGCTCCGTGGAGCCCGCGGCCCCGGCCCTGCGGGGGCATCTCCGGCCGCGGGGTCCCCGGCAGGCAGGAGCCGCCTTCGGAGCTCAGCCGGGAGCTCGGCACTGCCCCGGACGAGGCCCCGGCGCCCGGCGGGCCTGGCGCAGACCCCGGGAGAGCTCCGGTGCACCAGTTCTCCTCCCAAACAAGGAGGTCTCTCCATCCTCCAGCACATCCAGACCGCGGCAGGGAGCTGGTGGCACAACTGGGTGGGTTTAACCCGCAAGAGCCCCAGCTCCTGCAGAGACATTTCTGTTCTCTCCAGCTCTGCTGCGTTTGCTCGGTTGCTGCTGACGGGCGTCATTTCAGCGTTCAGGGTTTGACAGGCTTTGCCATCTGTTACTTAATGCAAAACAATTACACAATTTATTCATCCTAATTACAGAATTCTATTCTGCAAAGATTCATATATTCAAGCACAAATGCAAATCATATGCTAATCACAGGAGAAGGCACGCAGAGCAATCCAGCCCGAGGTTTGCCCCCACCACTCCCATCCCTCTGCTCTGCTCATGAGCAAGCTCCAAGCCCACAGCTCAGGGTATGCAGGCAGATGCCTGTGGCCTAAAAAGAGCCCTTGCATGCATCTTCCCCTGCCGCCCTTACAAAAAGCAGGGGGTGTTTGCAGATGACTCCTGCAGCCTTATATAGCGCAAACACTGCAGCCATGGAATGTGAGAGGCAATCATCTCTGTCATCTGGAAAACATGGGAAGGGCCAATTTCCCTTGGAGGCTGGTGTGACAGGAAGCTCTCAATTGAATAATATTCAAATGAGCCTCTTCCCTAATTAAGGAGAACAGCTCAGAACAGACTACTTTGGTCTAATGCACCAGCAGCTTTCTGCAGACCCTCTGCAGTGCCCAACACGACCTGAGCAGGAGGCATTTCAAGACCTAAATCATAGCTGTTGTCATCCCACCTGCGAGGAGACGAGGTTAATGCTGCAAAAGCAAAGCACTGGGGCGAGATTACAGACTGGGACTGACGCCGATCTTTTATTTTCTGTGGAGTCCTCATCCAGCCACGTACCTAAACACGGGTTAACCTACTCCTGCCTCCGTTAACAGCATGCTGCGCCCAGGCCTGACCCTTCCTGCCACGGCGTTCGCGTGCCTCTGAGATCGGAGGCTGAGTTTCAGCTCTGCTATTCCTCGACCGAGTTCATCTGCAGTTCCTTCCACTTGTTTTTAGATGATTTGTGAGTGCCCTGGGAAACTCAGGTGTGACCTGCTCACACCATAAAGGCCTTCAGAAGAATCCCGTACTTAGAAGAAATCCTTCCAGAAAACCAGTGTCTGTAAATTGCACTTACCAACTGCATGCCAGGGAAGGTCGAGAATCGACAGCTAACGAACACGTTTCCTTCAGAGGAAATTATACCAGCAACGGTCACTCACACTCGCTCCCTGTCACCTTGGCAGGCAGAGGGCTGCGTCTTAGAATAGAAAAGGCCCTAAAATGGGTCAAGCGAATCACAGGACGCTTTTGCCCTGCAGATATGTTGGCTAGAGAACATTTCAGCTTCCTAAAGAGAGGAAGCATGGTCCAGTAGAAAGGCCCTGGACTAGAACTAGAAAAACAGAGACAAGGGTCTGATGCTGACTTTGCCATCAAATATGAGACCAGGCGAGAAATTTATACACTATTTCCCCATTTCTAAAGTAGAGGACATGTTATTTACTCCTTGGAAACCTACTGGCAGCAGGCTTTAATATTATTCCTGGATACGGTAGTGATTTGCATCCTAATTGCCTATTTCCTACTTTTCTTCTGGAAAAAAAAATAGGGCAAGCAGACGAAAACAAGTGTTTAAATGATAATGCTCAGCCAAATACCAAGAGAACTGGTCATTTGTCCTGCTTTGAAAGCATATTAATCACGCATAGCAACGGAGCTATGTACCAACAGGACACCAATATTAATCTTGGTAGAATGTGGATATGTAACACACATTTGAACTAGTATTTAAAAATCTCTCTGGCTGTGGCAGAACTCAATGTAGTTTAGCATACATGTGCATCCTAGCAAAGAGACTCCCTTTCTCTAAAATATGTAAGTGGATAAATATTAAAAAATTAATCTCATCGTTGAAAATTCAGAAGAGAGAAAAGATTTTAGAGGGATATTTTTATTTTAAGGGAACAGGCATTTGGGAATAATTGCCTACCTGAACTGCATAAACCCAACATTAAAATGCACCAATATAACACTTTACGCAATGCATAAATGCACTTTTGTCGTATGCGACTCCATCACATAAGTAATAACCAAATGCAAAATAATTTTTGAGCGATCTAGAGCTACAGATCCGCAGCCATCCTCATTCGACGTACAGCCTGTTTCCGCAAGCAGCAAGGCGGCGAGATCGGAAGATTTCCACTTCAGGCAGGCGGAGGCCAGCGGGACCGACGCGGGAAGACGCAGGCGGGGGAACGCCCTGGCGGGACTCCGCGCCGGGACATGCTCCGTGTCCGCAGGCCCGAGCGGGCACGCGGACCCGGCTCCGGCGGCTCCTCGCAGGCAGCTGCAGGCGGTGGCTTTCAGCCGCCTCCGGGCAGCGCATCGCGGCAGCGAAGCGGCTCAAGCACGTGCTGGCCTGAGTCAGGACGGGGCTGCTACCGAGGGGGACGTTAAAGAGCTATTCTGACTCTGGAGCACGTGAACCTAAGCAAGACGGGTCTTTTCGGTTCTCCCAGTTCAGCAAGTAACATTCTTCTCAAATAAAATTAACCATTTCCCAAAGAAAGTATGTTTCCTTTTAGACAATAATTCCTCCAGAAGCACGCCGATGACTGAGGACTGGAGGAGCACGTGTTCGCAGCAGAAAGGCACTAACGAGGCCTCCTCGTGCCGAGAGCCTCCTTCTGCTCGCTACATCCAGTGCCCTGCCCTGCGCAGCCACCCCGGACTTCCCGGGAAGCTTCGGCAGCCGACAGGGATGGGAGGGAGCCAGGACGTGGGCACCGCGCGCTGCACAACTCCCCCGCAGCCGCCGTATACCCCTGCCTGGTCTCAGGCGAACCTCGCCCAGCAGCAGGACGCGTCTGATGGAGCAGCTTCTCTGGCAGATATTTTTATCCCTAAAAGCCTTGAAACCATGTTGGCTTGAAACATCTACTGCCCCTCTGGTTCTCCTACCTCAGGCGCAATGTAGTCTGGGGTGCCACAGAAGGTCTTGGTGGTCACCCCGTCCCAGATGTTCTCCTTGCACATGCCGAAGTCTGCGATCTTTATGTGCCCTTCGCTATCCAGCATCACATTGTCCAGCTTCAGGTCTCTGCAAAGTGAAAGCAAAACAGTTACGCCGAAGACCATGGAGGAAACCGTGTAGTAAAGAATCAGGTTTCCTGAACCCCGTCGCTCTGCTGTTGCACCTTCCTCTCGCACACAGACTCTTTGTAGAATAAAGCCTGGGGAAATGAGTAAAAATAAGCCAGGGAATCATCAAGACAAACTGTTTGTTTTACTTCTAACCCACCAGAACATCATGCAGGACAAATCACCTCTAGGTGTGTGACAGGGAATACAGCGGGGAGCCGGATTTAATAGACCGGGTTTTACATCTGTGAAGGTCAAAGCGTATTTTGAGCTCACCAGCAGTTAAGAAGTTAGTCTCTACACAGTAAAAATCCCTGTCCCATCTCTACCGTTCTCCCCGAGAAAATACTTGAAGAATCAACTGCGTTTTGGCCTCCAGCCCCGTCCGCAGCGGGTCTGGCTTAGCTGCACCCAGTCCCTCGGCTGCAGGAAGCTGCAGAGGTGCCTTCAGCCGCCGAGGTCCGCCCCGGCCCCCGGCCCCGGCCCCCGGCCCCGCGCGCGGCGCGGCCATCCTGCCCGGCAGCGCGAGGAGGTCTCCGCCGGAGCGGGCTGCATCGCAGCACCCGGGCGGGCGGCGGAGCGCAGCCGCCCCGACGCCGAGGGCACGCCGGGTTTGCCTCCGCGCCCGGCCGCTGTGACGCGCAGGCAAGGCAGGCGTGCCCCTGCGCTGCTGGAAGCAGTACTGATTCCTCGAGTGATGCCCCCAAGCCCCCTTTTAACGCGTCTCAGACCCAGCTGCCCCGATGCAAGCTGCCGTGCTCTTGCAGCACGGGCTGCCTGGCACCTCACTGGGTTGAAAAGCGACCACCAAGAGAACGGAAATCAGCTTTTCGCTCCCCCTGGATTTCCCCGCACTGATCCAGTCCTTGCAATAAAGCTAAATTCCCCTCTCCTCTTTCACTGCCCCCTCCGTGGTCAGTCGGCCTCTGCCAGGGATATTCAAGCATCTCATCGGGCATTTCACCATCATCTGTTAACGCAGGGCACAGCTTCTGCGCCCAGATTTCGTCTTCTCTGACTGTGAACGAATCCTTCAGCAGGAGGTCTCGACACAGCAGCTCTGGACCACGAAGCCCTTCCCAAACTGATGGCAGGGGCAGGTCTGCTTGGAGGAAGGCAGAGGCTGCCGTGATCTAGGACTGCTGCAATGAAGTTTGGGGAGCACTGAAAAATGTGGGCAGAGGATGAAGGACTGGGGTTAAAACTACGGCAAAATGTTTTCAATGTTATAGTATTTGACATGCACGATATATTTAACTACTTGTGGAGCCAAGAATGTTTGACATGCAGAGTTATGCTTTAAATAATTCTTCTGCTTGGCATACTCTAACTTTGTTCAGTAGAGTACAATAAAAGGAACAGCATAATTTACAACTTCTTGCTGTTTTTTAAGATAATTTTTTCTAATTATAGTGTCGGTGCTTGGAACCCTGATGGGCCAAAGACAGATGAACATGAATCTCTATTCAGATTTGGAGGAAGAAAGGGGCACTTGGGACTGGCAGACCTAGAATCTCTCTCTGCAGCAGCTGATGGCAAAAACCATCCCTCACGTCAGGTTTGCTCCACTTCTTTCATCTTCAGAACAGTTTTCAGCAACTCATAACTTCACTAGCATAGTTGGCATTTCTTTTTGCAAAGCAGTTAATGGCATCTGACACTGATTAGGATGTTCTGCTCTACCTTGGGCTTTGGGAATACTCCAGAGCTGGAAAGAGCAATGATATACTAGTTTCAGTGCTTAACCAGTAGCCTCAGAGTGTGGTCCTGCACTCATCAGCAGACTAACTTTGGATGCTACAAGTCATATTGTGAATGGAAAAAAAGTTTAAGCCTCTGAACTACAAGTGCCAGGCTTGTGCTGCAAATCTAAGAATAAACTATTCATAAGCACTTACTTTAATGCTAATGATAAGAAAACATTGCCCTGCGGTAAAATACACAGCTCAGAGTCAGTCCACGCTGCCAAGGGCCATTTGCATTGCGCGGAAAGAAATGCACGATCAGAGGCACGAGCAGGATCTCAGCTGCTTTTTACGAGCTTTCTTTCCTATAAAAACATGGGCAAAGACAAACAGCCTCCCCGAAGCCGGCGACACGCAGAGGACTCCAGCTCCGCTCGGCTGTGTCACTCGGCGGACGGCCGCGGGCGCAGCAGCCGCCGCGGGCGCCCCGGCGCCGCAGGGGCTCCGCGAGCCGCAGCGAGCCGTCGTTACGACGGGCCCGCGGTCTTGCTGGCGTGCTCTGGGGGAGACGGGAAAGAACGCGCTCACCTACCGGTAAATGATGCCCTTGCTTTGCAGGAAGAAGAGGCCAATGGCTATTTCAGCTGCATAGAATCTGAAAGATTTAAAAGGAAAAGCGGTCATTAAAGCTGACGAATCAAAATGAAAACCTTTCAGATCCAATTGCGCTAAATAAACCACATTAGGCTTACACGACCGAAGGATATAGACACCCACAACACAAAAATACCAGGCAAGCATCACGCGAGAACGACGTAGCTCAGCCTCCGCGACGCGTCGGGGAGGAACGCGGCCGGGCTGCTGCGGGCTCGGAGGGGCCGTCGCCGCTCGTTACCCGGGCCCTCGTTAGGCGAGAGCCGGGCTCTGCGGCCGCTCGTTACTGCAAGCTTGGAAAGCTCCCCGCCACCTCGGAGCGGCCGCGGGGGAACGCGCACGGCCGCCGTCCTCTTCGGGAATACGCTGGGTCCCGGGTGCCCGGGCTGCAAAGCGCTGGCTCGAACCCGGCCGGGCTCCGCTCGCCCTTTGCGGCTTTTAATCAAGCGCACGGCGACCTGCACGGAGACCTTCCCCTCCGCGCACGTCACGCGGAGCAGGAGCCAAACGCTGCGCAGCGGAGCCCCGGGCTGCCCGCGCCTCCGGCAAGCCCCGGAGCCGGCGGCAGCCGCGGCGCCTCCCCGCCCCGAAGGGGCCACGCCAGCGCCCCTCGACTTACACGGCGTGCGGCTCTTTGAACCTCCCAACCTGCTGGATCTGGTACATCAAGTCCCCGCCGTTCACGTACTCCATCACGAAGTACAAGCGATCCTAAAGGAGAAAGGGGACGGTCAGCGGCAGCGTCGCCGGGGCGGGCAGCGCCTTCGCGGAGAGGTCCCGCGGGCCGGCCGAGCGGGGAGCCCGCCTCAAGAGAGCGCGCGCTGCTTCCCGCTAGCAGATCTGCTGCCGTTCTTCACCGACAGCCCCTCGCCCTCGTAAAGGGCACCCCGCGTCCATCAGCCGGGGCGGCCGCCCGCCGGCAGGCGCGCACAGGCCGCCGGGGAGGCAAACAGCGCGGCTTCGCCCTCCGGGGCGGGCGCAGAGGCGGGCACAGCCTCCTCGCAAAGGGACCTGCCCCGCAGCAGACACCCGCGCACCGACACGCGCCCGCCTGGGCTGGGAACGGGCACGGCCAACGCGCCACCCGGCCCAAGTCTCCCGGTTTAAAACGAGCAAGTGTTTGCAACCTTCCGAAAACGAGGCCACCCAGGGCCTCAGCGCGCGGGACCCGGCGCGGCGTGGCGCGGCTCAGCCCGACCGCGGCTCCTTGCAGCCAGGCCGCGGGAGAAAGGCGAAAAGCAACGGGAGTGCTTTACGTTTGCAGCGTTGCATGGTAATTCATGGTATTTCACGTTCTTTGCGCCGTTTCCCCCTTAAATAAACCTTACCCCGGGGTCGGGGCGCACAGCCTTGGCGACGCGCAGGGCGCCCGGACCCTGGCGCGGCTCAGCGGGGCCCAAACACGACGCCCTCGGGACGATCCGGCCACGCGGAGCAGGCGGCTCCGGCGGGGGAGGGGGGGGGGCTCCCGATTTTGAGAGCGCCCCGAGGTTTTGCAGCTGCCCCTCCACGCGCGAGGGCCCTCGCGGCTCCCAGGACCGCTCGCGGAGTGGCAGGAGTCACCTTCAGCCGCCGCTGCCGCCCGCTCAGCTCGCGGCGGTGACTGCAAAGCACAACGGCATCGGGCTCGTTGCAGCTGCCTCCTAAATATATCGATCAGCTTCAAGGAGGAAGAATATTAAAAAGATGGTCTCTTGATGCAGCCAGCTGAGCTCTAAAAGCAGGATTCGAGCTTTCCTCATTTGGGTGGGGGAGAGAACGCTGCTGCTTCAGGAAGCAAAATATTCACGAGTGTGGCAGCCAGCTGGCTGGTCGGCGAGAGGGGACGGGAAGCGGGGCTCAGGCTGGAGCACCCGAACTCGCTGGGCAACCGCGCCCTGCAGAGACTTAACCACCCGGAACCGCGAGGACACCCAAGCCCTTTCCTTCCCGGCCACGAGGGACCTCCTGGGGCTTCCTCCAGCTCACTGCTGGTTGAGGCCATCTCCTGCCAGGCTCCGCCGGCGGCCCGCGGGGCAGGACGCCAGCCGAGCTGCCCTCGAGCCGCTGCTCGCCAGGGCTGCGCGTCGCCGGAGCGGCTGGGAAGCGGGCTCCGGACCGCGCGCCCCAAAGCGGAGCGCCCCGTGCCAGCGCTCGGTCCTGCGCCCTGCTGTACATTTTGATTACATTACAAATACGATTGCTATTAAGCTACTATCGGGTGCCAGGAATAAGCCGGCGCTGACTCACTTCAGGTGCCCCAGAGATGCCGTGTGAAATAGCTGCTCCTGCCACATTTTGATTACTGTGCTGCAAAGCCGGTCCACGCGCTTTAAATACACTGAATGCGTTCAGTAAATGAAATTGCTGGGATAATATTAAAATGTAATCCTCCTGGATGGCATTGTCATCTGTCCAAGGGACTGCACCGATTACCTCTCCCCGCGCCTGCTCACAAATACCTGGACATTTTCATTTACATGTTGCTCAACGGCTGGTCAGAGATTGCTTTAAAGATCCCCCCGCCCCATCCCCATCCCTATTGCTCGTTCGTTCAAACTGAATAGCATGCCCGTTTCAAACCAAATTTCCGGCATTTTGTATTAGGTTTCACTATCTACTCAGATTTGCAATCACAGGAATGAATCCTGAGAAAAAGTTCAGTACTTCGGTATTGAATTATAACTCAAATCACAGGCCGGGGGCTGTCCAAAGGCGAGGTAATGCAATTAAAAGCTGTCCAATGGAAAACTCTCAAGGGTGCAGAGATTCTCCATTACAACCTCTGCTTTAACACACGCACACAAGCGTTTTGTTTATGGATGCATTTTTTGCAAGCAAATTGTACATTTTATGAGGTTGCCAAGGGGAAAAGCACATGGCGGCCTTTGCAAATATACTGACGTACGTCTGGAAAACAAACACGAAGCATAGCAAAGGCATGCTTCAGAGAAGCTGAAAACAGGCGAGCAGGGCAGATTCCCGCAGGGACGCCCGGGCGCGCTCCGGAGCGCTCCGCCCCCGCCCAGGGCGCCCGGCGCCGGCACTCACCATCGTCTGAAAGCAGGAGTGAAGCTGCGTCAGGAACGGCGGCTTCCCCGAGAGGGCCAGGACGCGCTTTTCGACCATGGTGCACTCCACGTCGTCGTCCTGGATGACGACGTCCTTCTTCAAGATCTTCACGGCGTAGAGCTCGTCCGTGCCCTTCCTCTCCGCCAGCATGACCTGCACGGGGGAGAGGGCGCGCGCGGGACGTGGGGCGCGCGGCTCGGCCGCGCTCCGTGCGCCCGCCCCCGGAAACCACCGGCGCCGTTCCCCCGCCCCGGCGCGCGGCAAACCACCCGGCCCGCGGCTGTAACCCGCTTTCACCGACCTGCAGGCTCATTTACCGCGATAGATGGGATGCGTTACTTCTGCTGGTGCGGTTTTCTCTCGTTAACCCTATCAACCCCGGTGAGGATTTCCGAAACCACCCCAGCACGCTCCATCGCCGCAAACCGCTCCCCGCGCCGCGGGAGTGCCGCGCTCGCTCCCCATTGCCTCTCCTCTCGCTGCGCCAGACTCGAGCGCTCGGTGGGAATAAATCGCTTTACATTTAAAAGAGCCTGTTGAAATCCTCTGGTCACATTGGGAATGGGAGTTAGGATGTTTCGGAAATAAATTACGGGAAACCAACATCGACAGGAGGGACCTGAAGCGAGCCCGAAGCGCTCGGCGCGCCGCAGCCCGAGGAGCACGAGCAGTGAGCCCTGCGAGCCGGGAACGGCCCCGGCGCCCGCGCGGCTTCGGGCGGCCCCGAGCCGGGGCACGAGCGGGGGGTCGCGCGCAGCCCTGCCCGGCGCGCGGCTCGCGTCGCGGCGGCCCTTCGACGGCCCGCGCCGGGCGAGCGCCGGGCGAGCGCCGCGGGCAGCCCCGCGCTGCGGCCGCTCCTTTCCGCTCGCCCGCTCCGCCCTCTCCCGCGGGTTTCAACGGTTTCAGTTCGCTGCCTCCATTTATCTTCACCTTTCCACGCGAGCTGAGACTTGCAAGTCACCCGGCACAGGTGCTAAAAAACGGGCCTGATTTTTCAGTGACAAAAACAGATGGGTTTTGGCATCTCAAAGCTGCTGCAGAAGGAAGAGCCCGCTCCCGAACGCAGCTGGAGCGAGAACGCAGCACGTTACCTGGAAGCACACGGATCGCACGGCGTATCGCTCGTGCGCAGAGGTACCTTACTATTCACAACCCTTCCCGAGGGAAAAAACCACATAAATCAGGGAGTCTCTGAACCTAATATTTGTTAATGCCGTGAAGGGACTGCTCCGAGGGGAGGGCTGGCAGGGGCAGTCCGGTTAGGGAGCAGAGAGGCTGCAGCTTACAACAGAGCATTTTGGTGCTTTTCAAGATATTTTGCTTAGAGACTCTCCGGGGAGAGAGCGCGTTGTTATTGGTAACAGCGCGCGCAGGGAGAAGCACGCTAGGAAATTTCCCTGGAGGAACAAAAAGATCAAATTTAAAGATAAAAGCGGCAGCCGCTGGAGAACGGGGTTCAGCGACAGAAAACAGCGCGCCAGGGAGCCGAGCGCGGAGCCCGTCCTGCCGGGAGGCGCCCGGGAGAGGGGCCGGGCCGCCCGCAGCACGCGAACGCTGCGCCCGCAGGGAAGGGGCGCGCGGGGCCGGGCGCGAGCCGGCGCCTGGGCGGCGCGGCGCGGCGGCTGCAACGCACGGGTCACCGCGCCGCGTGCCGCCAGCTCCGGGCACCGCGCCGCCAGCAGCCTCAGGGGCACGAACCGACGCCAGTTCTGCCGCGGGCGCTGTAACCGCTGCGGACCTGCACGTGCAGAGCGGGTTGCAGGCCCCGGCCCTCGCCCACCGAGGAAGCGCCCTCGGCACCCCGGGCGGCAGGCGTCGAGCCCGCACGAGCACGAGCAGAACCTGGCCTGTTTTCGGGGCGGGCGACAAGCTCGTAAGCCCTACGCAACCACCGCAAAGTCCCCGTCCGTCCGGTCCCGCGAATGCTAGCTCAGCGGTCAAGCGCCCGCTCGCAGCCTTGCAGCGGTGCCGCCGAGCCCGCCCCGAGCCGCGTGCTCCCGGCGCCCGAGCGGGCGTCGCGGCTCCCACAGCGGCCGCAGCACGGACGCGGCAAACATTTCAAGGGAAGGACCGGGCTGAGGAGCGGGTCTCGGCACTGCTAACGCCCCAGCGGGTAAAGAAAAAGGTTGGGACCCACTGCACAGTAAGTAAGAAAAAAACAAGAAGAAATGCGCGCAGCCAGCGCGTTTGGTAACGGCCTGAGCCGAGCTGTGCAGGACAGGCACGTCGCGGAGAGCCAGCGCCGCGCGGCAAGGCTCTCCGCAGCCAGCGCCCGCGGCTCCAGCGCCGCTTGCGAGCCCGAGCCCGAGCCCGAGCCCCGGCCGGGGCGCTGGCGGCCGGCCCCTCCGCCCCGCGGCTCTTCACAGCTTGGGGATTTTCACCAGACGCGAAAATCGTCTCCCAGCGCACTCTAATCCCTAACTGCAGAGGCAAAAGAATCAGCCCTGCTCAGAAAAACACCATAAAACCCTCAGAAAAGATTGACAGCGTGATAGCGTGGCAGATTGATTAGCTGCAAAAATACGAGCAAGCCACGTAATTTAACTGTTCTCTATTTATATTACAGCAAAGCAAACCCGGGGTGGGCTGTGCCAAGCGCTGCGCTCGCCGGATAGGAACATCTCCCTTCCCCTCGCCAAAACACAGGGCGGGTTGGCAGCGCGGGCAGCTCGCGGGTCTCCGGCGGAGTCCGCCGCCGGCACGGTCCCCGCGCAGGGAATCCCGCGGGCGGCCCAGCGCGGCGCCCCGAGAGCCTGCCCCGGCCCGGGGAGCGCCGGCGCCCAGCCAGACCTCAGCCGCCTCCCGGCCCCTGCACCTCGCTGCTGGCTCGGTGCTGACTTTCGTCTGCCAGCTCGCTCTCCGGAAAATAGACTGCACTTTTTTTTTTGTTTTTTCGGGTGCACAAAAAGCCGATATTTAACTTGATTTATTTCTGTAATCTAGCGTAGTTGTTTGGGAGTGCTCCAACATAATAACGGGAGATATTCTGATGCCCAACGCAGAGAGAACAAGTTTATTAAGCTCCACTGAGACCAATCCGGAGGTAATCCTGACCCCTGGCAGCCACAGCACAGCACCGAGAAAAACACAAGCAGTAAATCTCAGCTACTGATGCCAAGGGGTTAACGAGCTTATTTCCGAGACGAGGATCCAGCAAGCCAGCTCTGAGCGCGCCCGGAGCCCTGGCAGGCTCTCCGCGGGGGAGGCGGGCTGCGGACGCCGGCGGCGGGGCCGTTCCCGGAGCCCGCGCGCCTGCCCCGGCGCACGGCGGGCCGACACCGCCTCCCGGAGCGGCCCGTGGGACGGCACGGCCTGGCCGAGCTTTGACACGCCGGGCACCGTCTAGCGCAGAGTAAACGGCTACCGGCGTCCTCTCCAGCATGGGCACAAAGCCCGGCAGCGCCGGGTCCCTCGCGGCCCTTCCTCGGGGGAACGGGCCGCTGGAGCCGCGCGGTCTGCGGGCGTGGGAGAGTCGGCACGGGAGAATCGGGTGGGCGCAGGAGCCACGGGCGTGGGAGACCTGGGCACAGGAGCCACGAGTAGGTGCAGGAGCCATGGGCATGGGAGAACTGGGCACAGCAGCCACGAGTGGGTGCAGGAGCCATGACTGGGAGCGGGAGCCACAAGTGTGGGAGCATCGGGCATGGGAGCATTGGGTGCGGGAGCCATGAGCATAGGAGCCACGAGCACGGGAGCATCGAGCAGGCGTGGGAGCATCGGGTGTGGGAGCCACCAGCGCGGGAGCATCAGGCATGGGAGCCACGAGTGTGGGAGCATCAGGTGGGTGTGGGAGCCACAAGCGTGGGAGGATCGGGCGTGGGAGCCACGAGCACGGGAGCATCAGGCAAGCGAGCATCGGGTGGGCGCGGGAGCATCGGGCGCGGGAGCAACAGGCAAGCGAGCATCAGGTGGGCGCGGGAGCCCGGCGCGGAGAGGCGGCGGCGCCGCTCCCCCGTGCACCCCGGGCCGGCGCGCGAGCCCGGCTGCGGCGCGGCGTGTAGCCCGACGCGCTGCTTTAATGAGCCCCAATTAGCATATTTAGAGCAGCCTGTTCCGCGGAACAGCTTCTGTCACACGCTCCCTTACATAAGCCGTGGTGCCGGCTGAAGGGTTTGGTAACGTTGCTCAAACTAAAAGAAAGAAGAGGAAAAAAATAAAACAAAACCCCACAACTACAGCTTCCAGGCACCAAGCAGGAGACCAAAGGGGATTAACCGGGGGGGATCAGCACCCCTTTGACCGCTCGGCCGGGACCCGCCAAAGCTCAGGAGCGGTGACAGAGCTGGGAACCGGTTCTCACCTCCCATCGCCTTGGAAGAAGGGGGGAAAGCAGCGGGGAGCAGGGAGGCGGGCGCCAGCTGGGAAAGGCGCGCTCGCCCCGCGCTCGGCCGCGCCGCGGGGGCAAAGCGCGGCTTCCTCCGCGGCTCCCCGCGGCCGCCCTGTCCCGCGCAAGACATCGGCCCGACGGCGCGCTAATATTCTCTGCAATTAAGGCAGCTCGCTAATCAGCGCCGTGTCAGGCCATCTGTCACGGCAGCTGATCCGCGGCGGAGGACGCACACCTTCCCGCCCAGCCTCGGCTTTGAAGTCAGAGCAGCAATCTGAGGATTGGAATTTCTAATGAAAATCATGACAAAGTTGGCAAAACCCCAAGAAAAATGAAGGCTCCAAGCCACATAATTACTAGAAGAACAAAATTCTGTTGCCACTCATAACTGGCCTGGAAAGTTAATTAAAACGTTCGCGCATATTTGTAATTATTAGAAAAAGGCGAATGGCTGAAGAAAACCCAAGGCTTCACAGACGCAGCGCAAGCCCTGCTTCCTGAAAGAGCGCGCCCGACGTCTGCGCTGGCCTCATCAGACCCCCGAGGTCTGCAGCACCGTGCACAGCAGTAATACACGGCCTCAAAGGGAGCCAGCGAAGCGGGAGCCCCTTAGAGCCGCCCCGCGCGCCCCGGCAGCGCAGCGGCGTTACGCCTCCAGCCCCGGGGCGGCAGCAGCCACGCCGTCTCAGCTCAGAAGTGTTACAAACACACGAGTTTCAGGTAATGGCTGTGCAAACGAACAAGTCCTACCACACCTTTCCAAAGCTTCCTTTTCCCAGCACCATCAGGAAATTGAAATCTGAGAGTTTCATCCGATCTCTGCTTCCGTTGTTATCGAATTTAGAAATCGCATTTGTCGTCTTCTCATCGGCAGCCTTGGATCCTGGACCGATCTTGGCTCTCTGCAAGGATGGAGATGGGACAGGGAGAAAGAGAAAAATTACTGAATATAGTTTGGAGAAAGGTCATTGCAGACAGAGGTAGTGCTCCTGAAATCCCACGTTAATCAGCTCTTCTCTAGGTCAAATGCTGTGCTGAGCCCCAGAGACTTTTCCCATACACATGACAGAGACAGAACCACGAACACCACTTCGGTAAGTCATCAAACACAACGCATTACGCTCTTCAGCTTATTCTCAGTTAATCTCTTCAAGAGACACCAGGAACCACCTCTCTCATCATCGCTCGCTGGGAAGCTCCAGCTTCCCGTCTCTTCCCTGCAGGCTTCAGGACACGGCGGGGCTCCCCATGGAGACCTGGAGAACCTTCCCCAGGGGAGCTGGGCACCGAATGGGACAAGTGATGGACACCAGCAACTCGTGTGCTCCAGTCCCCCGTTCTGCCTCAGGTTAACCACTTGTCCATAGGGTTTCCACACCCTCCCTAGGGAAGGGGCTCAGCTGCAGCAGGGGGTTTCTAAACCAAAAGTGAGATGCGGATAGCATTAACCCTCCCGGAGCCCCCGCAAGCAGCAGGTGTGGAAGAGCGTGGCATCTCCGAGGAGCGTCGAACATTTAAACCTTGAGCTCCACCTCTGACAAGAGAGCAGATGCTAGCCCTCAACACGTCCCATGCCACCCAAAGCAGCAAACTGGGAAAACGCACAGGCTTGAACGCGTTCCTTCTTCACGAATCTGACTCATGTTTCAATCTCGCCTCATGAGAAAAGGACAGGTGACTATAAATATTAATGTAAATGTTAGAGTAAAATAAGGGAATTTTTAACAGGTTTCAACTCTGTTACTATCTGCTCTCGAAGGGAATTCTACTCCTGTGCCAGTTCAGGCTGAACACAAGGAGCTGCACATCCATTTTGGGGAAAAAAGAAAAAAAAAAACAGAATAGAAAGCACCTCTCCTGCATCCCCAAGCAATCACACGAGCTGGTTCAGTCACAACTACCTATTAAGGAGCCTTTCAACCCCCCCATTTCTAAACACAAAATCTCATCAGTTGCTTGGCACCTTCTCATTGGTCCAGGGCTATCTTATTTGCTGAACCACAATTTGTAAAAGCTATCTCACAATTTATTCGGTTTTAATTTTTAGAAATACGCCACAGTGTAGAGCTTGCATCGAGCTCAGTCTAGCATGAAATTCCATTAACCCGATTCCAGCAGTTCAATTTGACTGCTGCTCACAGCTCCTCCAGATAGGAGCCTTACAAGTAATCTCCAAGCCTTTGCTGCTGCTAATTGGTTATTGCAAGGCTCTCCTTGCTGTAAAATTCTCCATTCAAGGTCACCTGCAACACCTACAAACACGCGAGAAACTCCTGCACTGAAAACTAAAGGAACGGTTTCAAGCATTTTCAAACATCGTAATTGCTAATGCAGCTCTGCAGAAAGTGCCGCGGGGAAGGGGCTGCAATCACTCAGCTGCCTGGCACCTGCTACTGCTGCCAGCGGCCGCAAGCACTGCATTCAGCGGGGAACAGAAGTTCCGACATTTAAAAGGAAATAAAGCCATCTTTCCAAAAGGGGACAGGCTCTGCGCAGAGCAGCCCTTGCGTCATTAGGAAGCCAGCCTCGCGCTGCGCAACTTTACCTACAGCAATCCCGACACCACCCCATTGCCAAGCTATGTTTGAAAGAAATGTTGACTTATCAGCACACAGACAGTCATATCGCGTGAAAGCTTCCCTAAATACTCTCACGGTTAAAAAACAATCTTGTCAGATCAAATTTGACGCTAAATTAACCTCTGTAAAAACAAGCTTTAACAAATTTCAAGGGCAATCATTATGCTTCCATTAAATTACATGCAAAAGCACACCTCTGCGTTTCAGACGGGCACATTTTTCTCTTGCACATTTGCAGCCCAAACATTGCAGCCCTGAGGCTGGTCAAGGGAATTTGAAGGAAACGCTGGCCCAACCAGGATGAGACTTCCGTTCCTGATCAAAATGTCAAAGAACACCACAAAGGGGGGGGAAAAAAGGTACAGGATTTTCATTGCTTCATTTAAGCAAACTGGCAATTTTTAGCGCTGGCATTATCAGCTGCGTAGGCCAAGCGTTTCTCACGCACAGGCTTGCATCCAACTATCTCGGGGGAAAGTGGCTTCAGGTCTCTTTTGTTGCCTACAGCCACTCTCAAAGCTTGTGTTTGAATAGCTGCTGCTTCAGTCACATTTAGTCTTGCATTTGACCTTGATTTCCAGCATCGCAATACTTTCACAGGAGATGAGAGGATATAAACACAATACACCTTTTCAGAAAAAAACAGGCTAAGTATGAAGCTAGGCCAGAAGGGGGAAAGGAGAGGGAGCCGTAAAGACCACCCTTCAAGTGAAGTAACTTGCTTTTGCTATTATGTGTCTCTAATGTCTGTTTCTAAGTGAGTACAAAAGTCCTTTAGCTTATTTTTAACGTGCTCCTAAAGCTCACACAATCTTGAGACCTTTTTAAGTTTTATGACTGAAACATGCCAAATATTGCTCACAAAAAAAAATGAGAAGTACTTGACCTTCGTTATCCAACTCCATTTGTCACACTTAATTTACTACATCTGAATTTATGCAATAGCAGCTGATGTTCACATCTATCAAGCTGTCCCAGCAAGCGGCTGATAAAGGCTGAGCAGAATTGGCAGCGTCTGTGCTGCACGTCCTCACGCTGCGCTTTTGCCTCCAAACTCTCTCTCGCCGAGCCGGGACGTCCCCGCTGCAGACAGGAGGCTGCCGGAGCCGCAGCCCGCAGCGACGCCGCAGGCTGCCGGGAAGGGCGATGCCCGCAGCCAGCGAGCAGCGGCAGCTCCGCGATGCCTCCCGCCGCGCTCGGGGCGGCCCGCAGCAGCCACGGCCAAGCTGGTGAGCTACAAGGATTTGTCTCTTTGCAGCGCTGACTTGTTCCCCACTGAGGATGCGATTCGGGGAAGATGCCGCAGGGTGAGGATACAGTCGCAGTCTGGAAGGGTGGAATGATACTTCCGGGCAACGTGTCTTCTGATCTGTAGTCAACTCATCCGAGACTCCAAACATTCCTGTGATTTTAACACTGTCGCAACATCAAAAAATGCAAGAAAACCAGGGCAGGTAGCTAATTCTTTATAAGACTGACAAAGTGTTACACATGGTATATGTTATGGCAACTGTCGCATCAAAACTGTCTTATTTTCTTGCATATCCAGGGAAGTTATATACAATTGAGACTAAAACAAAGAAAGGTCATTTAGAAAAAGGAGCCCTCTGGTCCCACACTGCAGTTACGGACTTCAGGCTGACTTCCGTAAGCTTTATTTCCTATATGGCTCATTTCATACATGTCTCCAGATGTAATGCATTCATTCGCAGGGCTCTGGGAAGATTTTAGCTATATTGAAAAATGGTAAAGAGCTATTAATTCAGTAATGTCTGGATCAATCATTCTGGCAAGAGCTTCCATGGCTTATTGAGTAGTAAATAGGGATTTCTCCTTGAGGCCTCCTTGAAGGGAGAGCTGGACCCACACTTCACCAAAATCTATAAAGGACTAGCACTGAAGTCTCACCAGCTTCAGCCCACTTCTGTTCGGATCCTCGGTGCCGCTAGCGCGGAGCCCCGGCACGCTCTGCTGCTGGCAGCAGCTGAGCTGGGCCAGCCGCCCCGGGAGCCCCAGGTGCGAGAAGGCTCTGCACAGACTTCCTCGCTCCTCGAAATCCCGTCTCCAAATTCACCCCCAAAAGCCCATCGCTGTTACGTCCTTTGCTTTTCACAGGCACCAGCAGCGCTCTCCCCGGGCGCCTGTTTTGCACCTCCATCTGCGGCGGGGCCGCGTGGGCGGGAGCTGGCAGCCTGCACGCTCCAGCAGCACCAAGCGCTCCGCTCCCGCCCTCCCCGCGCGCCGCCGAAACGCCGCCGAGCCGCACGCACAAGCCAGGAGCGCTGGCTACGCCCGCTACGCCCGAGCAGCTTCCCGGCTGGCACAGTGAGAAACCTGAAACGGGCAAAGCGCCCGCAGGGACCTGCTCAGCCCCGCAGCCCCCCACCGCGGGCTCGGCTCCGACGAGGCGCCGCCACCCGCCCGACCTCCGCTGTCGCCTGGCCTTTTCCACCTGCCTCAAGTCCAACCAACGCCGAGCCCGACTCCTTGTTCACGGGTTGCTCCGCTACCCCGGCGCAGAGCAGTGCTGCACGCTCAGGCGAGGACGTGCCACCTACAGCCCCGAAAACGAAATCGCTGCCTGGCGCCTTCCGCCCTGGCGCTGGGGCTGACGCCTGCCAGCATCTCACCAGCGCGTCTGCCGGGGGCAGGTCGGCGCAAAGCGCCTCGGCAGGATCCTTTCCGAGAAGCACCACCCCGGGGAGAAACCGGCCCCGGTCTGCAAGGCGGTGAACGGAGGCTGCCAGGGCAGGACGCGCAGCGGGGGAGAAGGGTTTCTTTCCGAGATTAGTTCCAAATCCAATTGCATCAATATCTTAGTTTATCTTAGTTAGTTATACTAATTCATAGTAAGCAACGTAACAGGAAATAGGATGGACAAATCCTATTACGCTGCACCTCAAAGGGAGGCACAGCTGCTGCTTCTCGAGCCTTTCCAGCCCGCTGCCACCAGGAACGTGGTTACACTAGGCACCCCAGGGCACCCCGGATCTCGTCCCTCCTCAATCAGGATAGAGCCTGGGAGGTACATTAACTGAGCTACTTCCTCAGCTGGCTACGCTATGCTAATTTTTGCAAACAAACCGAATTACGTAATCCCTAACAGCAAGTGAGGTATTATCTGAACGCTGAAGGAAAGGCTGACGTTCGTCGCGCTGCTTTTGTCTCAGTAAGAGCAAACGACTGCCTAAACACGATGCAGCAGAGACGTGGGACCACGCAGAGGCTTAGCGGTGCACAGAGCACGCAGCAAACGCCGCCACAAAACCGCGCCCGCGCGGCACTCTGCTGTGTTCTCAGCCCGACACCGTCGCCAGAGAAGTATTTTCCCGTCCCTCCTCTTCACCCGCGACGAGTGGCTGCTCCCTTCCCAGGGAATCGCACGCAAAGACACGTGCGCAGAGAGGCCACCGTGTTTCCTGCTTAAAGCGCTCCAGGAGGGGAGACGGACAGTTCGTTTAACGTGCCACAATTAGAACAACCCCAGAAGAAAATTCTACGTGAGCGATTCGTACCCTAAATCTCCAGCTCCTGGTTTACCCAAATCCTTTTTCTTTTACTTGGTGTCCTGAAAACTTTTGGGAAACCATCGCCTTTGGCTCGGGCGTCGCAGCTCACCCTCGTCCCCCGGAGCGGCGCGCCGTCCTCGCCGTGGCGCCGCGAGGCTGCGGCGGCCCGAAGGAGCTGCCGGCCGAGCCCCGGCCCCCGCTCCTCTCCTCCGCGCGCGCGGAGCCGGCCTTCCGCGGCGTCGGCCCGCTGCAAACCAGCGGCGCGGGCCGGGACCGGGCGCCCCGCGCCGCTCGGAGCAGCGCCCACAGGGACGCGCTCGGCGCCAGCACGGCGCCGGCCCGGCCGGGCGCAGCAAGGTCCTGCCTCCACCGCCGAGCGGGGCCGAGCCGCTGCCGGAAACCTTCAGATCTTCAAAGCGATTCCGTTTTTTTGAGGAATTTAACCGAACGACTTACCTTCCGCAACAAGGGGCGCAGCCCGCGCCCGGCGGCAGGGCTGCGGCGGCACAGCCCGCATCAGGCTGGCGGCAAGCGCCGAGCTCCCACGGAAAAAGGAAACCAATTCACCTCAAACTTCTGCCTCAGCTCCTCGTTTCCTTCTTCTCCCTCGGGGGGCACCGGGACGTTGAAATACTCTCCTTCCTCCTGGCTCAGCAGCTTAAACCTGGAGGGGCACAGCGAGAGTGTCACGGCCGGCCGCACCAACCTCCCCGGGCTCCCGCGCCAGCCCCCCGGCCACCCTGCCCCGGGGCCGACGGGCCCCTAAACGCGCCGCTGCCCACCGCCCGCCGCGGGCTGCTTCTGCCTCCCCTGCCGCACAGGGCGCGCGGCCAACGCAGCCGGCCCGGCCCCGCCGGCGACCGGGGCACCGGGAGCCACCGACGGCCCTTCCGAAACAGCAGCCAGACCCGAAACGCGCGGACGAAGCACGTCGCGCTCGGACTGCCCCGAGCGTGCTGGCGCCCGGGGAAGAGCCCGTCCCACACCGCGCACCCCCCAGCAAAGGCAGGCCACGGCGCCGCTGCAAGGAGCACACTCCGGAGGCACGGAGAGCGTGCTCCGGAGGCGCAGAGAGCGTGCTTGCTTGCTCCAGCGGTGCAGAGAGCAGGCTCGCTCCAGAGGTGCGGAGAGCGTGCTTGCTTCCTCCAGCGGTGCAGAGAGCAGGCTCGCTCTGCAAGCATGGAGCACACGCTCCGGAGGCATGGAGAATGTGCTTGCTTGCTCCAAAGGTGTAGAGAGCACACTCATTCCGGAGGCACAGAGAACGTGCTCCAGAGGTGCAGAGAGCATGCTTGATTGCTCTGGAGATGCAGAGAGCACGCTCGCTCCAGAGGCACGGAGAGCACGCTTGCTCGCTCGCTCCGGAGGTGCGGCCGACCCTTCCTCCGAGCCCCTCTTCTCCGTTAACTGCACTTGCTCAGCTGTGAAATATGCATCAGAGCTTCTGCTGGAGTTTATTCCAGCCAAATCCTGTGACAAGGAAAATTACTTAGGTCTCCCGCTACATGATTTTTAGGCGGCCGGGAAACCATCACGCTCGCCCTGCGTCAGACGCAGGCTGCGCAGCGGTCCCAGCTGGAGCACGCACATCGCTCCAGGTGACTGCAAATTTAGCAGGAAATGACAATTTCCTTTCTTTTCTTTTTTTTTTTTTTTCCTGGAAAGAAAACTACGTCTCAATCAAGGTCCATTTTACAGTAAGCGAGGCTTGCAGATCGGAGAATACCGATCAGTTCTTAGCTTTGTACAAAGCCACCGCTCCGTGCTTCGGGGCGAAGCGGATGCTGCAAGCTCCTGCTGCGCCGGGGGAACAGCCAGTGCGCGCAGCACGGGTCCAGGCGCAGCGCCGACGCTGCAGCCCAGCACCGCATCTAGCAGCCGCCCCAGCGCGGGGACGGCGTGGGACCTGTGTCCCAGCGCGGGGACGGTGCGGGAACAGCATCCCGGTGTGGGACCCGTGTCCCTGTGCAGGAACGGCATCCCAGCGCGGGAACGGCATCCCAGTGCGGGACCCGTGTCCCTGTGCAGGAACGGCATCCCAGCGCGGGAACAGCATCCCAGCATGGGAACGGCATCCCGGTGTGGGACCCGTGTCCCTGTGCAGGAACGGCATCCCAGCGTGGGAACAGTATCCCGGTGTGGGACCCGTGTCCCTGTGCAGGAACGGCATCCCAGCGTGGGAACAGCATCCCAGTGCGGGACCCGTGTCCCTGTGCAGGAACGGCATCCCAGCGCGGGAACGGCATCCCAGCGTGGGAATGGCATCCCGGTGTGGGACCCGTGTCCCTGTGCAGGAACGGCATCCCAGCGTGGGAACAGTATCCCGGTGTGGGACCCGTGTCCCTGTGCAGGAACGGCATCCCAGCGTGGGAACAGCATCCCAGTGCGGGACCCGTGTCCCTGTGCAGGAACGGCATCCCAACGTGGGAACAGCATCCCGGCATGGGAACGGCATCCCGGTGTGGGACCCGTGTCCCTGTGCAGGAACGGCATCCCAGCGCGGGAACAGCATCCCGGTGTGGGACCCGTGTCCCTGTGCAGGAACGGCATCCCAACGTGGGAACAGCATCCCAGCATGGGAACGGCATCCCGGTGTGGGACCCGTGTCCCTGTGCAGGAACGGCATCCCAGCGTGGGAATGGCATCCCGGTGTGGGACCCGTGTCCCTGTGCAGGAACGGCATCCCAACGTGGGAATGGCATCCCGGTGTGGGACCCGTGTCCCTGTGCAGGAACGGCATCCCAGCGTGGGAACAGCATCCCAGTGCGGGACCCGTGTCCCTGTGCAGGAACGGCATCCCAGCGCGGGAACAGCATCCCGGTGTGGGACCCGTGTCCCTGTGCAGGAACGGCATCCCAACGTGGGAACGGCATCCCAGCATGGGAACGGCATCCCGGTGTGGGACCCGTGTCCCTGTGCAGGAACGGCATCCCAGCGTGGGAATGGCATCCCGGTGTGGGACCCGTGTCCCTGTGCAGGAACGGCATCCCAGCGTGGGAATGGCATCCCGGTGTGGGACCCGTGTCCCTGTGCAGGAACGGCGTCCCAGTGTGGGAATGGCATCCCGGTGTGGGACCCGTGTCCCTGTGCAGGAACAGCATCCCAGCGTGGGAACGGCATCCCGGTGTGGGACCCGTGTCCCTGTGCAGGAACGGCATCCCAGCGCGGGAACAGCATCCCGGTGTGGGACCCGTGTCCCTGTGCAGGAACGGCATCCCAGCGCGGGAACAGCATCCCGGTGTGGGACCCGTGTCCCTGTGCAGGAACGGCATCCCAGCGTGGGAACAGCATCCCGGTGTGGGACCCGTGTCCCTGTGCAGGAACGGCATCCCAGCGTGGGAACGGCATCCCGGTGTGGGACCCGTGTCCCTGTGCAGGAACGGCATCCCAGCGCGGGAACAGCATCCCGGTGTGGGACCCGTGTCCCTGTGCAGGAACGGCATCCCAGCATGGGAACAGCATCCCAGTGTGGGACCCGTGTCCCTGTGCAGGAACGGCATCCCAGCGCGGGAACATCATCCCGGTGTGGGACCCGTGTCCCTGTGCAGGAACGGCATCCCAGTGCAGGAACGGCATCCCGGCATTGAACCCATGTCCCAGCGTGGGAACAGTGCGGGACCTGCATCCCAGCTTGGGATCCTCTTGAACAGGAGGAGGCAAAACACCAGTAACAGGTGATTTTCCTCCCTGAGCTACCGCAGCCGCATGCGGGCGCCACGTGCCGCGCGCTCAGTGTGCCTACGCTCTTCTCTCTGCTAATTCTTCCCTCTCTAAGTTCTCTCTGCCTTCAACGAGAAGCTCACAGCTTCCGCCGCGGAAAGGACGGAGAATCCAGGGTGCTGCTTTGTCTCACGTAATGCAAATTGACTCATACGGTTTTTGGCTGCCAAAGGACTTACAAAACCTATTTTAAATTACCCCACTTGATGTGGAAAGGTAACACAGCTCTCAGGCACCGGTGACTTGGGGAGGCACGTGTCCTGCTGGGGAAGCTGACGCGGAGAGGCGCAGAGCCGCCCGGCCGGCGCGGCCTCCCCGGGCTCGCCGCGCGGGCCGGGACCTCGCGCCTCGGGCCGCGCTCCCGCTTCTCCGGCGGGGCAGCGTCCGAGCGGCCGCCCCGGGCACAGCTCGCGTCCTTCCCCCGCGGCGAGCGACGCGGCTCCCCGCCGGCGCGGGAGCGGCCAGCGCGTCTGAGGTCCCTCGGGGAGGGCCGCGCCGGCGGGCAGGTCCCCCCACGGGGCGCGGGAGGGTCGGCGCCGCGCCGCGCTCACCCGGACCCGGACCCTTACCATCCATCCACTCCCGCCTTCTGCAGTTCGGATATCCCGAAGGACAAGGAGCCCATGAAATCGTTCCTGCTGGTCAGGTCCCAGTCCCAGATCTCCACGGACAACCGCCGGTCCTTGTCCGCCTCCTTCAGCTGGCTGCGGGAGAGGGCGGGAGGAGGCCGGTTTCCACCCGCCGCGCTGCCGGGCCCCGGGGAGGGCTCGGCGCCGGCGCCCGCCGCGCCGCGGGGCCGCCTCCGCGGAGCGGGCGCAGCGCCGAGGCCGCGGCGCGCCCGAGCCGCCTCCCAGGCGAGCCAGCGCCGTCCCGCCGCGTAACTAAACCAGGGCGGATGCAACCGCCCTAGCTCCAGCGCCGAGAGAAATTAGTTTACAGGTTTAAACGTTTTTCTTGTACTTACAATTTAAATGTCTCGTTCCACTCAGGATTCAGGGAGCATTTTATAGTTTTGGTCTTCTGTTTGCTTTCATTTTTGGGGTCAGGGATTAGCTTAAGTTTCACGTAGGGATCTGACAAGCCATTAGGATCCATAGGAACTAAGTTTTTAGCATCTCTTACTGAGGAGAAAAAAAAAAAGAAAAAAAAATCAATATTCAAACCATGACAACACACGTAAGCCGCGCTGGCCAACGCGCCCGCGCTCCGAGCGCGGCGGGGCAGCTCCCCGCGGCGCCCCGGCAGCCGGCGCGCCGCGGAGCGGGGCCGAGCGGGACGCGTCGCCTTCCTGCCCGCCGAGGGCACCGGCCCCAGCAGCGCTCTCTCCAGCAAAGCCCAGGCAGCTCCGGAGGAGAGTCCAGCGCCGGGCCGGAGCAGTTTCCGATTTTCTCAGGCTGCTGCCGGTCGGTCCGAGCTGTCCGCGCTGCTGACGGCGCTGCAGAAGCGCTGCGCGGGGCCCGGGGCGCGGGGCGCGGGGCGCAAGCGTCCCCGCACGCGGCTGCCTTACCCCGCTCACCACCGCCGGCTGCAGCGGGAGCACCGTGACTTTACTCCTGTAACGCCCAGACGATTATTTTCATATGCCATTTAATAAATTAATATATATTTTCTAAATTTCAGACATAAATACCCAGTCTGCACTTCCAAGGATACACAGCAGTTATTCTGTGGGTTAATTTGGACTCTCAGTCAAAATCTGCTGCAGAAAGCTTTGTACCATCCAAGCAGAAAGGCTTGCAATCTGCTCTGTGAAATCTCTAAGTAATGAGTTTAATTTCCAAGGACCCTGCAAAGGCTCCGCTCTGATACAACCCGAGTGCCTTCCTCTCAGTCACCCTTTATCAGAGGGAGAAGAATACGTATTTTCTCATCACTGTTACAGGCTTTTATCTGTGCCTTTTTGATGGGGGAAAAAAAAGTATATCTTTATAACCACATTCTTGAATTATAAAATACAAAAGTGCGTTAGGGAAAAATCCCACAATAGGTCCCGACGAGCCGGTACCCGGCTGGAAAGCAGACCGCACAGGAAGCGGTCTTCACCGCGCTCGTAAATAAGCAGCAGCGACTGCTTTTGCTGTTTGCAGGCCTGGGAAGCGCATTCGAAGCCCAGCGCTCCCGGACCTGCGGGCACGGCCACCGCCAGCCAAGCACCCCTCCAGACCTTCCTCTTCTGCATAATTCAATGTTTAATTCCTTGGCTACTTTGCCTGCAACTTCGGGCAGGCAGAGGCAGCTCGGCCGTGCCGCCCCGAACCAGCGGCTTTGCTCCGCTTCCCACCGCGCGACCGGCCAGGCTGGCGCGCTCTGGAGACAGGCGAGGAGCTCCGAGACTCCCCGGGCCTTTGTTCAGCTCTTTGCAGAACAGGAAAAGTAATTCCTGACCCTCACAGTCAATCAGTTTATGCCTTGAAGCATGAGATTTGATTACTTCATGTTATTATCTCAGCACGCAGACCTAGACATTTCATTAATGGAAATAAAATTATCTATTCATTTAAAAAAACAAAATGCTTCTGCTTTGACCTTAAGTAACTTTCTGATTTTTCAAGCAGAAATCAACAATTAAGTGAAAAAAAAATAAAAACCCTGGAAAGGGCAGTGGTGGTATCTCGTGTGTCAGAGGAAACGCGCTTTCTCCAGCAGTTTATGGCATTTCTTTGACTGCTAAATTTGATGCAAAATATTTTTACATCTCCTATCGTGACAGCTTTGTGCGTCATTAAGCAGCAGCAGTATCGCTGCCGTCAGCTGTGAGCGAGAACGTTACGACCTCATCTGAAGTAGCTGTTTCTGCATCCCTCTGGGCAGCGGGAACGAGCCGACGCGCTTGGTGCCCCCCAGGGCCCCCGGCACAGCCCGGCACGGCACGGCACGGCAGCTCGGGGCCGTTTGCTAATTCTTCGCTAAATACGCAGTACCATATGGGGGTTCGCTTTTTTGTTAAAAGAACAGAAAAAGCCAACCACAAAGCCCGCCCCTCCCCAGCCCCCAAAGAGAGCTTGCGCCGGCTGCCAGCCCCCCCTTCGCGGGCGAGCGAGCGGGGCCGTTACAACGCTCCCGGCACTCAGAGCCGCTGCGCCCCGCTCGCTGCCCGGCCCCGGCCCCGGCCCAGCACCGCGGCCCCCGCCACCCCGCACCTCTCCCGGGCCGGTTTGGGGGGGGGGGGGGGGGCCGCTCCCACGCTGACCGCAGCCCTGCGCCTGCCTCCGTCTCGGGGCCGCTACCGCCCAGCCAGCGCCTGGCACATGGATTAACACCCTCGTGCATTAAAACATTTAATTAATGCTCTGCAGAAGAATATATTTGCACATGCTTATATAATAGAAAAGCACAGGACTCATTACGGCTGCATCTTCCTGGGCTGGTGATTATTAATTAATGCACTTCCAGCTCGTTTATCTAATCGCAGCATAACTGGTTTCAGTTTTGGTCAATGTTTGACTTCACCAGCTCGGTAAGCAGCGAGGCTCCGGCCCCAGCAGCCCGTGCCGGCGCAGCAAGCGGTGCCAGCTCCGAGCGCGGGGCTGGCGCTGACCCGGCTGCAGGGCAAAACCCGGCTCTGCTCGGGCGGGGAAGCCTCAGCCACCAAGCACGCCACACGACCCTCTGCATCCCACGTACGCATCAGGACAGGTTCCCGGCAGTGTGAACTGCTCCCGATTTTCTGGCCGTTTAGTCCCTCTGGGCTGCCGCTTCCCTCGGAAGAGGAACAGCCCCCGGCCGACCCGCAGCTCTGTGCACTGCGTTTTCCCGGGAAATGCTTCGCTCCAGCAAGACCCAGCTCCAAGAGGGCAGCGGGGAATCCTAACCCCGGCCAGGCCAGCGGCAGGACGGCAGCGCCGACGCACGGAGCCCTTCACGCTGCTACCGCGCGGCAGGTCTCCTCGACAAAGCTCCGTGCACCTTCTTGTCTTACCGGCTCCGAAAAGCACGAACTGGAAGCAACAGCTTTACCGGACTCCAAGCCTCATCCATGACTTAACTTCATATTCCCTCGCTCCTCCGTTCCCCAGACTCAAATATTCACGTCTCTTAATATGGCAGACTCAAAATAATCTGCACTGGGAAACGTTTCTATTAGGGAAGCAAAATGCGCAACGCCTTGATGACATTTTAATTTGCTACAATTTCCCACTTTATTCAGCAGTCTTTTCCCTCTAACAAGATCCTCGGTCACAGCCCGGAGCAGACCGTGAATACGCATTTGCTCTTGTCCAGCGTTTCCTGCGTGATGCTCTGTCACACTCCATCGCTTCTGCCTTCCACGTCGGGCACCTCGCACAACGCGCCCGCCGCGCCGACCCCAACGCCGCACCGCGGCCGGCTCGGCGCGCCAGGGCTGACGAGACAGGAGCTGCGGGCACGGGCGGGACAACGCCGACCCGCTCCGGGGAACCCTCTCTTCGCATTTACGGGGCTGCAACGACCCCTGAGGACGGGACAGCGGCGACAAGCGCCAGCAGATTTGCTGCGCGGAAAGGGCCAGGTCTGCTAAGCGCCGGGCTAAGAACTGTCCAAGTCACTTAAGCATCGCTAAGCGACTTTCAGAGGGAATTAAGAGCCGAATTTGCTTCGACAACTTCGCAAGTCTTGTACAACACTTCTAGGCACCAAAACACTTTGTTTACCAGGCCCAAGGAATCGCTTTTACTTCGTCAAGCAGTTCAAGGAGCCCAGGGCAGCCCTCGCAGCACCGCGGGGCACGGGGGCATCGGGGGGTCGCGATTTGCCGTCAGAGCAGAAGCAGAGCGAGCGGGGCCGTTCCCGGACCGGAGCACAGCGCAGCAGTCGCTCCTCAGCCGCCGATGCTCCCGCACTGCTTAGCACCACGTATTGAACCTTTCCCGGCTCTCAAAACTCCATCTGGGAAATTCCATGCAACGCGCACTTGTCCATCTCAAAGCGAAAAAAATTCCAGCTACTGCATTAGCAGAATGACGGACTGGCGTAAGGAAGCGCTGGAGAGATTTTATGTCCCTCAACTCTCCCGGAGCGGACGGAGGGCAGGAGGATTTGGGGCTCGGGTCAGTGGCTTTAGGGGATGTTGTGAACTGAGAGGGGCAGGGGCCAACTACTGATGCTAATTCGGCACAGCAGCGACTGCTGCGAGGCTTTACCATCGCTTAAAACGCCTTCGGCAAGCCGAGCTGGCAGCACAATTCGCATTTCTGGCCAGTTGCTTGTGGCGTAACGCACCTGCAAGAAGACACGTTTTCCAGTCGCATGCACCCCTTCCCTAGGTCTGGTCTTCGCAAAGCTGCAGAGAAGCGCTTTAAACGCCAGTCAGTCTAAGTGCACGGAAACGCCGGACAGCCAAGCACGTTTCTACTTCTGCTCAAATCCGCCTTGTCCAACTAGGCGCTGAGCCAGAGCCTGCCGCCCACCCCAGCGCGAGGCAGGGTGCCTCATGCCTCCGCGGGCCAGCGGCCGAGGCAGCCGCGCCAGGCGGGAGCGACCCGGCCCAGGAGAGGAACCGCCGGGACGCAGCACGGGGCGGCGCTGGAGGCGGCCGGGCACCCAGCCGGGCGCCGGCGGAGCGGGAGCCCCCGTCCCGGCACCGCCGAGAGGTTATTCCAAACCAGCGAGGCGGCGGTTTGGAAGAGGCTGCTCCCAGCCGCCCCACGGGACGGGGGCTGCCGGCCCGTCCCGGGATTTAGCCCTGATGTCCCGGGAAACGCAGTGGGTGCTGGAAGAGGTGCAGCCGGAGCCACGCTCCGGGCGCTGCCGGCTTCCCGGGCTGCTTGGCGCTGCCCGCAGCTCGCCGGCGGCCCCGGGCAGCCCGTGCCCGGCGTGGGGTCGGGGACGGCACCGGCAGCTGCTCTGCAGCAGAACCGGGACGAAACCTCGGAGCCGGCTCGCGGCGACGTGCTGACACCTAGCGACCGGCTTCCCGCGTGGGAGCCGCCGCGTCCCCGCGCCCGGTGAGCGTGCGAGGGGCGTTTTCTGCAAGCGTGCAAAGGGCCTCTCCCAGCAGAGCTTCGCTGCGAGGGTGAATTTCCAGGCAGCCCAACCGGGACGAGGCAACCGGCGGCCGTTTCGGCACGGCCGCTCAGCGGCAGCCCAGCCTGGCCCCGCGCAGCGGCTGCCTCCGGGCGCAGGCCGGGGCTTTCCCGGAGCCGGGTTCGCTGCGGGGCTGCGCCGAACGGAAACCTCATGCCAGCCCTTTGCACGGACCTCAGACAGGGCGTCTCAGGGCACAGGGCGCATCGGAGCGCAGGGCAGCACGAAACGCTCGAGAAGGGCTGCGGGAGCCCCGCGGCCGCCCCCCAGCCCGCTCCGCGCTGCCGCTCAAACGCCCCGGCTGTGGCCGGCGGGCCCGTTCCGCAGAATCTGGCCTCCCCCAGCCCCAAACGCGCGGCGGGGAGCGGAGGCGGCGCCTCCGCCAAGCGCACAGCAGCTGCGGGAATGGAAATCTCTGCGGAGCGGCTGGCGCGGAGCCGGAGCGAGCAGCGGGAAGCGCCGTGCCCGGCGCACGGTGCACGGGCAGCGGCTCGCGTCGCCCCCCTGCCAGGGGCATCCGCCCGCCCGCCGGTGTGGGGAAGGAGAGCAGCCCCCAGAGCGGGGGACGCCCGCGGCGCCCAGCCGCTCCTCTCCCGAAACGCCCCCGCTGCCTCGTCAGCCGTGCAGCAGCGCTGGGGAGCGCGGAGCTTTTCCCTGCCTTTCTGGAAGAGCCAACAGATGACATGTTTTCACCAACACCTCCATAAAGGGCCCGAAATAAAACAGCCTTTCAAACCCAGCTGAAGGAAGAAAAGAAAACGCAGCTGCACGGAGGGAGGCGGTGGGAGCTGCTCCCCCGAGCGACGCGCTCGTGCCGAGACGCCTTCTGCGGCGGTGGGCCAGCGGCTTTGCGTGCCCCTGGTATTTTCAGTAACTTGATATTCTCCTTAAAGACGCTTCTGACAGTGCTGGAGCCCAGAAGGGCTGCTGCACTTAGGTACCACGACCTTCTGCGTGGCACGGTCAGACCACGCCAGCCAGAGGTTTTGGGCTGCCTCTTCCTGGAAACACGGAAAACATTTCCTTAGGCACAGCTGAAAAATCTGACTTTTATTTCTGCCCGCGTTTCATTTCAGCTGCGTTTCATGGTGCTGCTGCCGGGGCGGCTGCGAACCCCCTGCAGAGGTTTCTGAACTAGGTCTAGGGCATCTCTGAGACAAACAGGTGGGATTCAGTGCGCCTTGCCAAAAAGCGCGTTTTTCCTCAGCTCGCATCGTTCCTGCAGTCATTTTCTAACCTCTCTCCAATTAATGTCAGTCTTTCCCACGCACAACCCTTCTCCAGAGCATTTCTGATGGGCTAAGCCCTGCGCTACGCGGCCCTGCGCGTCTTGGCGCTCGCGACGCACCCGAACGTCTTCTGCTGCCAGGCTGAGGCCGCCCGCGCCGCTGCCGGGCCGCTCTCGGGCCGAGGGCCACCGCTCCGCCGCGTCCCCCCGACGGACCGGCCCGGCCCTCCCAAAGCGGGAGCGGCTCCGGCCAGAGCGGCGAGACCTCGACCCGCCGGCGGACCGGCCGAGAAGCCCGCGCCTCCGCCTGACCTCCGATCCGCGCCGAGGACGCAGCTGGAGCTGTAAGAGATGCTCACGGGTTGGGTCGGGGGGAAGCGACCCTTCCCGGGAACCCCAAACTTGGGTGGCAAAAGCCTCCTGAGGAGGTTTAACCCTTTCCCCACCACGAAGCGGGAACGGAGAAGTTCTCATGCAGGAGAGCAGGAAGCCGGGGTCCGGGACCGAGACCGCGCCGACGTTCGTGGAGCCTCTGCTGCTGGCGGCGTCCAATCTCCCGGCTGCGGAGCCCCCGCGGCGTTTCCCGCGGCCGGGTGCCACGCGAGGGCCCCGGCGCCGCGCGCGTCTCCCGGCACGGCCCGAGCGCCGCGGGGCTCATCGGACGCGAGGGGGTCCGGTGCCGCCGGGCTCGCGGCGCCCCGCGGACGCGGGGGGACCCCCAGGCCGCGCGAGCCGTCCGCGAGGGCCCGGAGAAACAACGAGCAAACGCAGCGAGGGGCAGTCACCCTCCGGCAGTCCTTGGCGGCAGAGAGAGACCAAGGGGCAACGAGGGGGCGAAGAGGCAGGGCGCTGCGCTCCTGCCTCGCCAGCCCCGCGCCGGGCACGCCGGGGCTCTGCCGTCCCGCGGGCACGCGCAGTGACCGCCAGGCCCCCGGCGCGGGGCTCGCGCTTCGGTCGCACACCCACCTACGACGGTCAGAACGTCTTTCTCGATGTCAGCCCTGATGAATATCCGGCCCCGACGCTCGGTGTGGTCCGTTCCGCACAAACTCGGGACGTTCATCACGCAGCGCTTGTGCACGTTCATCATGCAGGCTGCAGAGGAGGAGAGGAAAAGTTCACCCAGCGTCTTCTGGCATTTCCCCTCTTAGCTCACATAGACGTTCAGAGCGGATTAGGAGGAGGAATTTGGCCTCCTTTTGATGGAGCACGTTTGTGCGAGCAAACGGACCTTCACACCCAGCCGGAGGCCTGGGGCCGCAGCAGAGCCCTGCACGGGCACGGGGACCCGCTGCCACCAGCGTTTCGGTTGCAGACCTTGCCTAAAGGGATGACGGGGCTTTTAGCCCTCGCTCTAATTACTCAGAATTTTAATGGCTGATCAGACCTCCCTTCCACACGCCCCCGGTGCAACGCTGCGGGTTCAGCTGGGCTCACCAGGGCCTAAGAAGGGGCACCAACCCCCTCCCCTCGTGGTTTTTTTCTTTTTTTATGGGGGGGGTAGATATATTTTAAACACATTCGTTTCTTCCTGGTAACATTTTAAAGGTGATAATGAATACACTGTTCCCATAACAGTCAGCAAGCTTCTATATTTACGAGAAAGCCAGCACATGGCGAGCAGCAGCGAATGCTGCTCCCCGCCGACGGCGGAGGCACGTAAGCAGACGCTGTGTATTCACGGTCCGCTGAAGCAGCAGTGTGCTAGATTAAATTGGGAAGTAACTGATCTCTCTCTATCGCCTCCCCCCCCTCCCCGGGGTATTAATCCCCCCCCCTGCGCTGCTCCCGGGCCCGCGGGCCGCCGTCTGCAGCAGCAGCGCTTTCCAGAAAGGCTGGGCGCTCGCGGAAGATGCCGGCGCCGGCACGGCCACAGGGTGTCAGTCGGAGCCGGCGCTGCGAGAGCTGCAGCTGAAGCTGCGCCCGGGCACACGGGCAGGATCCCAGCTGCTCCCCGTCCCCGTCCCCGCTGATTCCCACCCCTGCCCAGGAGCTCTGCCAGGCAGGGGTCCCTCGGGGCCGGCCCACCGGGGCAGCGACGTGCCCGGTCCTCGGGGAGCCTCGCGGCGCGGCGCGTGCCGACGGCCGGCCAGCAGCCGAAGGGGAGAAGCCGTCACCGCATCCCAGGTGGGCTGGGAGCCCCTGGCCAGGGTCTCCGCGCGCTGGAGCTGCCCCCCGGGCTCCCGCTCCAGCAAGCGTGCCCGGCCGCCAGTCATCCGTCCGGCTTCCTTTACTGCAGCAGCGGCCACCGATTACAGCACTTACTGTCGCATTTCATCCCCTGGTGGATGAGCCCGTACAGCAACGACCCGCAGTGGTCACAGAAGGTGGGACTGGAATATGTGTGGATCTTAAATTTGTGTTTGCTCCGAGGATCCTAAGAGGAAAATAAAAGATAAAGATTATAAACTTGCATCAAATACTGGCAGGGAATCAACATCCTTTGCATTTCACATGCCAGCTGGCTTTGGAGGTACAGTTAATGGACTTCAGCTAGCTGCCACCAACTGCTGTGGACCTTATCCAACAGTCACCAAGATCCAGCTTTATTACTCTGTGTGTTGCTATAACAATTTACTGGGTTTTTTTTTTTCAACTTGTTCTTAGCATAGAAAATGCCAGGTGAAATTGGTATGTAGAAACCCAACATAAGGCCTGGACACTGCTCAAGTTCCACGTCAAGTGAGCGGAGTAAGACAGGAAAAAATACCCATGATTTCCATACCCAGTAAACATCTTTGTGTTCTGATGCCAACCACTTTGCAGCCTGCTCCTACGGAAACAAGCTGCTTAAGGTACACTTCTAATATTTTCAGCTTTCTTAAAGCCAAACGCAGACTTTATTGCAACCACACGGTCTGCAGCATGCTGGGAGAGCTCTGCGTCTTCTGGACACCATCTGCAGTTGTGTACAGACAGCATGGCAAACAGGGCTCTTAACTTCTAACAAGAATCTATGGAAATTAAAGCCAAATCAATTCAAAAGAGAAACATGACAGCTTCTTGGAAGGGGGAAGATGGAACAACCTATGGAGGCAAACCAAGGATTTGGTATTTCTTATTAAATTCCAGGCAAGACAAAACAATTCTGGAAGCCCTGATCAAGCCTCAGCTGCAGGGTACCTGGAAGACACCTCTAGGTTTGTGCTATGCGGGAGGCAGGACTGAACAACATGACTCCTCCTGGACGCGGAACAGGGAAGGAAGCGTCCGTGCGAGTTACTGCGGTTACTGCAGGAAGCTGCGGCAGGGAACGCAGAGCCCTAGCAGCAGCGTGCTGCCTACTGCCCTGTCCTGCCAAGGGAGAGACCCACCGGGAGGTGGGAGACGCTGGTGGGAGCCGGGAACGGCGCCGGGCAGAGCGAGGGGTGCCGCACGCGGCTGTCGGGCAGGCAGCTGTGCTTCAGCACGGATGGAGAGCCCAAAGCAAGGAGGCCTGGGGACAGCAGGGCGCGAGGCAGCCTGCCCGGGCGGTCGGCGTGCTCGCGGGCAGCACACGTGTTGTGGCATCCCCCATGCAACGGCTTGGCTGGCAGGCAGCTTCACGAGCCACAAGCAGGGCCAGAGCAGCCCACGTGGACGAAGCAATGGATCACCGCCAACCCCCCAGTCAGCCCTCCGGCCAGCACCCCTTGGCCCAGCTACTCTCAGCGCAAGGGTGAGGGACAGGAGGAAGGTCACAGCTCTCCACATAGCACGTCCACAGACACTTTCTCTGCCTCACTGCACCCTCTGCACCTCCTGACCTTCCACTGACATATCTGCTGAATTTCGGGGGAATAATTTCTCTGCTTCCCTCCAGCAAAGATAGATGGATGCAGCTGCCAAGTCCCAATTCAAATATCATCCCGTGTTTTCTGAGCTTCCCTCTTACTGCCAGGGACTCCTCGCTTTAACCAGAACCTGAAGCATACTCTGGCACCTGATCTTACATTATCACTTTTCATACCCTGGTGAAACTCAGCAGCAACTGCTTTGCTTCCATTTTCCAGAGGGCAACCCTGTCCCCCTTTTCCTTCCTCTGTAGCAAGAAGGAAAATCAGTGACACTTGCTCCAGAGGTCAAGAAGAACAGCAAAAGGTTGTATCATCTGGCTTAGCTTCAACAGCACCTGAAAAACCTACTTGTTATGAGCTTGGGCTACCAGTGATGGCCTCCCAACCTCCAGATGCTTGGCTTTCAATCCAATTCCCCTCAGCCTAGAGCTCACCAGACGTGCAGTGAGTGGCCAGGATTTTGAAACCTCATGTGAAACGAGGATCCTGAACTGGATCGAGCTTGTTCTTGAGAGCTGCTCGTCCACACTGCTGCCGCAGCGCTTGCCTCCCAACTCGTCCTGCACTGCCCTCAGAGGTCCTCGGCTTTCAAAGCAGCCGTTCCTGGTTGCTCCAAGCCTGGCACAGCCTGATGACCACCCCTCGCCTTACTTTCTTCTTGCTCTGCCATAAGGAGGCACCCTGAAGACAAGGAGCCCTCACAGCAAGCCTCGCTTCTGAGTAGGGTTCAAATTCCAGAATCTCTCTCCTGAGATTCTGGAAGCAGGACTGAAGCAGGGGCTGAAGCCAATGCCGAGCATCAGCTGGCTTGGTTCCCTCTCGGGTTAATTGTTTAAAGGTTAGGGATGAGGCATAGCTCCTGGCTCAGCCATTTGAGCTGACTAGCTTTTTAATGGCCTGGAAAGGTGCCCAGGCATTAGGAAAGACACCTTTTCAGGGCACTGTAAGCTAAATAAATAAAGAGCAGAGTCAGAACATAGCTAGGCTTAGCTGCCTTCCCCTTAAATTATTTTTCCCATCATTACCACATTAAAGCTTTCAGTTAATCACGTTAATAATCTATGCATTCTTTCACAACACTCCATCTCGCAAGATGCCTCCTTCCAGCAGCGCATTTGTCAGCGGGATAATGAGAAGCCCGAGAGGATGAGGGTTAACAATTAACCTGTCTTCTGGAAACCTCAAGCTACCAAAAAGACAATTCATTAAGTAATACCGTACTTTTGAAAGCCTTCTGCATTCCACAGAGACACGAGAGAGCAGAGAGAAGTTAAACACAGATTTTAGGCTGAAAGAGCGAGGCGGGGGGAAATCTGCCCCATCGTGAAAGCGTCAGGAGGAGGTTTGAGGAGCGTGTCTCACCAGCGCGTTAGAGCCTGCACCTCGCCCCAGCTCGGTCACTGCCAGAGCTGCCCGCAGAGCCGGCGTGGGAGCAGAGAAGGGCCGGTCACCGCGCGAGCCACGGCCGGAGCTGCTGCCGCCACGAGCGCGGAGGACACCGCGCTGATAAACCCTCGCACCTCGTGAAGACGCTTACAGGTTTAGCCAAACCCTTGCCCTGGAAACGTTGTAAGCCATCACAAAATTACCCCGTTTGATTTTCTAATCTGAACTCTGTTTGCACAGAAGCTCAAGACTAACTTCATAATCAGCTTTGGCCCTTACGACGAGGAGCCCTTTGATCGGTGCGACCCGGCGACACACACCTCTGTCTCCCGGGACCCGCTGACAGCCAAAGGCACCAGGGAAGGGGCAGTGCCCACGCGTCCGAACGTCGAGATCAGCGAGAGCAGGGATGCAAACGCCTCCGCTCCCCGACCGACCCGTTCTCCGCGCACGTGTCGGCGTGCCCCACGGCAGCGCCGGTCCCGCTCCTCCCTGCTTGCATCCCGACGCAGGAAGCTGTGCAGACGGACCCGGCACCGGGGCAAACGCCGGCAGAGGTCACGTTTTGGAAGACCTTCCAGGGAGACAACGCTGGGGACGCTACGCCGGAAGCATTATATCAGCTAGACACAGTTGCTAATTAAAGGGATATTTGCACCCTTGGAGCACTGAAAGCCCCGTCCATCCGCTCGCAGCACGTGCCGAGCCGAGGGACTGCTGCTGGTGCCCCTCCGCTCAGGGAAGCCGTGTCGAGCCGGTGCCGCCTTGCACAACCCGGAGGAGCCGTGCCGGGCTGGTGTGCCGGCTGCTGCCGGCCCCAGAGGGTCCGTTTTGGGGACCTGTGGCTGGAGGCAGCCGAGGGCTAGAGCAGCATGAGAGCCAGAGCCCGGAGCTGCGCGAGGGCGGCGCAGGAGCCCGGCGAGGTGACACGGCGGTTGTTTCTTTCAATGCAGGGGAGCAGGAGCGACCTGTTTCATTCTGACTGTTGCTTTAGAAGATGCCAGAAACTCTGGAAATTCTGGATTTCATTTCTGAACAAGGCTGAAGTCTTTGTACAAAGAGACTATTTTTGTACTGCAGAGACAGTTAGAGATGACTAGATCACTGCTTATGCAGATGCTGAGAGACGTAAAACAAGAATGGTTAAAAAGAAGTTTGCCAAGAAAAGCAAATCTGCTCTTTCTTCCACCCTACCAGAGCAGAACGGTCTCCTGCAGAACAGGACAGGAGCAGAGTTGAGAACTGTCGTTACGAGCGTGTTGCCGCACTGAGGCCTTCACGAGCAGAGCGGCTGCAGGCCCGCCGGCGCGAGCGGAGGCAGACACGCGTGTCCTGAGGACGTGAGCTGGCGCGAGGGAGCGAAGCCTTGGCCGGGGAACAAGAGGCACGAGTGCTGACTTTGCACCGGTCCCCTGCGAGTCCCCGCCCGTCTCAGGAGGCTGCCTGAGCTCAGCAGCGGGTTTCTGCTCTGACGCGGGCCACCGCAATGCTGCCTCTCCGATCTGCAGAGCGAGCCTCGCGCACGTCGCCTTCCGCTCTCCGCGCGCTTGCCCCAGCCCCGGCGCGCGCAGGGCGACGAGCACGCCGCAGCGCGCCGCCCCGCAGCGTGCACAGCGCCCAGCCTGCCGCGCGCCGAGCCCCTGCCTCACGGCAGCCCGAGCTTCCAGGCTGCTCCACGAGCAATGCAAGAAATGCGATTCAGAAGCGAGCGAACGACTCACGGACGTCGAGGTACCCGGAGCGCAGCCCGGCTGGGCCCGCGTTTAGGCTGGAGCCCGGCAGGAGAGCAGCGGCGTCCCGCCCCGGCTGCGCCTCGCGCAGAGCCCGCGTCCTGCCGAGGGACGTGCCCAAAACACGCGCAGCTCACCCCCGCTCTTCGTTACAGCCAGTCCCGCGAAGAGCGCGGGCGCTTCCTCGGCTTCCCCGCGCGGGCTCCGCTCCCACCGCCTCCTCCGCGCCGAAGCCCCGCTCCGTGGCTCGGGGGGGGCACCCCGAGGGCCGCGGCTCTTCTCCTCTCACCCTTTTCCCTTAAGTAACTCTCCGAGGTAACGGAAAAGCCGTGCTACAACCCAACGCGTGGGTCGCACGCCCTCCGAGCGCGCCCCGGGCCGGCGGAGGGGCAGCCCGGGCTCTGCCGCAAGGGCGAGAAGAACCACAAACCACACCCGGCCCTGCGGAAAAAACGCAAGGTACCTCGGCGGGAAACGCAGAATCGCACGACGGTTGTTCTTTCCTTGCTTCTGCCAACACCGAACAAAACAACGAACTCCACGTCTGAAGAGCAGGCGAAGAGGACCTGGTCGTGATTGCTGGACCCAATCAAGAGGCAAGAGAGCATGCGAACCAAGCAGCCCTAACTAAAGACACACAGGTAGACAGATATGGAAGAAGAGAGGGGACAGCCTCTAATTCCCAATCAGAGCTTAAGAGATGTGTGAACCCGGCAGGTGAAAGAAATTAGCTCCGGATGAGCAGGGGAAGCCACCTTGCACCAGAAGGTGCTGGGAGGGAGCAGCACAGGTACATCTTCATCCCACAGGAGCGACCGGCTGTCTCTGCTGGCACAGCACGCAGCAGGAGCCAGCACGGGCACCAGCTCAAGAGGCAGATGGCACACAACGAACGAGACCCAGAGAAGTTAATTAGCAAGACAAGAGCAAGCAGCAAGTGTCAGTAAGGCCCTGAAGACCCATGCATGCACCAGACGTTTGGCATCCCGGAGGCATGCGGCTGTCGTGAGAGGGCAGGGCCTCAGGTCTCTAAGGTAGGACCTCAGCACCAGGGTGCTTAATCGAGCCTCCAGGAAGGCCCCGGTTTGACTGGCACAGCTAGAGAGGAAGGGAGGTGAGCCGTGAAGCAGACCTCCACCCACCACACATGCAGATCCTGCTGATAACCCCCCGACGCTACCCTGCGCGAGGGGCCGAGAGGCACGGCTCACCAAGAGAGACCCAGAAAAGCAGACACTCGAAGAAGCCGCTAATTTTCAGAAAGTACAAATGGTGCATGTTTGCTCTGCTTCTGAAATCGCCCCGTGGACTGCTGCCACCCCAGGCTTGCCCCAAAGCTCTAGAGAATAAACCAGGCTACACTGCTGCCTTCCCCTGCCCTGGAGCACGCGCTCTCGTCCGCGAGAGGAGCTTCACGCGGCTCTGCTGGGGCTCTGAGGACAGTCAGGCATTCGACCAAGCTGCCGAGACGTCTTTTGCGGTGCCTCCTGTGCAGCACAAGCCGAAGGGTTTGCTGAGGTAGAGCCATGCTCCTCGCACGCTGCTACGAGTGTCCGTCTGGGACGGTGACCCCGTGCAGAAAGGGACAGCCGCATGCGGGAGGACGTACCGACTTGCTGCAAAGCCAGCCGTTGACTCTGAAAACATTTGTATGATCCATAGCTCTAACACATTCTCTATGAAATTTCTCTCTTGTTCTAAAAGAGAATGACATCAACACAATATTTTCTTCACTACAAACACACAGTTCTAGAGCTTTTCAGGAAAGGAGGCGTTCAAGAGAAAGAAAATTAGTCCACCTTCAGCAAGCAGACAGCATGGAAATAGTAAAGGTGGCCCAGCGAGAGCATTACTGCCTTTCAGTAAGCCACTCCTAAAGCTGCAAGTGCTGGAAAAAAATCAAATGCAAAAATGAAATGCATGAAAACGAAGCTACACCAATCTGTTACTTTCCTATAGCAGCCTGGATATTTATTGATGCATCTTGATTAGCTGACCTTTAATAGAATAATGCAAAGAAGGTCATTTTAATGATTATTTTGTCTATCATTTAAATAATTATGCATTCTAATAATAGCTCCAACTATAATTAGGTTTGCCAACTGCATTGCATTATACATGCCTGATTTCAGTTCCTGAAGACCTTGCTATATTCAGAAAACTTCAGCTTCAATGGTCACGTTAACTCTGCCTCTTGCAAACAGGTGAGCTCAGGAGTGTCAGAGCTCATAATAAACATTAGAGTAGTTTAGTACTGGAGCAAAGTCTGTTTTGGCTGGCCGTGCTCTCCAGAATAGCTCACCAGTTTGGACTTTGGGGATGAACAGGAGAGAACATGACTTAAAAAACATAACTAGAACCAGCAGCATTTTGTTTTTGCCCCCAAACATCTGCCCTGATGTGCCTGGCTATTCCACTCAAGTTATAGAAGTTAGCTAAAAACTTGCTCCCGATTTCTCCTAACATCTGCTACCTGCGGAGCATTTATCCCACCCCCTGAACTTTGCTAACCAAACTCAGAGTGCTCCCATCTCCAGCTCGCTGAAGCTTTTCAAGCCACTGCCTACCTGCAGCTCTCACTCCATTTCTTGCATCACTTACTAGCTCACAGCTAGCCAGCCCTGCGTAGCAGACCATCCTCAGCAAGCCCATCGCCTAAAACGTAGACTGACTGTAACGCCTCCAGTCTTCAAAAAGAAAAGAAAATTCCAGTGATGACTTAAAAGCAATCTGCAATGAAGGCAGCAGCAGCCCCAATGTCTCCAGTACCAGCATTTATATTTAGAGCTTCATTCTCTGTTGTATGAGGCAATTACTTTTCACTTAAAGACCTTATCATCTCTGTATAATTAGTCCTCCTTTCCTGGACAGAAGATTCGTATTTGATAGGCTTTTGCAAGGTTAAACATACATATACATTCTGTTCAAGGAGGTTCAAACACAAGCAGATCAAACAGAAAACTGTTCCAAAGAAGGGCTATTTAATGATAACAGAAAAAGACTTCGACATTTCTCAGCTCTCCAGTTATTTTGTTATGCTCTGAAAAGTGTAAAATGTCAGCTGCCTCCCAAGGTTATATGCTGGATACATGCACAAGCTATTCTTTCATAAAGCACTTAAGCATATACTTAGCTTTAAACACACAATAGTTTCCCTTAAGTCAGCAGAATTACTCAGGTGCTTAAAATTAAGCATCTGTATACCAATAAGCATTTTATAGGATGTAAAAAAAGTGTTTTCCTTGACTCTAAGGTAACTATGAAGTACTAAAAGACACAGAGAGATCAAGGGCCAACATTATATATATTTTTTCGTTAATATAATACTTTTTCTTGATGGGCTCTATCACTGGCGTTCTGGGGATGAAAACTTGCTGTCTAGCTAGACAGCAAAGCCCCAGAGCAGCCTGGAATGTGGCAGGAATTGCAGCACCTCTTGTCTGCAGCTGCAGCCAAAGCAGCTACGGCTCTGCTCTGGCCCTGCAGACGCCGGGGCTGCGGCTGCCATCCCTGCAAAAGTCACGTGGCCCCTCGGAATGAAGAACGTCGCAAGGTTTGAACAAACACAATAAATTAAACTCATTCTTTCTGCAAGATTTAACTGGATTTTAATGCCTGTGAAGGGAAAGACACTTACCAGATTGCTGCACTTGCGTTAAAAAAAAAAAAAAAAACAAAAAAAACATAGCTAAAATCGTTACAACCTAGATCCTATCAGCACTTGACATAATTATAGGTCGCTCTGGATTCATGCCGTGGTTAACAACAACAACAGAGCAGAGGAAAACTCCAGCTTTGCATCAGTTCAAAATGAAGCCTATATCCTCGGTACACACAGCATTGCTATTTGCTGAAGTAGTTTTCCATCTCCCAGTTCAAAGCTCCTTAAGGATGAGATTGCCGGAAAAAGCTTGATTCCCAGGACAAAGTTTGCCCTGCCTGCATCCCCCAACTGCCCCGGCTGGCAGTTGTCAGGGGGTAAAAAGCAGAGGAAGTCTCCTAGAGGCTTTTGCCAAATAGCATAAAAATCCAGCTACAAAAGGGCCGGTTTTGTTCCCTGTTCTATACCCTAAGCATCTGCCTTCCCCTCTTCATTTTCAGCAATAACGTATTGAAAAATTCTTACCCAGCCCCAGCCTTCAGTGAGGGCAGGCAACAGAAAATTTGATCAAGGGCTTTTACTCTTGCCCTGGTATCAAGTGGTGCCTCTTAAAAGGCGGCAACATGGTTTTAATTTAGACCTTTCCCTTCTCGGGCAGAGGCTGCCCACGGGTAAGCCAGAGCCCGCCGCGAGGAAAGCGGTGCCCCCTGCTCGGCCTCGCCACGGCGGGCGGCACCGGGGACGGGCCCCCGCTGCCGGACGCCTCCGCCTCGGACGGGGTAGAGGGCAGAAAGCAGCGGTCAGCCAAAGCCCCGCGCAGAGTCGGGCCGAGCGCCTCGCAGGGACCCGCCGCTCTCCCCGCCCGCTGCGAGCCGCCGGCCGAGCGACGAGCGAGCACGCGGACGCGGCGCGGGCTGCGCACGCAGCCCAGCTCACGAGCAAATCCCAGGAGGTGGCGTTCGGATCGCAGCTTTCCCTGCTCTCCCCCTGCCAAACCTCGTTTTCCTTGAGCAAGGTTAAGTGGTTTCGGCGTTTCGGGATCCTTCGGTTCCAGCTCCCTCTGCTGTAACCGCGTTTGCTGGCACCTTTCTGCTATTTTCGCATCACGGCGGGAACTGCCGCCTCCAGCTGTGCCACCCGCGCGCCAGGCTCCAGAGCGCTCGCTCCAGCCCGCCCGCGGGAGGAGGCAGCAGAACTGCGGGTGCCGCAGGGCGCTCCCGGGAGGCCGCCAGCCGCTCGGCTTTGATTTGCGGTTGTGCAGGTCTCAAAGAGATCGAAACCCAGCGCCCGGAGCCAGGCAGCTTCCAGGCTCTGCTTATAAGGAGGAAGCGCGCGGACTCTCGCCCGGGCTCGCGACGGTGCAATGCTGCTGCTCCGAGCGCTCCCAGATCACTGAAAAATAAGCGCACTGCCACGGAGAGCCCACGTCCCACCCCAAAACGCCACCAAACCCCCGTCTGCATAACAGCCTGCAGCAGCCTCGGCGGCCCTGGGGACCCGGCTCCCACCGCGCCCCCCTGCAACCACCCTCTCCCCTTGCCCAAAGCCACCCAACGCCCCCTCCAGCTCCAGCGCGCCTCCTTCCCAGCGCCAGCCTCGGGCGGGGGGGGGGCCTGCAGGGCCCTGCGCAGGCAGCACCTGCTTCTTCAGTTATGCATTAGCTGGAATAACTTTATAAACAAAATTTCACCTCTGCATGCACAAATATGTATATATGTATGTACACATACATATATAAAATATATATACATACACACACACACATAAAAATATACAGACACATATGTGTCTCTTAGCCTTAGGTCTGCAGGCTGCTGGATTTGCAAGTGGGTCTTGCTGCCATTTTCTTTACGAGTTTTAGATGACAGAGAGAATAGAGGAGAGAAGGTGGCAGCGTTGGAGCTAAATCTACATGGCTAGAAGGAATTTCGCAGCATGATGTTCCTTAGCAGGAAAGGTCACTGCAAAACCTCCGCCGAGGAGGCAGAGGCAGGGAGGATGGGAAACCACCCAGGAAAGCCAGAGGCATCAAGTTGCAGCGTGCAAAACCACCTCTTCCCTCCCAGGCACCTTCGCACCCCAGAGCAAGCCGGCCCGGAGGAGCCCTGCAGCGGCGAGGGCAGCGTGGGTAAGCTGCTCGTGTGCACGCACGCACGGGCACACGCACGCACGCACGCAGCCTCTTCCGCTGCTGCACCGCACGGATCTCGACCGTCTCTCTTTGGTGCAAACCCAAAGGGTCCAGGCCGCGGAGAGAGAGACGCTCATACCCCCGTCGAGTCTCATCCTGGGCCGGACCCGACGCAGCGGAGCGCTGCTCCGGAGCGCCCACGAGGCGCCACCTGCGAGCAGCGTGGCGAGGACAGCACCTCCCGCTTGTGCCTCCACTGGAGGACCCGGCCGGCTTGCACCCTACGCCCGCCGTGCGCGCTGCCCCCGTCCCGGGGCCGTCTCCCCCTCCGCAGAGCGCCTGCAGCCCTTGGCTCGCACGGCCGCCGCCTGCGCCTCCCCGGAGGCCCCCTCCTCTCCCTCGCGTGCCGGGCGACGCGACACAACCCGAAACGTCCTGAACTCGTTCAGCTCAGCACGCTCCAGAAGCTTCAGGAGATACCAACCTCCGCTACCCTCCGTGCGCGAGGAATTGCTCGGAGGGAAGGAGGCAAAGCTTGACGTGCCTCTTCTCCGACTTGGTTGCTCAACCTGTCTCACCGTTTGGGTTCCTGAATTTTTCTCCATTTCTAGGAAATTTGCATAGGGAAGAAGTGCTCCTGCACTGGAACACGAAGGTTTCTCTTGCTTATAAACAGATTATTAAAAAATTAGACTTTAAAGATCATAAAGGAAAAGGGTGTTAGGTGTCTAGAGCAGAAAGCTCCACGTTTTTGTCGCTGCTTGGGAACCTGGGGAAGGTCCCAGCTCCCCCCCAGCCCGGGGGCCAGGACAGAGCCTGCATCCCACAAGCACGAGCCGGCGCTGGCTTCCGCGGCCCCGGGCGCGCGGCGGGGCTGGACCGCCTCGCCGCACGGCCCCGGCGGCCGATCCTGGCCTTCAGGTTCGCGGAGCGGTGTTACAGAGCAACAGTCCGCAGGGCCAGAGCATTTTGGGATGCATTAATCTCTCCCGGGTTGGCATCTCTATTGCATTTCCTTTTCTCCTCCAATAACTGATTTTTAAGGTTCAATAGCTACCAATTCACTCTAATTAGTAGAAATCCCTGTGGAGAAGAAAGCCTTTAGTGAGGAAAGCAATAGTCATAGGCAAAGTGCCCAGGGGGAAAAACAAAACAAAAAAAATAGGAGAGCGAGCGAGAGAGAAGACAGTATATCTTGACTAATTGCCTGATGGGAAATGGAAATAAAACTGGGCTTATCGAACTGTGCATAAACCGAACCGCGGTCCGTGAGGCCGGAGAGCACCTCAGCCCCGGCAGCAAAGCCGCCGAGCGGGACGTGCAACGCGTTCCTGCACCGGCAGAGCCCGGTGGGGCTCCCCGGGCGAGCAGCCGCACGGGAGGAGCTTGCTGCCTGCACGGCTCAGCACCCTGCCCAGCCCGAGCCCCCCGAGCCCCTTCGCAGGGCAGGCTCAAGGCAGCAGTCGCCCGAGGCGGGTCCCGCAGCGCAGCCGGCTCTGGCGCTCGCGGAGCAGTCAGCGCGGGCTGGAAGCGTGCGAAAGCTTCCCTCGCCCCCGCCGCGCAGCCCCGCGCGCTCACCGAAGCCGGCGGTGCGCCGAGCACCCTCTCCGGCAGCGACGGAGCCGTCAGGCAGGCACCGGCACCGTCGAGGGCACGCGGCTACGCAGCCTGGAGGCTGACAGCAACAAGCAAACGTGCTCCAAAAATCCCTGAAATGGAAGCGGGGCCGAGCCGGAACCCAACGGCGAGCCTTGAGAGGGGCAGGAACAGCGGGAGCCCCTCGCCGTCCCCGGCTGCCCCGCGGAAGGGCTCGGGGCTCCTCGCCGTACCCCCGCAGGGAACGGGGAAGCGCGGCGAGACCTGCGGGACCCCGCGCAGCAGCAGCTGGAGAGCCGGCCGCGGAGAGCCCGGCACCGCCCGGACGAGGACAGCAAGGCGTTCCTGCACCGGAGCAGCCGCCTCTCGGGCAGGGCCGTGCCGCGCCGGGCGAGGCTCCGCCAGCGCAGCGGCCGTTTCCCCAAGGAGCTGCTCACACCTCGCGCCCCGACGCGAGACGGCGGCCAGCCCGGGCACGGCACGGCGCGGCGCGGCGCGGCGCGGCGCGGCACGGCACGGCCCAGGCACGGCACGGCACGGCACGGGGCGGCGCGGCACGGCACGGCACGGCACAGCCCAGGCACGGCACGGCACGGCACGGCACGGCCCAGGCACGGCACGGCACGGCGCAGGGCGGCTGGCAGCCCGTGTGCAGCCTCCACCCCCGCTCGCGCGTTAGACTTCCTGCTCCCACGGCTTCTATTTTTACGGGCGGGAGCTCCGGCGCGCTGCAGCTTCCCCGGTTCAATCTCCTTTCTCCTAGCTGCTCCCCGAACCAGCCCGTTTCCGCGGCAAAACGCCAAAGCTGCCAGACCGACCCGAAACGCCGCGGCAGGAGGCGGCCGACAGCTCGGGCGAGCGGTGCCTCGCTGCTCCGTCCCCGCCTCTCGCCCCAGCAGCGCCGCGGCGCTCCGCCGAGCTAGGGGACGGGGAATTGAAGTCAGCTGGCTTCTCTCCAGGTTATTATTATTTTTTTAATTTTTATAGAACCTCAGGAGATACCTGCTCCAACGCCTTCGCCCGGGACAAAAGGGATCGATCGGGACACGCAGTCAGGTCCTGCGAGGAGAGGGAGGCAAGCCGGCCAAAACCCTCCACCGCAAGGTCAAACTAGCTCTTCAGCACTTAGTGCTTCTGTGTTTGCTAATGAACCCCGAAGGCAAAAGGAGAGTTCACCCGCCAGACGCTTTCAGCGTAAGCAGAATTTTACCGAGAGGGAAACTGGGGCTGCGACTCAAGGGACAAATGGGAGACGGGGCAAAGTGATGGACACCTGAGGCGTCTCCGGATAGCAGCACGGTCTCTCTGCTTTACTGAGAGCAAATTATTGGATGATTTGAAAGTATTTTAGGTGCCTCAGAGTATGAGAGCCCACCTCACTCTGAACAGCAGTGAATTACAGGCGCACGTGCAGTGACGTGGAAGCGTTAGCAGCCAAAACGCCCAGAGGTCTTCTGCAAAGCGCGTGAAGCGAGGAACGATCAACAGACACGAGCGCTGGAAAAGGATTCAGCAGACGCCACGTTGCGTTTGCACCAGAGACGGAGAGCGCGGTTACTTACATCAGAAGCAGGGCCTTTATCGGCGCCGGGGCAGGAGAAGGTAACGAACTCATGGCACCGCTTGTGCACAACGAAGCAGCAAACTGCAAAGAGAAGACAGCAAAAGCGTCAGAGGTAAGTTGAGGGATCTGCACCACGCGAAACCCAAACTTGAGGCTCTTCCACAGGCATACACTTTGCATGTGCAAAAGCATGCGAAAGCATTAGTCTTCTGTTTCTTTGTATATAATTAATTAGCATCTGATTATGGCCGTACGCCAAAATTGTGTTTTATGTTCTAAACAATAAAGACGCTATTAACTCCAGTTTATCAGAGGAGGCATTTAGGGTGCTAAGAAGGTTTCTATAAATAAATCTGTGGCGGAATTAAAAATCTTATTGAATACTATCAACTGGACCAGACGTTTCAGTAGGACTAAGCAGAAGCAGCACTGAACGAACGTCAAGGGAGGGCTGGGGACCCACGTATTCCCCTTGAGCCCCCCGTCACTCCCCGCAAACGCTCTGCAGCAATCCTCGTGCACGAGGAGCGCACAGGGACAGCCGAGCTGCAAGGCACCTGTGTCCAAAAACGGACGACTGCGCTGATGCAAACAAGCGCACAACTTTCCTCCCACAACTCTGCTTTCTTTAGGAACGGCACCGCCGCGATTTGCCAGGCCAGGAAGACGCACGCGGCGACGGCGGAGTCGTCCTTCTGGAACAGCGCAGGAAAATTCACCCTAAAGCGCCATTACCAAGACCTGCAAACGTGAGTATCCAGAGGGAAATCCCCGCGCCGTAAAGCAGCACACGCGACCCGAAGCTGCCAGCAGCACCTCTGCGGCCGGGCAAAGGTTTGCTCGCAAGGGCCAGGCTGTTCCCTGCGCGTCAAGCGAGCGCCTAACTCTCAGCGACGGCCCTTGCGAAGGGCACCGAGCTCACGCACGTCGGCACCGCAGCCAGCGGCCCGACTCGTTCCCTGAGAGCCCCGACCCCCCCCGGCCCTCGGCGTTTCTCCGGCGAGAAGCCGGGCGCGTGGGTCTGGGGGCAGAGGCACCGCAGCAACCGCGCCGTCGGCCGGGGCATCGCCTCCGAGCCAGCGGCGTGAGCGCCGGCGCCGCGTCGGGCCGGCGCCGCGTCGGGCCGGCGCTGGCGGCCTCCTCCAACGCCTTGGCTCGAGCTGCGCCGCAAACAGAGCGGCCGCTAATTTTGTTAACGAGGCAAGGCCGTGCAGAAGTTGTGTGTTGGTTGGGGCGAACCTGGGCTTGGAGCTTGGCCATGAGCCTGTCTCGGGGGTCTCTTGAACGCTTTGCTGCATCCTCTTCCCTACAGCACTAGTTACAGTAACTGCAAGAGCAATTAAAAGATAAGATGCATAATAATAAAACAAAAACAAAGCATTTCAAAGAAACTGCATGGATAAAACAACTGGAGCAGCACAGAAACAAAATTCAAGCTTCAGTTGCATGAATACAGGAATTTTAAGGAACCAAGGCAAGTGATATTTGCCATTAAACTCACAATCCCAATATTGTGCCCTGCTACACCCAGCTTTTGTTTTCCTTTCCATACTTTCCATTATTATAAATGAAAAAAAAATGAAAAAAGAAAACCCATAGACTGCTCGAGAGCTGCCAGAACTTTTTCTCTTAGGGCCTCTCACTCCCTTTTCTGTGTCTAGCAAATAAACATTTTCTTGAAAACATCGTTCACCATTTCTATCATTTGTATACAGAGACAAGCCTCTGGGAAGCAGGAAGGAAGGAATTGATTTGCTCTGAAGCACGTGTGCAAATTTAATATGCCTCCAAGCCACACCCAAGTGCGGGCGCTGCCTGGAGGCCCCGTGCCGATGCCTAAATCCAGGCTACAGCAAGGGAAGCTTCCATCAGAGCTGGCATAATTTTAGCTTGACTAAAGAAATAAGATTATTATTAGGCTGAACAGCCCGTCCCAGTGCCATTCCTCCACCCATATAAACACGGCTGCCGAACACAAACTTGACTTTGCAGAGTAGGTAGAAGCCAGAAACACCAGCACCAACACTGCCTCACTCTTTGCAGGCTCCTAACCCAGCTCCCACCTTAACTTCTCCAAGAAGCCCACACGGGCAACGCAGGGCAGCCGTCCGGACTCAGCCCCGTGCAAGGAACGAGGAACCGCCCGCGACGCTTCCCACGCCGAACTGAGCGCAGCTGGCTGCCGCCGCGACAGCGGCCACCGCTCCGGGCTCACGTGTCCCAGGGCACCAGGGCGAACAGCAGCCCAAGATCCACGGTAAAGACGCAAAAAGCAATTACCGACGACGCACGCCAGCGAGCAGAAGGCAGCTGCGTCTCCCCTGCCGAGCTCAGAGACCTTCCGTGTCACCTCTACGCCACCCGCTGCTCACCTCTGCGGCGGGGTACTGAGCCAACGGGGATGTGCTCCTCGGGTGCAGGAGGTCCTCAGCAGCGACCCAGCCCCACTGCAGCGTCCCCGCGCCGTGGCCGGTGGCCCCCCTAAGGGCCAGGTTGGCCTGTTTTGGATCTCCAGTGAGGGCCCAGGAAGAAACGGGCCTCAAGGTGCTGCAGAAGATGCAAGAGGCACGTGTTGAGAGGAGCATCCAGCACAGACTGTTTTTCCCCTGTTTTTTTACTATTTTGGTCTTCCCACAGGGAGCGGCACGGACCAGTGCGACCGGGAAGATGTCACCAGCGCCTTACAACAGCTTTTCTTGCCACGCTCCTGACACCTCCTAACGACCCCTTCCTCTTCTCAACAGATCCATTTGACATTTGACAAAAATATTCCGAAAAATCTTAGGTTCTGCTGTGTGTGAGAAGAGTCTGCGGCAGCTTTTTATAGCTTCTGTGTTATTTTTTTTTAATTTATGTTTATTAGACATTTAATTTGTTAGGCAGAGGTCAGGTAAGGGGGAGAAACAAGGAGGAAATACTGAAAAAGTAAAAGAAAGATGAAAACAGAGCTAAGTGATTGATCCTTAAGGACATCTCAGAGGAGGACTGAAGCCGAAGTGACGCACACGTGTGTGCACGCACAGACCCGGGGCTAGCTCTTCACTTGTGCCTTTCCCTAAAAAAGCCACAAAAACAGAAAACACATGACTTATTTTTTCACTTGCACGAGCAGAAGAGATGAAATGCCTGTTTCTAATGGCAAGAGAGAGAGACGGGAAAGCCAAGGTCTGCGAGGCTCGAAACCATCCCAGGTTTTTATTACAACCTCTTCCCTGTACTCTTTTAAGGTTTCACTAGAGAGTTCAATTATTAAAGGTGGCATTAAATATACACACCCTGTTAACACCTCCTGCCCTTTGAGCAGGGACCTAAAGAATAAATTAGCAATGCAGCAGTCTCTTCAAGTGGAAAAATAATTGCAGTGTCTTTACAGCATTAGATATTACAGTTCAATTAAGGGATATCCAAGTCATTGCAAGGCATCTTTGTGACCACTGAACGTTTAGCAGGAGTAGCTGGTTCTTCAGCAATCAATATTAATACAAATTGTAATGAAAATCCATTTGCAGATGATGAAGCATAACCCTTGCCTATTTATCCAAAGTAAACATGAAGCTTTCTGCTGATTGCAGTGGTGTGGGCTTTACATCCAAAATGTAGAATAAAATTTTGCAGGCCTTGAAAAGATCTATGCTAAACATTTACACGCATGTTTAGGTGAATGCTCGATCTGTGCAAAACAGCCAATAGAATTATTCAGGTATAGGAGCTTATGCAAGTAATCCTGCCTTGATTCTTAAATGTGCATCCTTCCCAACAGATGCAAGAAGATTTAATAGATCTTTTCTCCTGTGACTAATCCAGTGCATTATACTGTAAAGAGATTGCTCAGTTTCTACTCGGCTGAGCAGGAGCCGAGGTCTGGCTTTCCACATAGATGTTCCACAAGTGCATTACTGAGACAGGCAACTAGACATCTCTATATACGCACGTGGCAAGACTGCTGGGATGCAAACCGCTGTGCCACTGTGCTAGTTTCATTACACTTAAGGATTTTGAGACTGTATCTCTGTCAGTTTAGAAACTACAGTACAAGCAGCAGCTTTCCCAGGTTGCTAATTAGACAGTTAATTTGTAAATCTTATTATATGGATAATAAAGTTATCAAATCCCACTGATGAACTGCAAACGTCCTGAGTCATTTATAAACAACAAAAATAAAACATTAACCTTTATCATTTATTATTGCATAATGCACGACTGTTTACTGGCCCTAAATTCTTCTTTAGTGCTACCCCTATTACAGATCTCTGGGGAGAAGCCACTGTCCTGGGAGTGAAAAAAACCAAAACCCTACAAGAGAGAAGAGGCAGAGTCCTGAAGCTCAGTTACTCTCTGCAGGCTCATGAGACTTGCTGCAACACAGATTTTTTAATAGTAGCCTCAGTACAGTTCCTCAGACATGGGGAGACCTGCACCAACGCTTCACAGCAAGACCAAGGAGCTCCATCTCAAACACGGACAGCTGGACAGACAGCGTGAAGACAGAATTGAGAGGATGAGGAACACTCTTTCTTGGCCAATTTCAATGTGAAGTCTGGCATTCAAAGCCATCTGCCATTTATGTTATCCTACTGCAAAAGAGTTAGGAGGATCAACCAGAGGCTCAGGAGTTCCACACTCTGGCAGCCCCCTCCACAGCCACCGCATACTGGGTGCACATTTAGCCACGTAAGTTGGATCCATTTCAGCCGTTTCTTGTGATTCTGACAAAGTTTAAGGAGAAAACTTCTAATGGAAGAAGCTTCAGACCTAGCTAGCAGAAATCTGCTCCGGCTTTGTCTCAGGAGATGACTAAAGGAGTACTATGGAAGTTGACTGCACCTTCACTACAGTTGGAAGCTCGGGGTTTAGAGCGCCTGGCAGCAGCGGTCCTCAGCACAACGTATCGCAGCAGCCCAGCCCGGGTCAGAATAAGAGGTTAATGCACGAAGGATGGCCATGAGAACAGCAGTGTGACACCAAGGCAGCGCTGTGGGCACCAGGAGCCTGCTGGTAAGTGATGAGACATCCCGCCCACCCAGGAAGCCCTAACACCGCTCCCAGCAGAGCGCGGTGACACAGATGCATTGCCACTTCGTAAGTAAGTTTTATAACTGGTTTAAGCACTTCCCTGGAAGAAAGGTTTCCTGAAAGGTTGGTTTTCAGAGCTAAAACATCACGATAGCAGCAGGGCACCAGGGTATTTTCAAACCCTAAAAACTAGTCTTACTTTGAAGGATGAAAAGAGAGAAATACTGAAAGGTGTTGTTTAAGAAAAGATACTTAGAGGTTTCTTGGCCTAAACCACAATTCAAAAATTCCCCAGAAAGCCGTAAAGCAGTTTCCCAGTTAATCACAGAACCTGCCAACTGGAAGAACTTGTCAAAACTTGTACCAGGACTATAAACATTACAAAGTACGTGTCCAGCTGCACCTCCAGCATTGGAAGGGACCTCATGGGGGTGTAAAAACAAGGGCACAGCTAGTCCTGCCTCACTGCTATTTGGGGGAACCGGAGAGTCCTCCTGGCTTCCTCAAGCACTTCCACTATACGCAAGCTAGGAGTCAGACCAGCGAGATGTTGCGGCAGGGCAGGGCCAGCACTTACGCCGGGCAGCGCAGGCTTTCGGGGGGCAGCCTGGGCGGGAGACGCGCGGGTGCACCGCGCTTGTTGGGCTCTCCCTTACCCGGCGTGCCCAGCAGCCCCGGCCCGCGAGGGGCTCCCCGGGGCCGCTCCATCACCGCAGCCCCAGCCTGCAGCTCTGCTCGCCCCCCCCCCCCGGCAGCAGCCGAGGCCGCTCCGTCCGCGGGCTGCTCCCAGCGCGCTCCTGCGCAGCGGCGCAGGGACGTCCACGAGGAGCCCCGGCCACTGCCAGCTTCACCCTGTCTGAAGGGCGGCGCAGGGAGCACCGCCTTTGTCTCTCCAGGTTTGCTGACAGCGAAGAGCGCGTTCGTTTGCCCCGTGGTGCTTGCGCACACACCTTCCTCCCCATTCAGAGTATTCTCCTGTGTTTACAAAATGTAAACAAATGAAAAAGAATTTCCCCACCATATGCAACATACCTCACCTCACACGCTCCATCTCCGCTCAGATGCTTTTCCAAAAGCAGACAGTTGGGCAGCTTGCCCAAGGACAGAACAATGCTGCAAGATTCGCTCCTCGAATACAAAGCCCCTGCGATTCCACGGGCTTCTGCCAGGAAAAGCCCTTTACCAAAGCCCCAAGTTCCTTACACTGGCACCCAGACGACTGGGGGAGCCAGAACACCACTAGCACCGGTGTTCCCAGGAATACGAAAACCCAGAAAAGCCTCAAGGTTAGTGTTTTATTTGCAAACACTTCCAAATGCCTGAGGCTGCCAACCCCACCCGGGACAGCAGCACAGAATGAAGAGCAGCAAATACCCAAGCTTTGGAGGGGAATCTCTGAGCATGTTGTTACTGCCAACACAGACATTTGTCTGATGCCATGGCCAGTCCTGCGCAGAGCAGGTCTGGAGCTCAAGCAGCAAACAAGCTGGAGCACCATCTGTCAGCTCCTCTTCCAGGGCTACTGCACGGATAGAGCGGCAATTGCAGTGCAAGGGTCAGGGAGCTTCCCCTCAACAGAAGACACACAGCAAGGACCAAGAGGGAGAGCAGCGTCCTTCAGGACCTTTCACAAGGGAAGGTCATTGGAGGCTGGGGGTGAGCGAGAGAGACCTCCTTTCAGCTTCTGGCTAGCAGCTTCCATCTCCAGGGGATATTTGGTGCATTCTGAAGATCTCAGGCTTCTATTCTCATCCCGGTTTGTGATCTTGGAGAGTTGTTTTGTAGTTCATTTCTCAGTCATACCTTTATCTTGCCTGAATCAGCTCTTCAGGATGCTAGAAGCATGCTCTAGAAGGAAAACTGCCTTGCCCCATGCCCTGGGCACAAAGTCACGCTACACTGATCTACTCTGCATTAGGTGCTGGGGACTGAGAGGGCAGATCACTGCCCAGGGTGATGAGCCACAAGTCCTGAAGAAAAAAGTAACGTTCTGCAACCGGCCGTGCCACCATCTCTCCCCAACCCAGAAAAGCACTGGGAGCCCCAAAGTCGTCTCTAAGAAGTGGCAACACTGGCACAGGCCCTTGGCAGCAGCCCACAGCTGAGGGCCTCCAGGGCCAGGAGAGAGCACAAACCTGCAACACACCTGGCAAGCAGAGCAAGGCCAGCTCTAGATGATAAATCATTTCCTGACTCCTGCACGCTATCAGCTTGGAGCCTGCCACATGAGATTTGATTAGCCTCATCTCCCATACGAAATGCAGTTAGCTGGCAGGAAGGTATCCAGCCCTCCTCAAAAACTCAGACACTATGACAAATGACTTCCTGCAAGAATGAACCCTGCCTAGCAACCGAATGCTACAAAAAGCAGCACTGCCTTTTATTTGATCTCCATTTGTTGCTCTAATTTCATTGTATGAACTCCTTGTTCTGATGCTCTGAAGAAGGGGCTAATCAATTTTCCCCAGTCCTTCATGGAATGAATAATTCAGGGGAGTCACCTCTAATTCTTCCCTCTGAGTCCATCTTTTCCCAGAATACGTGGTCCCATTTAGGAGAAGCCCTTTGTCATTCTCCATCGGGCAGCAGGAAGTTTTGAAGGCATCACGAACAGCAGCAGACACAGCACAGCAAATAAGGCAGAGGAGCATTTGTTTTCACTGATGGAGACTTAACAGAGATGCAATGAGGATCAGCCAAGATTCCTTTAAAAATCAAACCTAGTGAAGAGTTAACCCCCCCCCCCCCCGAGAGTTGACAGATCCATAATTCAGCAGATGGTTCTAATACCATGAAATTCTAAGATTACTTCAGACACATATTAGTGTATAGCTACAATTCTGGGAAATTTTTCATTTGGATAACGTTTCCACTTTCGAAATAACAAGACATTCAGCAAATAGATTGGAACTCTGATTATCAAAACTGGAAAAAAAAAATCGAAAAGATGATTTTCAAAGAAGCTTTACATTTATCCACCTACACTGGGCAAACATCTCAGGTCAGATGCATTAACCCAGCTTTACCCCAGATGCACTGAAATGCACCACAGCCAACAGTAGCCCACAATTTTCCGTTCCCACATTAAAAAATAAGATTTGCTACATCAAAGTCAGTGAAGCACAGTAATCATAAAATAAGGGGAAAGAAGGTTTCCAGGAGGGGAAGTCCTAGATTTCTGACAGCACTTTGCAGCTTTTAATCATTTATGGCATATGAAGAAAAGCTGAGCTAAAATTTGTGCTATTTGGATATAATCCCCAGCTTTGGCTAAAAGCATTCTGGAGTTCTTACAGTGCAACAAATATCTTTAACTTCACATCAGACTTCAGTGGGTTTTCAGCTGTCAGCTCCAGAGACACGGCAGAAAAGAACGCGCTCGATCTGTGATTTTGGGACTTGAACAGTTCTTTTCCGCATAAACCTACCGGGAAACAACTCCAGCGGACTCGGATGATTTTGCAGGGTAAAGGGTTAGTCAAGGCTGACGCATGCCAGTTTGGTGTTTGTTTACTCTGTGCATCCGAGCACAAAGACGGCACGCAGCGTGAGGTCGCGCACCCTCCCGAGGAGCCGGCACGCCGGGAGCGCTGGGGACAGCGGCGCCGCGGCACTGCCGCGCGGGCGATTCTCCCCTGCGCAAGGTGAAAGCGCCCCACTTTCCCCAGCACGGTCCCACGTAATTCCCAGCTTTGAATCACCTCCTGGTTCCACAGTGAGATCGGTGTGAATTACAGGGCAAGGACGCCAAGCTGGCTGTTGCATCTGAGCATTTCATATTTTAAGCAATTATCTTTTAACTTCCAATTTATTTCTAATTATCTTTTTGTTTGGCAGTGAACTCCATGCCTGTGTTTTCATTTTTCTGATCCAGCACTTCCCTCGGTTTGCAAGAGGAGCTGCGCAAGCCAAATCTGCCAGTGTGCTCCTACCTCCCATCCTGGAAGGGTAGTAAATTCAGTACCAAAAAAAAAAAAAAAAAAAAAAATCTGGCCTTACTTTTTAGATTTACGCCTGCTTTCACCATGCAAAAGCAACCTCAGGTCACAAGGAGCAACTCCTTTCCCTTCAGCAGACACCAGGCCTCCTGCTCGGTTGCAGCGTCTGGAGCACGGCGCTGCCGAGGCAGCTTGTGCAGCAGCATCTCCAGAGCGCTGGAGAGCCGAGGGGTTATCACAGCAGCGGAGCGCCCCGGCGAGCGGGGGCAGCCGGGAAGGGGGGAGCTGTCACTCTGCCTTAGCAAAAGGCGAGGAGGAGCTGCAGGAGGCACAGAATGCAAAAAGGCACTTCTGGACTGTTTTGTTTCTTACAGGAAAGGCAAGAGCTTTCTTCTCCCTTCCCTAAAGGGGAAAAAAAAAAAAAAAAAAAAAAAAAGGGAAAAGCAAAAGGAGGAGGACAGCAGGCCTCTCTCCTCTTCCGAGGAGTCTCACCAGCCTTATTTTACCTAGAAGACAGTGATTGCCTGAACAGCTACAAACGTTTTAGAATGCCCCAAAGTGATTTTTATTTAGATCAGGTAGCTCTCTGACGAGAGGCCTTCGTTGCTGGTTTGGCGAGGCCCTGCCTTTCAAACAGCGCCAAGAAAGCTGTCGCTCAGCGCCAGGAAAATAAAACTGCATTTCCTTTGTTCCTGATGAAACAGCAGTATTTTTTGCAATATATTTTTTTAACCTACGCGAGCTCCGAGGCGTTACAAAGACGCGCGCTGTCCACCTTGCTCCCCAGCAGCTCTCAGACCAAGCGGCACGACCCGGGCGGAGGCGCTCCTGCTCCTCGGTCCTGATCCCAGACCGGGCTCGGAAGGGGAAGGAGCCCGAGCGCGGCCGGCGCCGGGGACCCCCGGCCCTGGACGGCCCTTGCTGCGCGCGGCGGGCGGACGGCACCCGACGCCTGGAGACCAGGGGTCCTTCTGCAAACGTCTGTCAGCCCACGCGAGCCGGTCGCGGCTCCTCGTCGGCTCGGGCGGCCGGTTCCAGCTCTGGGCTCTCTGCACGTCTCCCGCCTGCCCGCGGGAAGGTAACTCCTGGTTTGCCGAGACGCCCGGCCTCTCGCTCTTCTGCTTGCTTTCTGTTTGGGAGGGAGGGGAAAAGAGGGGGAAAAGCACCTTTGGAAGGAGGCTGCGGCTGCCGAAGGAGCGGCCCGTCGCCGGAGGAGCCCCTCTTCCGAGGCCGGCGGCGCGGAGCGGCTGGCGCAGTGGCTATATTCGGAGACACAAGGACATTAATTTTACATCAGAGAGCCTCGGCCCAGCTCGGAGAAAAATGGCTCAGAATTTAAACACTTCCTCGGCGTTTCTCACATCCCGAGCCGCAGCAGAGATTCGCTTTCAGACTCAGTAATTCGGACCCACGCGAGCTCCCGGCCTGCACCACGCACAAGCAGCTGCCTTCTGACGTGGGCCGAGGAGACCAGGCGTTGCTCCGCCAGCCGGGCTGACCGGACCTGCCACAACCACCAAAAGCCACCCAGAGAAGGACAGAGGACTCACGGGGGCTCTGTGGAGCGGCACCGGTGCCCAGCTGCGTTAGCCTGGCTCTGCCACTGTCTCAGATTCCTTCACGAGTTATGAGAGTCTGAGGACTCCACCAAGAACATCTCCCATGGTACTGATGGCCCTCGGATGGGGAGACAGATGCCTCCGAACATGGAGGAGTTTTGTGGGTGGGATCTAGACTGCTCTGCTGCTGCCCCAAGCTGGGTATTTAGAGGGCTCCAGGTAACACTAGGGTCTCTTCTCCTCTCTCATCCTTCAGTTCACGAGCAATAGAGCAAAGCGGAGCCTTTCAGCTCGTGCTGTCTTCGTGGCCGGTGCTTGGCTGCATTTCCACGGCATCTCCTGCCCAGGGCCCAGCGATGCAGCGCCTGCTTAGTTTCTGAGATCAGCTGTGGTTACACCTGGCTGGAACGCAACAGCCAAATCCTTCACAGCCCCCAGAAGACACGCCTCGCTGCTCGCTATAGCCCTCGCCATACTACCGCTCCGGCAGAGCCGCCCTCGCGGAAAGCAGCCAGAACGCCCCAGAGAGCTCTAGACACACTCATGCAAGAGCATAACCACCCCCACCTCGCACATGTACGCGCACATTCGCTGCGCAGCTAGCATTTAATGCATCCTCTCCTCATAAGGCAGCTATGAGTTGTTGACTTTTTGAGCTCTTCCAGTTTCTCATGACCTTTCTGAAGCCAACAGCTGGATGAACTCAACACTTCCCACAGTTATGTCATGGCCCTAAGCGACGGCTACCCATCCCCAGATGCTGCGAGGGCATCAGGAGGGGGAGAGCAGCGTAGGAGACAGATGTGGGAGTTCAAAGTGTGCTCAGCCACCCACGGCCTTCCAAGGAACAGCATGAAGCCTCTCCTCCTTGGCTCTCATCTCCCAGACGTGCAAGGCGCTACGACGATCGCAGCAGCGCCCAGCGCTCCCCCAGGGAACTGGGCACGCTCCATGCGAGCAGCTGATTTTTTCCGCATCCTCCGGTCCCACCTGCCGCAAGTGCCTTCCTTTCAGCACTGCCCGGGGAGAATTTTCATTCCTGGTGTTGCCCCCCCCTCACCCCGCAACACACCCCTGCGGAGCAAAAGCCTGCCGCTCCGCTCAGTGCAGGCGGCTCTTCCTCGTACCGATTCCCCCACGCAATTAGAGCACTTAAGAAAATACAGAGAGGGGAGGGTTTTGCAGAAGGGGAGGGGAGCCCTGCGGCTCCCTCCTCACCCGGCGGGCACAGGGCCCCTCTGGGAGACGCGGGTCAGACCCCCCCTCCGCGGTGGCAAGCGCCCCACGGCCGCGGCGCTGAAGAGCAGCGCAGGAAGGCTGCTCCGCGGCTCGCTTCCAGAACGGACATCTTTGCTATCCTTCCCCCCCCCTTTCTTTTTTAAAAGGGTTAAAAATTTTGAGCTCTAGGAGGACTTGAGTACACCCAAACAAAACGTTCAAAATACGGTCTACGGCTTTCCTACGAAGCGCCGGCAGCGAGCCGACGGCGTGCCGAAGTCGGGCGACGACCCGCGCCCCCCCCTCGCCGCGGGGCATCGCCGGCGGCGAGCAGGACGCGGCCGACGCACTTCCCTGGCGTCTCCGCGCAGCGTCCAGAGCCGCCTCTTTCCTCGCGGCTCCTTCCCCTGCTCTCCGCGCCGGTGCCGCTTCGGAGACCCACGCACGGAAGCAAGGGGAGCCAGACCAGCAGCCAAACGACCCACGCCGGGGCCCCGGCGGGTGCCCTCGGCCTCGCCGGAGCAAAACGTGCTGCTCTCGAATCTTTAATTACCGCCAGGCGGCACGTTGCGGCAACACCAACAGGTAATTTTTCAAGCTGGAATTTGTTTCTTGCAACGTTAACATCGCCTCTAAGCTGCCCGCGAGCCTCAAGCCGCTCCCCGCAGCCTCCGCCAACGGCGCAGACCGCGCTCGCTCCCGCGCGCGGCGGCCGCCCCGGGGGGCCCGCGCGGAGCCGGGGCGCGCGGACGGCGGAGCGGCTCCGGCGGGGCCGTCGCGGGGGCCGCGGAAAGCGGGCAGGTGCTGGCGAGAGGCTGCGAGAGCCGCAGGCGGGGGGCGAACGCAGGTATTGAGCAAGCAGCGCAGACCGCCTCGGGGAAGCGCCGTCCGCGGGACGCCGCAGCCCCGCGCGGGGACAGGAGCGAGGTCCCCGCGGGCTCCCAGGCGCCCAGCGCCCACCAGTGCCCACCAGCGCCCAGCTCCGAGCCCAGCTCCGCTCTGCACCGGGCTCGCTCCGCAGCAGGCGCGACGGGACGCAGCGCGCCTGCCTCGAGAAACCCCCCGCTACGCCTTCAGCACCTTCACTACCAAGGGGCGGAAACTAAATATTCTCTGGTTGATAAGGCCTCTAGGGAGCAGATTAACAGTCCTGGAAATTAATTCTGGATTCTTACAAAGGCACTGCAAGACAGCAGAAAGCCGTGGCGGTCCCTGGAGAACTAATGCAGAGTCCTCCCAAATTCCTGACTTGACTGCACCAGTTACACAACTCACCCGCTTGCTCATTTCGTGGGCTCGTGGTTGCGAGGTGTTAAATTACAGATGGGCTCAATTAAAAACTAATAGATGGAAAGGAGGCTTGGGAAAAAAAAGAAAGAAAAAAGCACACACGACAAGAAAGAGAAGATCATTAAAAACTTGGCAGCCTACTTTAACTCTGGTGACCTGGTAATTTAATATTGTAATTGAAACTCAAGATTGACCTCTCGAGAGGAGGTAGGAATACGGGAAGGTATCCCTGCTGGATCAGTGCTGCCTGGAGAACAAGCCAAACGTCAAGAAGAGGGCAGCTGCAGACGCAGATAACCCACCACCATCCCAGTTGTATCTGCATCTCAGAGTCCCAGAAGATGGCTGCTAACTTGCTTTGAAGGTTTGTTTCTTTTGGCAACAGCATATTAATCCAATGAAGACAAAATCTCAGAGTCCAAAGCACTGGTAATACAAGCCAGTTAAACCTGAATTTTGCCACTTATCTCCAAAGAAGAAAAGGAAATTTCACTCCCCTTTTCTTCCTCTTATGTCCCCTTAAATTTAGATATTTGGAACATTCTCTTATCTCCAAAACCAAAGACCTGGATAATTGAGTAGCAGTACTCAGATAACATTACCCTCCCTCCCCTCTTCAAATAAGCAAGAAGGCTTCAGACACATCTGGTGGGTTAAGGGATTTCCAATATTTAAATGATTTGCTATTCACACATCATCCAGCCGACAACTGCCACGTGACCATGTACCACCACTGTCCCCTCACTTGTCCCATCCTGTCTTTCTCTGCAGCTTTGCTTTAAGCCTGGCACGCACATGGCTTTCCCAAAGCTCTGATGATGCTCAGCATGACAGGCTTAACATTAGGTACTCAGTCCCTCCTAACCTAAGGTTAATTCGACGGTTATTTTAAAATCCTTCATCTGACGGCAATATTTTGTCTCTCTGCCCCACCAGCATTTCAAAACAGTCACCCTAGCAGAAGATTTGTCAAGCTTGTCTGACATAACCAGGGTAACCTTCAGTGATGCTTTCACAGATGTGATTTAAAATTAATGACAGTTTCTCAAAAGATGTCTCTCAAATGCGACAGACCTGGGATTAGCCTGTTACGAGTAACGTGGTGTCACACTAAGGAGAGGATCAAGAGACTCCCACAGCTACTGTAGGGAGATGTAGCTGCTTTCTGCAAGACCCTTTCATGAATCTCAGAAGGATCTGCAGAGGCACCTGCTACCCAAAGTCTCATGGAAGCAATGGGATCTGCACGGCTCTGTTTGATGATGATTTTTAGTACGGTTTTATATGACTAGAAGAGGTGGTGTTGTGCAAGTGTCTGGTACACCAGAAGTCATGGGTGAGCAACCATATGGGTGACTCCAGCTTGTCAACAGGGACATGCATCTCACTAAAGCAAACAGATTAAAGAGCCTTTTTGAGAAGTGGCAAACAGATTTGATTTGTCAAAATCATTTTCCTATATACACTACGTACTTTGCATGCATTCACTGCTTCTCAGGATGATAAGATCAAGTGTCAGACACATGCTTCCATAAAAAAACATTTAAGCAGCTGACCCATTACCATTCTTTTCTCCTCTGTACCCACCATGCTAACTGCACCACACCACCATGGGGCTCCGAGCACACTGCACTGTCTCTGTGAACCTGGAGCACATTTAAAATCTTTAGCTGGAAGTCAAAGTAGGGAGAATTACACCATATTCATAGGTTTCTGGTCAACAGGCTTCCTAATTCTGATATGAACATTCATTCTCCATGACATTGGGGATCCAGAGACCGAACCACTTGTTCCTGAACACTAAAGCAAGAGGAATTTATGTGGAACACAAGTTGCAAAACAAAGTAGTCATTTCCTTTAGATATTCTATTTGCAGTATAGAGCTAAGAAGATACACTAATGAGAAATTTCCCAAGCACTCTTGGCAAGAAGTGTCATTTCTTATTTCCTAGTTACCTTCTAGCAGCACTTTAGACACCTTCACAAGCACTTCAGTTTACCCTCCAGTAACTTAAAACCAGGTGGGTAAAAGACTGACGTTTTAAATTGGCCCTATCGATGCACAGAATTTAAGGTCTTCAACCAAGACGGTATCAAGATTAGAGCATGAGCACAGAGTTACTCTGTAGCAAAGTCTGGGATGTTAACATACTGCTAGGAAGACAGCACGTTATATAATCTTGCTCCTCACAGTCCCTTTGTATTTCTGAAAAAACAGACTTTAAATGAATCAGAGTAATGCCAGTTTGAGAAAAATATTAAATTAAATTTATTCAAAACAACACAACAATGCAGATTCCTCATTTAAGGAGCACATATTCCCTATGTTAGTGCATATACCATTTAGCATATAGATCCTATACGGGTCCCTGCAGTATGCAGCAAAATTTATTCCATGAGTCAGATTCATCTCACCGTTCATTTGTGTATCCTGTCAAACCATCAGATCTCCTGTTCCATATTGTATTTCAGTAGGAAGTTGTACCGGACTCGATCTATCTGCTTTACATTTGCACAGGACTTAATATAACACAACCATATGTTGGTACCACCATGCAGGCAAGCTCCTGCCTGGACTGCCCAGGAACGATTTTAAATCTCTATCATTAAGTGGTTTTAAGCACAAGCCTCCAGCAGGGACAGCTCAGATGCAATGGCCTTGCCATGGGCAGAGCGTGCACCAGTCCAGTCTCCTGAGGCCCATTCCAGAGCCATTTTCTGCCATCATCAGCATTCCTGCATGAAAAGAGCAAGTTTCTCTTCTCCTCTGCACGGGCTACTTTCAGGAGCAAGATTTTCCTTAGTGTCAGTCTCTGAGTAACTACTGCCATGTCAGCTAGCTGCTGTATTTCTTAAAGGCCTGAGCAGTCCTTCCAAGAGAAGTTTTAGAGGCACTCCAAATCAATCTTGATAAACACGTGGCTGAGGCACCACGATGACCCCTATGACTTGCTCTGAAGTGTCAGAGTTGCAGCACAGTCCTTTTGCTTTTCAGGAAATGCAGAAATAGAAGTCATGAGAATAACAGCAAAATATTTTTCCAGCTCATAAGTCTAATGACTTCCTTGCTGCTGCCTTTGGTTTACTTCTAAAATTCTGCATCTTGGGAGTTTTTGATCTCTATAAACAAAGTGAAGTTTGAAGGGTTTCTTGAACACCCAGAAAAGGTAATGGATCGGTTTAAGTTCTACAGCCAGAGTTATCTTAACATGAAGCTTCCTACCTAAAATTTATTCAGCATTACAGTTGTGCCATGATCCTAGGTTTCCTGTAACAAAATTCTGAATGCTTCTCTGATCGGACCTCAGCTCACTGCCGGTTCTCCACTAGCAAAACACTTCCCCAAATAACTGAGTGTTCTCCAACATCAGTCCGTTCCAGAAGGCAAGCGCCCAAGGCACTAATTTGCCCTGACAGCACTGTTAAATGCAGGCTAATGACTCCTGACATTAACATACCTCCTATGCATGCAACCTATCAAAAAACTATCAAGGGTGTTCAAGACAATGTCAAGATATTTTTCAGTTTCTCCCTGGCATTTCTGTCCTGCAGACTTACGTAAGTGCGAGCCACCAGCATGGTGCTGAGCACCGCTGGTTTGTGCCTCCAGCTAACAAGGGTCAGGACACAGAGTGAGAAGAGGAGAGAGGATGATGCTATAAGCATCGAATCCCAGTATTTCTTTCCCATTTCCACCTAACCAGCATGCAGGTCTCCCCATCAACTCATCCTGACTAGCAAGCCCACCAGCCAGCACGTGCTGGAGCTTGAAAGCCCACTGAACAGCCACAGGACGTGCAGGTGGCAGGAGGTGAAGGTCCACCTACCCCACCCCTGCTTGTGCGTGGTGGCAGCTCCGCCTGCCCGGTCTCCAGCCCGGCTGCAGAGCGCCTGCCCGCGGCGTGGCGGTGCTGCCTGCCCGGCTCGGCTGGCATCGCCCACGCAGGGCCCTGGCGCTGCCCAGAGCGACCCGGAGCCCAAACAGGGACCCGAGGGATCCCTGCGCTCCACCCCCTCCCAAACCGGGGCGGAGAGCAGCGTACTGGACTCTTTTCTGCTATTTCAACCACTTCCTCTTGCAATGCACTGGCAGAAAGCGGCTTCAGCTGCCGCAGCCCCGAAGCGCTGCAGGTGTTTCCTTCAGTTTCTACCTCGCCGGCCCGAGCAGCGCCAGCCTTGCCCGTCGGCGCAGCACGGCCCCGAGCCCCACGGCCGGCGGCAGCGAGCGTGCTCAGCGGCGCGTTCCCCGGAGCCCGGGCAGCTCCCGCGGTGACTCACGCGTTCCCCCTCGCGCGGCCCGGGAGGACGACCGAGGGGCCGGAGGGGGCTCATCCCCCAGCAGCCGCCTCGAGCGACAGGCAGGCTCGTCCAGAAGTTACGTGCTCGTTAACCCTATTTTGAAATAAGAGGAAAATAAAGCATCCTTTCATCCTTGCTGCATCTCTGCTTTTAAAAGATAAGATCATCGTTTCCCCTGAGCAGAAGCGCCACACGTCCCACCAAACCGGGGGCAGGACGCCCCTCGACAGCAGGGACCAGCTGCCAGGCAGCAGCGTCCGCAGAAGGGCCGGGGGCAGCGGGAGCGAGCGCGCGGCTCCGGGGGACGCTGATGGGCGCCGCGGGAATTCTGGAAACGCGTTGTCCGCGCTGATCCTGCAGCGCCTGCACGCAGACAGAGCAAGGAAAGGGGTCCGGGCACATCAGCCGTCGGTCCCGAGGCCTTCCCAGCTGGATGGACTTCCCACCTTCCGGCAGCTCGCCCTGTGAAAAGGGGGCTCCCACCAGGGGCACCGCGCTGAAGAGCGTTTAAAACATTACCACGTTTCCCTACTCTGCCCATAAAACCGGGAAACAAGGCAATCCACGCCCTCAGCGGGGCGAGGGCATCCCGCACCGCTCTTCCCTCGCTGCAGGGCCCGCTGCCGTTCTTCCTGCATTACTTCTCCTTGAATTTCATATTGTTAATTGAAGAAACTCCCACGCGTTTTGTACTTGGACAGCTGATTTCCTTGGAAAGTCTCGCAGAGCGCTGCCGACATTAAACCCGTCCTCCCACCAGGAGGCAAGAGGAAAGCTGCTGAGGGGGGCAGGCGAAAGAGAGAGAGAGGGGGGAAAAAAAATCACTTGATGTGGAAAATTTCCAATCAGGGAAAAGAGGCATTTACGGAAAGCAGGGCTCCTCGGGGGAGAGCGTGCCGCCGCGTCCCGGGCCAAGGTCGGCCCGAGCAGGCGCGGAGCCCGCAGACGGACGCAGCGCTCCGGGCCGCCGGCACGGCTCCGCGCGTGGCACGGCTCCGCGCGTGGCCCGGCTCGGGGCCCCCCAGCACCAGGCAACCCCTCCCCAGCAAGGCCTCGGCACCACGCGGCTTCGCTGCACGGGTCGAGACCGAACGCGCGAGCGACCCGCGCCCGCCGCTCGCCCTCTCCGCCGCGGCCCCAGCACCGGGCAAGCGCGTTACTGTGCAGCGACACCGCGGCCCGCGAGACAGTCCAAGGGCTGCAGCCGGCAACACCGCCAGCGCACCCGGCCCTCCCTCCGCGGCTACGCGGACAGGGCGCTAACACCGCGATTCCCACACGCAGACTGACGGTACCTGCTCGCTCCTCTCCCCCCACCAGAGCCGGTGCCGGGGGGGGGGGGGGGGGGGCAGCCCTCGGGGAGGCGGCGCAGCGCCGTGCTGCGGATTTAGCTTCCCTTTCCCAGCTTTTCCTGGGGGGAAGCCCAGGATTTCGCATTTGGGTAAAGTTCTCTTAGCCAGGGACCCGGCCGACACCACGGCTGCGGAAAGCTCGCGGAGCAGAGGCACCGCGGTCAGAGGAGAGCGGGAATCGGACACGACCCGCGGGATCACGTTCAGGGAAGCATCTTAAATGACATTCGGGGGAGAAGGGATGAAAGGAAGTTGGAGCCGGCTGGTATTTTTTTAAGCGATTGCTGTTTAGGTGAACTTCACTTTAGCTCCTCCCGTGTGTCCAGTGTGTTTAGCTTCAGCTTCATCTACAAAACTTCATTACGCTGTGAATTGGATTTACTCTTCTTGGGCAATGGCGCTGTGCAGTTACATGCCACTGTGCTCAATTAAAACATTATCTAGGCTGCCAGCTTTCAGAGAGGAGAGAGAAAGAGAGAAGAGTCATTTTATTTACATGGAGCTCTGTAAAGAGCTTTCTTGGCTCGCTTTCCACCTCCACATCCCTGCTGGCCAATACGACTTTATTAATGTTTATGATATGGCCTACTTTTTAATGCAACTCTGCCCCAGTGAAAGAATCCATTTGCATTTTTAATGAAATTTGGACAAGCAATTTCGCCTATCCCCCAGCACACTGTCCTCCATAACCCCTGCTGCAAACCCACGTACGTCGGCACCTCTAAGCAGCCGGCCACGGCTCGTCTTCGGGAAGCGCAGAGCGTCGTACAGGGCAGTCTGTCCCCCACCGAGGGGGACAATTTCGTATGAAGATTGTATCGCTGTAGCTGGCACAGGATCCACCTCATCCTCAGCACAATAAATGCAGGCTGTCACCAGCCAGCCCAAAGGCTGCTTTACATTCAGTTTGCTTTATTAAAATAAAGCAATGAAGAAAAAAAGCCATATATATGATCCTAAAGGGAGAAATAAGAAGAAAAATTTAAGCTTGCCTGAAATTTCTTGCTGGTTGTTATGCGGTGCTTTATATAAACGAAATAGGGCAAGTTTCAGCAATACTGTGTTTTATTTTGTTTGTATACCCATGGCAAGTCTCTCCAATTCACACAGGCCTCCTCTCCTGATGTCCCTTTTGCTATGCAAGATAAAAGAAAAACTTCTCTGCTAAGCCATGAAAAGTTGTCTCCTTGGCTAAGGGGAGAATTAACAGAAGCTTCTAGCAACTCATTTAAATTTGCAGTATCAAATCCTGTAACAAGCAGCGACTCCATCAGTCTGCATGTCCGCCTTCGCCACGCTTGATGCGCGCACGTCTGCTTGCTTTGACATGCCATTCCTGCTGATTTCTCAGCTGCACGCGTTCAGTGGCCGCTTGCAAAGTGACTGCGCACCGAGATCTGCACTGCAGTCCTCCTGTTCAAGTTTTAAGCAAAAATTTGATCTTCAGCTGAAGAAAAGTTGATCACCCCTTAATGGTGACACAGTTAAGGCCAGATAATCTCACCAGAGCAGGAAAATGAGCTCCAACAGCTGGATCTGAAAATCTATCCCATCCTCCAGGCGGATTCACCTGAAGTCATCTGCATTTTGTTACTCTCCTTACACGAGCGCACAGCGCGGCATCACCGCGACACGAGCCCCACCGGGGCCATCGGCCTGCAGCGCTCCCCCGGCCAAGGAACCGCAGAAGCATTCCCAAGACAACTGCTTTGTACGCTGCTTCTTGTACGTCCTCGCAGGAGGAGTAACGTGGCTGTGAGCTCAAAGGATCCGAGGAATTGTTGGTGCTTCAAGAACGAGAAGGACACGCATGCACACACGTGGAGCCCTTTCCCTACGGTCAGGTAGGCAGCTGGGCTGAAAACAGACAGACCTTCGGGGCAAAAAAGGGGTGATGAAGCAAGAAGACAGGAACTGTTGCACACTGCCCTGCAAGCTGCTGGACGCTGCTCGCCGTGAAGGAGCAGCTCTACCATGCCGCTTTTGAAGTTTCCTGCAAAGCCACCAAAACTGCTATTGCAATTGCTATTGCAAGCAACTTTGTGTTCAAAGTGTTTAGTGGGTGGGAGCAGGGGGGAAAAATATCTTTCTAACCAGATCTCATTTTAAAGCCCTCTCTTCCCACCGTCTTCCCGTGCTCCCCCCTGCAGCCTCGCCAAGCGGGCCTGCCCATGCTCTGCAGAGGGATCCTCCGCCACCACCCCGAGACGCCGGGGCTGGAGGAGCGCGAGCTGAGCCGCTCCACCTCCCTGCCGGCCACGGCCGCCCCGGGCAGTGCCGCTCGCCGGCTCACAGCTGCGAGCGCCTGCCCTGCCATGTCAGCTGCGAGCGCCGTTCAGACCGAGCCTCATTTGAGATTGGCAGCTGCTTGGGGGCGGTTTTCCATTTCTGAATGCACAGCACCCGCTCCTCAGCGCATGATATAGTAATAAATATTTGGAAAGATTTGTTATTTTTATATAAACAGTAACAACATATTGCAGAGGCTCAGCTGAGGAGCCTGCTCCCTGCTGTGAGCTCCCCAGGAGCCTGCAAGGCTGCTCTGACCCCAGCCCACCATCAGGAGCAACCCCTGCCCCAGCACCAACTCGCAGCCACCCTCGAGGCTCATCCCAAGCTGCAGGAGCTCCCGACTCTTTGCTACAAACCCTCAGCTCTAAGAATTCTGAGGTTCCCCCCCAGTTTTGCCAGGGCATGGTGCGAGGACCTTCCTCCATCCCCTCTCCCAGCTCCTTTAGCCCAGCCCAGCCACGCGAAGAGAAGAGGGGACCGCTCCTGGGAGCTTTCCAGCGCGGGAGCCCTCAGCCTCATCCGCAGCATGATACCGTGCTCACACTCCTTCCCCATGTCCTACACGCTCCCACCTCCCAACACTGGGGGATCCTGTCAGTTTTGCAAGAAAAACTAGACACTCTGGCACATAGCTTTCCAAGCTAGAATAAATATGGTCCCTCCGCACAACACTGCATACCACACAGGCTATTTATCTTGGAATTTATGTAGTCTGAAGCCACAGAAAAGGAAACAGGTTCAACACAGGACACACTCACTTGCCAGCCACCCCCAGGGAAGTGTTTCTCTGCCCTTCAGACTCAAGGAGCATAAAACACACTCCCACAAAAGGTGTTTTCCATAAAATTCTTCTCTTTTAGACCCTAGCAGGATTCTAATTCACTGCAGATGCAGTTTCCAACAGAGTATATTTAGATGGCTAAATCCCCTTCTTTACTGCATATTTTTTCTGCATTATGTCGTTGTTCCTCCTTTAGCAGTTCCAGGATCTTGCTCTTTTTTCATCATTACTGGGATGCTGCCATCCTGCAGCAGCCCAAAATGGCACTTCTGTCTTCATCAACCCTATTCCAACTTCAGTGCCATTAACTGTAATCATAAGTGATCCTCTTGTGCGGGGGGGGGGGGGAAATAAAGCCCTCCTGCTAGACCTCCCCCTTCATGAACCATAGGGGAAGAGAAGCAACGGACTTTGGAGACAGGAGCTGCACCCCTAAGCCTTCATCTTTGCTGAGTAAGAGCCCCCCACTGCCACAGGCACCAGCTCAGTCCAGGCTCCTAACGTCAGCCCGCACACGTGCTTTCCCAGGCCAGCGTGCTGCGTGAACTCACCACGGACAGGGCAGCGAGCACGTGGGAGAAACGCTCTTGTGCTGACCTAGAGAGCTGTGCTGCAAGCTCCCCTCCGCGCTGGTGCAATCCGAATCAGGTGTGTTGCAACAGGAAGGTTCCTCACTGCTAACAGCAGCAAACCATTCATAAGAGTACACAGCAACCAGACACTGCAGCTACTTGACAAATACTTAGTTACTTGTCAACCCTCAGGAGAAAGGCTACAGCTTTAGAGAGCAACAGAGTTACGGGAAGACCCAGTAGTACCCAGAAGTAATAGGGAACTAATTAAAACTGGCTTCGCCTATCTCATGCAGCCAGCCTCATCCCTTCCCTGCGGCCTTGCAGCAAGGCCGCTGAGGCCCCTGTGCAAACAGGGTATTGCACGCAGAGGGTGGCTGCTAGCACACTTCCCAGAAAACCGGCAGTGCTCTGTCCTCCATCCACCCAGCATCTTCCTCTGCCAAAGCTCACTGCTACTGCAAACAGCTGAAATTCAATGCTGCCTGAGCTTTATCTCGTCTCTGAAGTCAGTATTTAGATGCCCACAGCCTCTCCGTTCACAGCCAGACCCCTTGCCTCCTACAACACCATCCCCCTTTCTTATCATAGTCCCAATTTGGAGCCTAAGAATTGCACGGAAAATGTCAGCACGTAGGGGCTGTCATTTAGAAGAAGCTCTTTCCCACAAAGTTATAATTCAACAGAAATGCTTTTTTGCTGCTTTTATTTTTAATGCTGCTGAATACATTCCCAAACCAGCAAGAGCAAGTGGCTAAGACCCTTCAGCCAAAGCACACCACAGTGCAGGACTCTAGTCATCGTCCCAACACACACACGATTTCCATCACCAGCTAAACAAGTCGATCTCTGCTAGAGAATTTCAGAAGCCAGAGAGAGCAAGAGAACTCCTAAGAGCATAAAAAAGCTACTTCCCAGCACTGAAGACTAGTGGGCATTCTGACTGTAGAGGAATATTGCTGTAAGAGGAACTAAAGCGTGCCAAACTGAAGAGGCCATACGATGTTCTATTAGGCTGATGTAACTGAGGAACAACTCCTCCGAAGCTGCTTGCTTTGCAAGACCAGAATTCGGCCTACAAAACACCCCGTTACTCCTTGAGCACGCTGCCGACAGCCTCTCTAGGAAGGGAAGAACATTCACGCTGATATTTCTGAAACCCCCAAACCATACAGGAATACCTGGTGCTTCAATCCTTTTCGGTTTCATTCATCCCCAGACCTTACAATGAATCATTTCAGATTTTTTGAGAGGCTGTGCTGACTTTCAGAGGGAAACAAGGCACTGTCCCAGATGCAGCAATAACAAGAAAAGCTACAGATTTCTCTACCTACCATATCCACCCACCTGTACCATTGCACATTTAAAATGTGCCACTTGCTGGAACGCCTTGCCTGAAGTTACATTTTCTTGAGTGAAATAATATTAAAGGAATGTTAACTGAGTCAGGCTCCAGGAGGAGCAAACCACCCCGAGCCCTCCCCCTGCACAATGCTCGTGTCCCCAAAATAAGGAAAGCCAGACTTGTACTTTTTTGCTTTGTCCGATCTAAGCATTCCCAGCGCCGGGAGCAAAGCCAGCCCCGCAGCGCACACGAGACGCCCCCGAGCGCTGCACGAGCGGCCGCTTGGGGCCAGCACGGCGGCCACAGACCAGGCTGCACGATGCAGAGGCCACGTTCCCAACCCTTACGGCGCTTTTGTATCCGTTGGTGCGATACTGGGAGCCGAAGCACTCTCTGTGGCAACCTGGAAGGTCTAAACTACCCACGCAGGTGGCACAGAGCGCTGCCCTGAAGCGCAAAAATGCTTGTAAACTTTGCTTTTGATGGTACGTATTGGTGGGGGGTGTGGGGGGGTCTCATTCAAGCCCTGGAGAGTTCAGGCAGCTCTTTCATTAATTTAGTGAAAGATATTCTTGAATTCTCTGCACAAGCTGAAAGACTATTATATTCGCAACCGAAAATCCATCTGTGTCTTAACTAGCAGAGAGAGGGGAGAAGAAAGAATTAAATCAGTATTCCCAGCACCAGGAAAGCAGTTCCCATAGCAACCACAGCGCTGGCGGAGGACTCTCCCGCAGCACGGGCGCACAGGTATTTCACATCGCGACCCCGCTGGCGTCCCGGCACCCGGAGGCGCGGTGAGCGCGGCCCCGACGGCAGCGAGGCTGCACACCGCGAACGCGGCGCACGGCAGTGGCAGCCAGCCTGGGAACAGCAACCGCCACGGCCTCGGGCGGGCCGCGGCTTTACGGAGCTTTCCGAGAAGCAGCGCGCAGTCCCGCTCCCGCAAAAGTTCCAGGAGTCCGGGTAGAGCAACGAGCTAGTTTTTAAACTGCCAGCATGGAACAGAGGGGCCACTGCCATCTGCAAACAGGAGAGTGTGTTTAAACACCACCAACCTGATCATTTCTCTAGGAGATTAAAAAAGAAAAAAAAACATTTAATTGGACTTGCAAGAAGCAGAAAGTTCTCAGCATACAAGTATTTTCTTTTGGGAATAAAAAGCAGCTCTCTCCAATGAATTCCTGATTAGCCAGTAATACAACATTCAGGTATCATCATTTCTACTGATATAAAGATTGGAAAAAAATCCAAGATTAGTTTTCAGCAGAACCAGTCCAAAGTCAACTCTCAGGTCAAATTTGCTAGGTGACTACTCTTCTGTTTAATGAAAAAGTAATCATCATAATGAAACGTAATTCTTGTTTCCCCACTCCTGCCAGATCAAGGCATTTATCTTTCAGCTGGCTCAGTCCTGAGAGTGACCCAATGCTGCCACTGATCAACACTGAGGAACACAGAGGTGCTCTCGTAGCACTTGCTCTGCCAAAGCCTGCCACACAAACGGGCTAATTTGGCTACTTATTCCTCTCAGTCGTACAGAGTAGATGTGGTAAAACAAACAAACAAACAAACAAAAAAAAAAAAAAAAAACCACCCCCAAAAGCTCCTAACAACATTAAAGCAGAAGAGCTCAATTGTCCCCATATAATAAAGGCTGAGTGATACGGAGGTTTATAGCAAGATCCATATGGCACAGCTGAGTTATTTCCATCTGAGAAGAGACTGCTGCACGCACAACGAGGGCAGGAGCTGGCTGTAAGTTTAGCACGTGCTGCTGAAATTCAGGCACAGGAGTCTCACCTTCACATGTATGCGGAGCAAAAACTGCATCACCTGCGAGCACAGAGCCCGACGGGCACAGCACGGCGCCTGGCCAGGGCGCGAAGCAGCGCTACCGGTGCCCTGCCGGAGTCGGTGGAGCTGGCGCCTGCATACAAAGCGTCAGATGTTGTTGACTATCTGATCTCAAAGGACTCCGCAGCATTACTTCCTGAAGCACCTGTGCTCTTCAGAGACACCTTCCACGTAAATGTGAACCAAGCTTATTGAATGAAACTCAAAGGTTGCATCATAAAAGTTTGACTTTCCGCGTGCCTGCTTGCAAAGCTACAAGAACATTAGTTCTGCAGTGCTACCAGTGACAGGCGAAGTTACAGCTGAGCTAAGACGACACATCCCTGGAGATCCAAAGCCTCACCATCTAGCTTTACCAGAAATGCCACTGAAATTTTGCTTCAGGGAACAACTTCAATAGATATGGGACTTCAGGTTCGTACCACTAAAAACAAGAGAGCTCCCATCACCCAGCACACTGGACAGGAAAGAGTCAACGTGTTTTAAGAGCTACAAGCAGGTTAGTTAATGGTGGTTCTGATAGCGCTGCCCCAGCTTCTGCATGCAACTGCATCATGTTAATATTACCACAAGCTTCACCTCCCTCCATAGAAGAGTTCTCTCTGCAGGAGCACTTGTGCGTGGCAGGAGATGTGCCCTTGGAAAGCCCTCACCGTGTCGTACCAGCACGAGACCTCAAAAAGCCTCAGCATTAATAAAGTTCACCTTAGTTTACATGTTGCTACACTACTCTCTCACAGGGCTGCTTCTAACCACTGCCCCGGTGAAATCAGGGCTTTCATCTCCACGTCTAGCCTGCAGGACTACAGCAAAAGAGACTTCTTGTAACCCCAGATCAAGCGAAACAACCCACGCAAATCAAGAGAGCGCTTCCTGCCCACCCCCTTCACACCTTCTATCAGAAAAGCCTCCTGCAAATGTTATTATCAGTTTCTGGTAGCAAGTCTGGAGCAGGGATTCTTTTAAGCATAAGAAATACTCGAAAGAGCAAGCAATAGTCAATGAAGCCGTCTTCCTGCAGGCTGCGGGAGAAACCTCTCGACAGCAGCACTTTGACCTTGCCTGCCTAAAAGGAGTTCATCACAAACTAGTGTTTAGCTGACACAGAGGCCCTAGAAAAGTAACTTCTCTAACCTAGTATTGACAGGTGTTTTATCTTCAGCACTTGAAATTTTGGTTGCTACCTACATAAGATTTTTGTTTGAAAAACGCCTCACGGGAACACAGGGAAACCTAGGGCAGCTGAGAAAAACAGGTACAAGCGAAAAAAAGCCAGCACAGATCAAAAATAGCTCAGCCACCAGGAGACAGCTCCAGTCTCTTCACGGGAGGAAGGCTGGGATTAGGGGCATCCGTTCCTCAACGCCAAGGGGTTGTACCTACAGAGCATTTGCTCAGCACCAAAAGCAACAGAAAAAATGACTGGGGCCTCCCACTGAGCATGGTAGAGCTGGGCAGACCCGGCCATGAGGTGACAGCATGGCCAGAAGGCTATGGTAAGGATGGAGAGGCAAGTTGCCCTTTCTCAGGGCTAGAGCCAGGTTATACAAGATACAGCAAACGGCTGCTCCCGTCTCAACTCAAGCCACGAACCCCCTCGCTGCAGGAGAGGGGCCGTGGTGGTCAGCCCAGACCTCCGCAATGGAAGGATCTGATGTCTGGGCCCATGTCCTCTCCTTACACAGACTCAGTATAAGGACCAGTGGGGTCACTCCCAGGACCTTCCACGTCTCCACTCAGGAGGGCTTACTACACCCTTTCATCCAAGGGCAGATGGATTGCTCTCTCATGTCAGGCGGAAGACGGCCTGAGTTCAAACAGAGACAGGATGCACTTCCAACGGACCGATTACCGGAGGGAGAGTCCCCAGCGCAGCTATTAGAGCACTGACAGAGCGAGGCAGCATCCCCAGGGACGCAGCTCAAGAAAGCTCTTTGCTAACTCGAGTACAGAAGTGGGAGAGCAATTAGGAGGAACAGCAACGAGCTTCTCCCCCTTCAAAGCCTTCCCACTCGTGAGCACCTTCCATTGTGCCGCAGTGCCGGAGAGCCGCTCCGAGCCGCAGCAAGGCCTCACCCACTCATCCCGCCACTCGCAGCCCCCGTTTTCTGCCTCCCACCCGGGCAGCCAGCACTCGGGCTGCCCAAGCCTTCCGCACCGGAGTCGGCCTGGAGAGGCTTATCCCTTCGAAAGTTACAGTCAAAACTCTATCTCCCTACAAATCCTCTCAAAGAAAGCTTTATCACAACTGAATAAATCTAATTAACACAAACTATCATTTCATTGCTGCAGCTGTCTTGATGCACCCAATTCTGAAACCAAAAAGAGGCTAAATCCCACAGCACCGACATGGAAAATATGCTCAGGAAAACAACAACCCAGCCCTAAAGGGAGAGGAACAGCACAGCTTGGGGCCAGAAACACACCATGTGGCAGCAGTGAGATGCTGAGCACAGCACAGAGACACTCTGCAAAGGGAAAAATCCTGACTGCTCTGTGAGTGCAAACCTCAAGCAAAACCCCAAAGGTTGAGCATACACCAGTCACTTCCCTTCTTACTGTAGGATCTGTAGGAACAAGACCAGAGAACAGCTGGGTACAGAGCGTCTAGGCTTCACTTCACTCACTGACTGCAGCTGTCTGACACCCTATCTGCTACCCCCCACCACAGGCACCAGTCCCACCCTGGAAGACTCGTCCTCAATGCAAGGGTGAAGAGGACACTGCAAAAGCAAGCACTGGTCATACCACAGCCTTGAGATGCTCTCAGACACTGGCAGGCAGAACATAGCTCAGTCCTGGTCTCAAGACCTACCTGAAGGTCATCAGCTGTAGATTGGCTAAATTTTAGCTTTAGCTGTGCCAGATTCCAAATGAGACTGAAGTTCAAACCAATTAGTGAGAACATCCAAGCTTCAGAAACAACTTTGGGGAAGTGATACTACAGCTTATGCTTCAGGGCACAGAACAGGACTTCACAGAGCAGCACTTGACCCTGCTCTGTTACTGCAGCTTCCGTGTCTCCCATGAGCAGAGAGGGCTCCCGGGCCCTGGATCTGAGACAGCCTAGCACCACGTACCTTCAAACGCAAATTCAGTGTCCCAGGCACTGGCGCTGCCAAGCCACAGATCTGCATTTGTCTGTGATTCTGAGGAACTAGGGGAAAACAGAGCAAACCGAACACTTCAATTCTGTACCTTACTGAGACTCAAGGCCTTTTCTCTACTGCTTTGCAAGTCTGAGGAGCAGCAGTCTGCTGTCTTTGGGTCTTCTTCACATTCAGTCTGGTTCTGCTTCCCCTCTGCCCCAAGTGCAGTCACCAAGGCTTCCCTAAAACCGTTACTCTAAAATTAAACACAGATGCTACATGAGTAAACACTGCACCAAGCCTGTACACTAGCAGCTCACTTCGTTTTCATTTCTGTTCTTCTACTTTGATATGAAGTCATGTGTTCAAATTGTCAGAGAGCTGGAAGTGAGTCAGCACAGTAAACCACAGCCTAAGAATGTAACTAATTAAAACTATTCACTCAAACCAGCATGTTCCAAAATATTCAGTGCTCTAAACAAAACCAACTGCACCAGTGGGACATGGCAAATAACCTGAGGACATTGGCTCCTCTTTGCTGCAGTAGAATGTGCTGAGAATCAGTTGTATACCAATGCAAGACAGTCAGGGCTCAGGTATCAGGGGACTGACTCCCTCCAGAGACTGGGAGATGAACTTTGAAAGAAGTTTACTCCAGCGTTGAAGACTGCAGAGGTCACGCTTCAGCTGGGGGAACACCTGAAGTCACTACACATACACAAATGGGCAATGGGGAAACAGCAGGGTTTACACAAGGCTGAACAAACTGGTGGCTTCAGTGCTGCAAGTCAAGCCAGCACCACAAATGAACTGTAGTCCCACCCCGGTCTGTCCAAGAAGGGCAAGGAGGAAGCCAGCCAAGCATCTTGCTAGCTTTATCCTCCTTGCCCTGTTTTCAGGAGGTAGGAGGGTTGCCTGCTCAACAAGATGGAGACTCAGGTCACACAAGCAGACTATGGCAGTAGAGGGAACTGAGCCCACACTGCTTCCCAAGACCCAAACTGCTCCCTTAAGTAGAGGTCTACTGCAGCTTCTGGTGACCAGGGAAGACCTAAGTGCTTCACTCAGCATTACTGAACAGCATCACTGTTGTGTATGGAAATGCTATGCAAATAAATGCTGGGACACCCATTTGCAAAGCGCTACCCACAGGGACAGGTCTTAAAGTCAATGCAGAGAAGAGTGCATTGTTTAAAACATTCCTGGAGAACTCTGCTTGCACAGCGGCCAGCAGGAACAAGGCTACCTTAGTCCTCCTTCCAGGCACACAAGCCCATCGCCCTGGGAGACACCCACCACCCGGCAGCATCATATGATGACTGGAGCAAGCCCTTTCCCTAAGCCTGCCAAAGTCCACACAGGTTAACCAGAAGGCAAGCTCCTGTCAGAACTCTAGTTACTCAAAATAGGACACCCAGCACACCAAATGCACCTCTTGTGGAGCATGGGAGTGGCGAAAAACAACCACTTTTTTAATCACTAACTTCCATGAATAGAAAGCATTTAAAGATCTCTCTACTGCAGCGAATGTTTCCTTTACGGAATGGAGATCAACTACGAGAACATGATATCAAATTCATTAAGTGCAACAGAGATGAAACAGAGATGAAAAGGGTGATAGCAGAGCTCACCAGCAGCTGCAAGAGTCCTTCAGTGCAGTTTCCACAGGACAGAGATGTTAGTTGAACTCATCACTGCACATATGAGAAGGGGTTGAGAAGAACAGATAACCGATTTACAAGAAGCATGTGGCATCTCTTTGGCATTGTTTAAGACACACAGATGCCGAGTGCTTTGTCACACACACCTTCCTCCCAACCAAGGGAGTGAAAGCATAGAAGATGTAGGAACCCTATAAATAGATCTTTATTAAACAAATATGCAACAAAACCTAGGTTTTTAAATAAATGTTGACAGAAAATAACTATCCAGCTACAAGTGCTGCAAAAATATCAGACAACTAGATAGCACTTTCAAAAATAGAGCAGCTGAACTATTAGCGCTTCTGACCATCAACCTCAGCATTCTCTGCAGAGAAGCTGCTAAAGTTGTGTCAAACCTCAAAATATTTGTATTGCATCCAAAACACTGTTGTTTCCGTAGGCAAACCACCCCTTCTTCAACCTAGATCAGACAAATCTTCACAGAAGAAAAAAAATTGCTACATGTCAGAAAGGCAGATAGATGAGTATTGATTGCAGTAACAACAAAGGCTGCGGGAAGGCTGCAAGAGCGCGGCTGCAGGCGGCTGGGGACCGCACGGCAGCAGGCACCGGCAGCAGGAGCCGGAGGTCAGGAAGGAGCAGGTAGCACCCAACACGCAGCAGCTCACGAATTTGAGAAGCCCTTCAGAAAAAGTTCTTCAAAAATGAGGAATTAGGGGCCTTTGAGATTAGTCTATTGTTGCTTTACATGACTTATTTTTTTCAGCCGGTCAGCACCAACGTGTGCAAACAACACGCGGCCCCCAGTGCAAACCCGGCCGCTGGCTGCACAGTGCAGGCTCTGGTGGGCACGCCACGCTGCCCCACAGATCCCCCCCCCCACCCCATGGCCGGGCACGCCACACAGCCCCACAGATCCCACCCCCACACACACATGGCCAGGCACACCACGCTGCCCCACGGATCCCCCCCACCCCATGGCCGGGCACGCCACGCAGCCCCACAGATCCCCCCCCCCCCCACCCCATGGCCGGGGGCACCACGCTGCCCCACGGATCCCCCCCACACACACACATGGCCAGGCACGCCACGCAGCCCCACAGATCCCCCCCCCCCACCCCATGGCCGGGCACATCACGCTGCCCCACGGATCCCCCCCACACACACACAGCCAGGCACACCACGCAGCCCCACAGATCCCCCCCCCCACCCCATGGCCGGGGGCACCACGCTGCCCCACGGATCCCCCCCACACACACACATGGCCAGGCACGCCACGCAGCCCCACAGATCCCCCCCCCCACCCCATGGCCAGGCACACCACGCTGCCCCACGGATCCCCCCCACCCCATGGCCGGGGGCACCACGCAGCCCCACAGATCCCCCCCCCCACCCCATGGCCGGGCACGCCACACAGCCCCACAGATCCCACCCCCACCCCATGGCCGGGGGCACCACGCTGCCCCACGGATCCCCCCCACACACACACATGGCCAGGCACGCCACGCAGCCCCACAGATCCCTCCCCCCCACCCCATGGCCGGGCACATCACGCTGCCCCACGGATCCCCCCCACACACACACGGCCAGGCACACCACGCAGCCCCACAGATCCCCCCCCCCACCCCATGGCCAGGCACACCACACTGCCCCACGGATCCCCCCCCACACACACACGGCCGGGCATGCCACACTGCCCCACAGATCCCCCCCACACACACATGGCCAGGCATGCCACACTGCCCCACGGATCCCCCCCACACACACACATGGCCAGGCATGCCACACTGCCCCACGGATCCCCCCCACACACACACATGGCCAGGCATGCCACACTGCCCCACAGATTTCCCCACACACACACACACGCAAGCAGCCAGGCACGCCACACAGCCCCACGGGTCCCCCCCCCAAGGGCTGGGCATGCCACACTGCCCCACTGATCCCCACCCCCACCCCATGGCCGGGCACACCATGCCGCCCCACGGATCCCCCCCTCTTCCCCCCCCACACACACAGCCAGGCATGCCACGCAGCCCCACAGATCCCCCCCCACACACACATGACCAGGCACGCCACGCAGCCCCACAGATCCCCCCCCCCACACACACACACGCACACAGCCGGGCATGCCACGCAGCCCCACGGGCTCCCCCCCCCCCAAGGGCTGGGCATGCCGCACAGCCCCACTGATCCCCACCCCCACCCCATGGCCGGGCACACCACGCCGCCCCACGGATCCCCCCCCCCCCACACACACACAGCCAGGCATGCCACGCAGCCCCACGGGCCCCCCACCCCCAAGGGCTGGGCATGCCGCACAGCCCCACTGATCCCCATCCCCACCCCATGGCCGGGCACACCACGCCACCCCACGGATCCCCCCCCCCCCCACACACACACACACAGCCAGGCATGCCACGCAGCCCCACGGGCCTCCCACCCCCAAGGGCTGGGCATGCCGCACAGCCCCACTGATCCCCATCCCCACCCCATGGCCGGGCACACCACGCCGCCCCACGGATCCCCCCCCCCCCCCCACACACACACAGCCAGGCATGCCACGCAGCCCCACGGGCCCCCCACCCCCAAGGGCTGGGCATGCCGCACAGCCCCACTGATCCCCACCCCCACCCCATTGCCGGGCACACCACGCCACCCCACGGATCCCCCCCAGCTCCCCCCTTCACTTTGCCAATTCTGAGTCCCTTCAAGCGACTGCCGTGCTTCACGTTCACGTGAGTTGCATTTTTTCAGGATGCTGAGCAGTTAGATCTGCCTTACGACTGGGCTACGGGTGCCGGCGGCGTCTTCGCTTTTGTGATTTGTGCTGCGTTGCTGGAGCCAGAACGCTGCAAACTCTCTGGCCTTTCAGCTTTCGTAAAGATGAAGTTTAACTCTGCGCCTGACGGAAAGCGCACGCTCCCGCTCACCCCATGGGCTGAACATCAACTCCCCTCGAAACACGGGCGAGCTCGCGCCCTGCCCGGGGTGCCACCCCGCAGAGCGGACCCGCGGGTCGGTTACGTCCATGCAAACGTTTTGCACGCACGCACGCGACACAGGCAGACACCCGGGAAGCGCGTGGCCCCACACCCGGCCTTTTCTCTGTTTCGAAGGCCTCGCTCTACAACCTAAAGGGTAAGAAGTAAAAGTGAAAACTGAGGTTCTTAACGTGACTCAGAGTGCAACAATGTTGCAAGGTCCAAGGCTTCAGCCATCAGAGCCTGGAGCGCAGATTTCTAGAGCTCCCAGGTCACCTACTGCAAAGGGCGTGCAGCTGGGCCACCGCCGAGCATCCAGCGCCTGGCCAAGGCCGGGTTTCTGTTGCACAAAAGCACGGCTCAGCCTCGCCTCAGCTACTTCTGCGCTCCTGGTTCTTTGATACGACGGGGCTAAATACGGAGCCTCCAGTGTCTGGTACTGGTGCACTCCACGCTGCACGTGGCTGCAGCTCACGGGAAGGCAATGAGGCTAAAACCAGAAAGCCGAGCAAGGAACGTGGAAAAGTGAAACAACCCAAGTTATGGATCACCTGGAATGCCTGTAGTTAGTTGTACTGGAACGCCTGTAGTTAGTTGTGCTTGGCTAAAAGAGCAAGGCCCTGCATCACACCCAAGAGCAGAGGAGCCTGAGCAACAAATGAACGCTTTGCTGGTCCATTAAGTGGCCAAAGTACTACAACCATCCTTCTACCAGTAGCCCAAGAGCCACAAGCAACAACATGCCACATTCGCGCATGCTGGTGGCTCTAAAGGCCCAGCCAAATCACGAAGTACTGTTCATAGGGTCGGAGAGAAACGAGAGACACAAGCCTTTTCCAGAGGAACTAGTCAGGTAACAACCCGGTTTTGCGGACAGACTTTTAAGCGAAGTGTAAGCAGCTTATCCAAGGCCACTCTGGCAGAGATGCTCAACGAATCTGAAGCTCTCCCCTAGTCCCGTTCTTTAATCTTTCTGCTAATAGGTCCCATTCCCCTGCCAGTGAGGAAGGGTCATTTGCAGGAAGTTGCACTATTATTTCCATGTCACTGTGATACAGCCCCACTTATGAAACCTGGTGCTTGGGCCAGAGACCCTAACATGCACTCAAGGAAAGGGACGATGCCACCGAATTGTCCTGCCAGGATTTGCCATGTGCTCTCCAGTTCCGAAGTGCCCCCCAAGGCCTGTAGTACTGATACTAGACGAGGCCACATAAAGGAGCCCTCAGACCCGCTGCGTCGCACAGCAGCTCTGTCTGTACGTTCCCCCAGCGGACGGCATCACCTTGTAACTGCTTTAAAGGCACCTTTAGAAGGACCCTTTAGAAGTAACAACATTGACCAGAAAAGTAAAGAGAAAGCTGAGAATATTTCCCCCCATAAGAGCTGTGCTTCCCCAGCACAGCCCCCTATGCAAAGTTCTATCAAAAAGAAGAATGAATCAACTTTCACTTCCTTTTGAGGTGAAAAGAGGGGCCTAGCAAAGGTCAGTGAAAGGAGACAGGACACCAGATCACGCTGTGCACCAGGGAGACAACAGCTGCCAGGACAGGCAGGAACAGGCTGCGGCAATCCTATGGACCAGAGTGAAAAACGGCACTGGCCGGGGCGCTGCGCTGCTGAGGCTTTGCAACGAGAACGTACAACGTACAAGCAGCTGCAGTGCACAGTGTGCTGATGGCAGCCCACACATCTGCTCTACGCAACGGGTGCCGCATGGGCTTACACCGCTGCGGCGGCTCGGGGCCGCGCAAGCCAGCTAGCCAGCCCCCAGGAAAGGAGCACAGCGCAACGCGGGCTCCCACGGCCGTGGGGGGCGGAGGGCAGGTGAGCTCGTGCTCAGAGGAGACCTTGCTCCAGCCAACCTGTTCCCTCAGTTCTCATCCCCAGCACGCACTTCAGGCATCTCCGTCCCACCCCCGCAGCCATGGGGGAAAGGGACTGGGAGCTTTGGAAGAACAGGCATGTGCTACAACAGACCAGGAGACAGACTCAGTGCAGAACAGGCGGCGTGCTGCATTTCTCCCTCCGCTCTTCCACGTAAAGCAGGATAATTATCACATCCTTTCCTCTCCCCCCCCCCAAAAAAAAAAAAAAAACAAAAAAAACCAAACAGATAACAGGCAACTCCTGTTACACGCAAGCACTCACTGTCCAGCAGCTGCATGGGTTTCCCACCATACCTCTTCCAACCTCTGCTTTAAAGAAGGGACTACTAGCCACATGCCCAGAGAACAACAATTTAAGTAACAAACAAAGCAAAAAGCGTGATTTTCAGGCATCTCAAACCATCACTTTCCCAGCTATGTGAATACGAGTTTGTTAGGGTATCTCGTGTACATGCCCCACTGCCAGCGGCGCATGCAGCAATACAGATGTTCCCGTTGTCACAGGCTCATCCCACCCCGCTGCAGGGCCGGCGGCGCGATCAGCAGTGCCGAGCCACATGCCTTCTCGATTAAGCTGCTCATTTCTGTGTAATAGCTTGGCAGCTCGTATGCAGCAGGGCCCGGACACCAAACAGAACCTAAACAGGACAAGAGCTGAAAGTGTAATAACCCAACCAAACGGGAACAGCTGTCCTAATAGGTGGCAAACTCCAGAAGGCCACTGCAGAGCAATTATGAACCCAATGGACTCTAAAGCGATGGAAAGATGAGATATGACTCCTTTATTAGGCATTCATCAGCCCTCATTTATTAGAGGAAAGATTCATCAGAATCGATAGGCAATAAACAGAAATTTAAATACAGACACCAGGGGTCCACTTACACACACCTCCATCACCAAAAAAGTGTACAATTAGGCAGCCACTGCTCCAGAGTTTCCAGCACATAGGCACACACTTGTGAACTCTTCTATGTTTTGGGGGTCTTTTACTAGCCCCAGAATTTTGTGATAATCAGTGTTAAAATAAACAGTTTGATCTAGCCCTCCTGAGGGTTCAGCTTTGGCCTTATTAATAATGGATGGGTAATAACTCCTCAAAAAAGAAAAAACAAAATCAAGGGATATGCTGATAATTAGAAGTTCACGGTCTTGAAAGTGACCGTCTCGAAGCAAAGCCCTGTGGAATAAAGATATACACACTTCAGGTCTGGCTAGAGACTATCAGCATTTTTCAATTGCTAACTGTCATTCCTAAAGCCAAAAGCTTTAGCACCCCATACAACTCAGCAGTGAGCTGACAGCTATTATTTTAGGAGTCTCCATATGGACCCATTGCAGCATGCTGCAGCTCTAATTTAGGGCACACGCTGCCTTGGCATGGATGGTTACGTTTCCATCCCACAGGTTCATTAAACAATGGAGCGTTTTCTATCCAGCTTCGCAGCAGCACCGCATTGCAAGAGCTCTGAACCCTGCATGGCCCCCTTATTAAAACGCAGGTGGCTGCAGAAGAAATTATGAAAGCAAAAAAGCCCACTGCCTAAGAACACAAGCCTCAAAAGCATACTCAAGGGGTTAGTTTCTGTAGAGAGAAAAAACACGTACTCCACTTTTTGTTGCTGAGGGGTGCTAGCTTCACCGTGCCGGGAGCCTGCCTTCAGCAACCACACCAGGATAACGGGTACTCTTACAAGAGGAGAGGGCCCTTCTTGCTCCAAAGATGTGGCTTGCACAGTCACAAGCGTCTCCCGCCCCGAGTGCAAGATGTGCAAGGGAAGGGGCACTGCCGCCACACAGCGAGTGCTCTGTTTTCAGACAAAACCTGCTGCTCCACACACCTCACCCTCCAAGGGCAGCACCAGGGAGCATGCACGCAGCTGAGGAGGTATGCCTACTGCAGTGCGGGACACCACCGAGAAGACCTCGGAGCACGCACTGTCCTCAGAGCCTGGGAGCCATTCTGCCACACGTGTTCACACGCAAGGCAGAGATGCAGTGTGCAGATGCAAGGACCGCTCTGAAAGCGGTGGATACCTCCCAGCTGGAAGTGCCCCTGGACAGGCGCACTTCAGGCATCCTACAGTGAGCAAGGGGGTCAGCAAAGGACAAACATTGCTGCCAGTTGGTTTCAAGAAGGGATTCTCCTCCAAGGAGGGTGATGGCTACTCAGGCAACCAGACATCTGAGGAAGCAGAGGATCCCTCATCAGCAGCACTGTAAAATCCAGTCAGACATCTGAGCAGACATGTGGCACATCGCTGTCCTTGGGAGCGGCGCTGAGCAGCAAGCAGTTCAGCCCTGCACAGAACCTGCTAGCCTGAGGAGAACAGGGGCGCAGGCAGAGCTGGGCAGGACCAGTCACATCAGGACCTCTGTCACTCACCCATCTGCATTTTTCTCATCAGGAGATTCTGTATCTGCACCCAAGCTTGCTCTGCTTCTGCAGAAGTCCATCTGGCCCAGCAGGAAGACTGCCTCCAGACTCAAAGTTATGAGGACGGTGCCCATAAGCAGGAGGCTCTGAGATGCCATGGGGAACACGTTCTGCATCTGCTGCCAACCAACCAGTTAGCGTGTTTGCTGGCTCCATGGAAGCCACATGCGGAAAGGAGCACAGCTCTCCATGCCCTCTCCCCCGAAGCTTTTTTCGCTAACCATCAACACCACCATCTCAGGTTTTCCAGGCATTCCAGTGCTTGGTCAAGGAGGGTAAAACCACCTCCCACCTCACAACCCTTTGCTTCCCCCTTCAGAAGTTACCAGATCAACCACATTATTTTGAACCATCTCTAAATGCTGACATACCACTAGTTATTCACATGATTTTCCTCTTGCTTTTTAAAGAAGTATTTTTGTTTCACTCTGACATGGTGGAAGAAAAATTACACCCAATCAGCCTGTAATAAGGGAGGAACTTGCAGCAGAACTGTACAGTTTGAAGCACACAGCAACCAAGGCACCAGATTCAGGAATAAGATAAGTTGGTATACCCCAGAGCTAGGAAGTGGCCCCCAATTGCTGCCAGACATAGCGTGTTCGCAGGGTTACAGCAACGTACAGAGGCTGAATGGAGGGATGCGTTACCAATCAAGTTTGGAGAAAGGAGTACTCCATTCAAATCTCTACGGTCTGAGACCTGGAAAAGGTCCAGAAAAGGGGAAAAAAGTAATCAAAGATATGAAATAGCACCATGGGGAATTACCGAGTGGGCAGAACCCTTCAACGTGAAGCAAGGAAAACTTAGGGAGTCCAAGATAAAGCCTACAAAACCATGCCTACTGGGAAGGGGGCAATAAGGATTGGTAGCTTATTGTCTCTTCCAATACAAGAGCTAGAGGCCATCAAATGAAGCTAGTGACAGCAAGGCCCAAAAGCAGAAGATGGCAACTGCTCAGGCTACGAGACACCCAGAGCGCTCCTTGTTTATGCAAGTCTGTGCAGACTTCAGGTAAGGTAGGTAGCACAGTTAAATGATGAGTAGCCTCAAGACACCAAAACTCAAGCTGTGTTGTATAAAGTTCATTTTGCTGGCTTTAAAGTAAAGTATCTGAAAGGCAATTCATAGGTAACTATTGGATTCAGTATTCCTTTACAAGAATTGCAGCCTTATAATTTCTGCAATTAGAAAGGGAGTTCTTCTACAGTGATCTAAAATAGAAGTTTTTGTCATAAATTACTAGCTTTCACTCCCTTCATACCTGAGCTTAAACTGAAACTTAAATGGAAATTTACAGGAGAACTAGAAAGTGAGTCAGTCTGCCCTTCGCAGCACTTCATTTATTCTCATCCTCTTGGACTCAGTTAATAGTAACACTAGAGAAAATAAGTTTCTTCAAAGTTTCCAAAGGCCAGAACTGGGGGAGTTAGTTTTGAAAAGAAACTTGTCTGTATCTTTGAACCATCAGCAACACCTGCAGGAGGAGTCGGCGGCCAGGGACGCTTTGCTCTGGTTTCTGTTCCTGCTCAGTCACCGCTCCAGGAGGCAGGGCTATCCTCCAGCTCTGCCCCACGCTGCTCAAGATGTACTTTCCCCTCTAATGTCAAGGGGGGATAGTCACCACGTTATGTCACACAGCTATTTTCCCGTTCTTCCTACCCACACAAGGGAATGATTCCCATACCAGCCTGGGGAAATGGCTAAGACAGATCTAATATATAAATATCTTGCCTAATAATCTTGTTATGTGGGCCAAATTGTAGCCCTGCTGAAGGTAAAACGAATTTTGTCTTCTAAAGTCTGCCACACTGTGAGACAAAATGGCTGGAGATTTAACTTGCATTTGGGACGGGAATTGCAACCACTTTCAGCTAAGCTTTAGCAGATATTCAAGGGGCTGGGGGGAGTGATATAGATTAGAAAGATCCCTTCAGAAAGTTTCCCAAGCAAGGTGAAGAGTTTGTCATGAGAAAAACCAGCCTCAGGCTCTTGGAAGCCCATCCTAGCAGAGTCCCCAGAAGTGCCTGCAACCCCTCTGCCGAGTCCTGCTGAGGAGCGGGCAACACCGTGCTGCAGAGGCAGCCAGTTCTGTCCTACAACCACCCGTTCTCACGTAAACCGTTGGTGATAGAGCAACGGCCTTCAGCTACCAAACGTGTGAGAGTCCAGCGGCTGTCCTCATCTGTTGGGCGATACGGATGCGGAAAGCCTGGAGCAACACCCAGGCCAAGGTCAGTTACAGAGGCGCTCTCGCTTTCTGTGCTGGTGGTGCTCAGCATCAGCTTGGGCAAGTTGACAACAGAAGCTGAAACATTCTCCAAACTTTTGTTTCTAAGTGACTTATTTTCAAGCACCAGCAGAACTCAGATTCAGAAAACGTGCTGCAAAGCCTCCCATGCAAATACACGTCTGAGCATTCAGCTCAACAAAAGGACTGCTACTAGACAAAAAAATTCCTTTTAGATACCTACTAAGGGAGAATTTAATTCTGCTGCAACGTTAAGAAAAGCAAACCATTTCTCACACAGTATTTGATGACAGTTCTTGTCCACAACCAGCAGACAAGTGTTCTCTTCTGTTACAGCAGGGTTAGAAAAGCAAAACATGAAAGAACTCAAACTCTAAACTGTTTGGCTTTAAGGCAGATATTCATATAGTTCAAGTAAGGAAGAAATTTGAACTGTACAGTTTGAAGTTACTTTAGAAAGATTAAATGTCTACAAGGATTTAGTACTCAACACAAATGCAAATCACCATAATGGTTTCCCAAGCAAATGAGCTATTGTTACATTTTTTCCAGTCCAGCAGCATCTTACTCTGAAGATCTAATAGCAGCCCTACTGAGCAGCTGCTAATTAAAGCCTTCCCTCTTGCCAAAACCTCAGATTCAGAGTTTCTAAATGACCCAATAAGTGAGACTTTTTCCACCTCAAAGCCCTAGGAGACACTAGGTCACTGAAGACATGCTCTTACCTCTGCACATGGCTGTAGATTTGCCCATGCTCTACCCAGTGATGGTGTCCAGGTGGCGAGGACACAGAGGTAACAGGGACCAACACCCTTGGTACCTCCCACTGCAGCCCTTCGCTATGTGACACAAAAGTGGAAATTCAAAGACACCTCTCTAACAGTATCCCACCATCTTCAGCTTTCCCCAAATGCCCTGAGGAGGTCATGGACAGAGCAGACACCTCTTCCCGGTGCAGGGCTGCCTGCTCCCCGCACAGCCCATCCCTCCGCCTAGACTTCGCAGCAGGTCCGAGGCACTTCTGCACCAGCCTGCTCCCCCATCCCTACACAGGGTGCCCTCGGAAATGGCGCCCAGCCAACCGCACCCCAGCACATCCCACCCAGGCACTGCCAGCACGTCCGCCCTCACTCCCTTAGGGTGCCCTCCAACCCTTCTCCGCAGAGGGCCAGGGTGCCACCTCACTCATCCACCCTGAGAACAGTGACCAATTCCCCAGCCCTCTGCATTGCCTCCAGGCCACTGCTGGCCCTAAAGCAGAGTCACCCGGTCAGCAAGCCGCTTCCTTCCTCAAAGGGCAGGGGAAGCCAACGACACAGTCCCTTCCTGCCAGGCTCTCCATTTCTGCTTTCCTTTTGCCAGCTGCCCTTACACTCACAGCCATCAGGGTCAGTCCTCAAGGCACCTGCTCCCCAGGCTGACGTGCATCCTTCAGCTTACCCTACTGCACGGTGACAAGGAGCAGCACCAGGGGACTGGAAAGACTTGGAAGATGAGATGCAGCCACAGCAAACTTGACAGCAAGATGCCCAAAAGCAAGAACTTTACTTGTTCCAGCACGAGTGCTCTCCTTCCACTAAACAGTCCCTTGAGGATGTTGGAGTTGTGGTAGGACACCAGCTTTCTCTGTGACTCAAGGTCACATCCCCAGGTTGCATTTTATCTAAAGGAGATAACATGATGGTAGCAGACTTCTGGGACAAAGAAGTGCCAACCCAAAGTGGATGGCTCACAGGACGAGCTGCCAGGCCACAGAGGTGGACACTGATGTCTGAGGCAGGGAAAGCGCCCAGAAACTACCCTCAAAGTGAGCTCAGCTGCCATGAGCATCACTGCTTTACTCACAAGAATAACTTACTACTGTTAGAGACCTAGAAGCCTTGTTTCCAGAAGACTTTGGCTCTAAGGCCAAGGCAAACAAATAAAACAAAATTGGAAGTTAATAGACTGAGCTATTGGAGATGGCATTTAGACACATGACCACACAAACATGAATTAGATCTGTTTTACACCAATTTGTAGAGAAGAAGCAGAAAAGCAGCAGAAACTTCTGTGGTACATTGCGAGGGAAAACCTGAGGATGATCCGGTCCTTTACACCCCTCGCACAGCGTTGTCTCCTCTTATGAGCTCTACGATCCTCAAAAAACCTCTCCACTTCCAATTACAGCTATCACAGGAGAGACCACTTAGCTTTGATCAGCCCAGAAAAAAGCCAGTTATTCCATCAAACTCTTCAGAAACTAACCATAGAGCTGTTGATAATCTTTCTCTTAAAAGCTGTTTTCGCGAAGAAGCCCATGCAAAGGTTGAAGCAGGCGAGGATAAAATTAAGCTTGTAACAAAGTTAATCTCAATAATGACGACACAGCAAAGGTTGTTCCACAGTAAAAACGGCTTCTGGAGCTCGACACCAGTCTATAAATAACAGTTCGGAGGATTATTTCAAGCTGTGCATAAATCTTCCATCAGTGCGAGAAAGGGGACAATACGCTGGCTTAGCCTGAAGGCACCAGAGGGACAGCGACCGCCGGAGAGGCGACGGCAGCGGCTCAGGCACCGCACCCTGGACTCGAGGCTTCGCCGGGACCACGCCGCCCGTCCCAAAAGCGCGCTGGCGCGACTGCAGCTGCGCTCTCTGGTTTCTGGTGGGAAAGACACGTGCATCTCTCCCAGGAGAGTCTGGGGACGCAGGTTGTGCCATTTTGATTGCTCTGTTTATCCTTCTCGTCTTGGCCAGGTTAATGGCAAGAGCATTTCTAAATCTTTGCTCCTAAACCAAGGTGTAGTATTTAGTGTGATGGATGCAAAGAAAAAAAAGAACTAAAAAAAAAAGAAAATCCCTCTGCCTCTTCAGGGTAAGCACGACATTAACAGCCTGGATAAGCACCATCATTTTGCTTACAAGGCTAGTGTAACGGTCCCTGCCAAGTAAAACACCCAGATGTAACGATCTCTGAATCAGCCTCTCTCCAAACCACTGCACTCGTAAAGGCAACAGATCTTGAGACGTGGAAAATAATGACTTTGCACTGCGTCAGGAGCTAATCCACTCAGTGATGCAAATTAAATTCGTGGGCCACTTCCCCCTCACTCCAGCTTCTTTCTGATATTATAAAACAACATTAGTACCGACTCCCCTGACTTCATAGCTTTGTCATCGAACAAAGTTACATTAAGCCATTCACAACACCAGGAAGACATTCACTTCTCTTCACAACCTCTCTTTTTCACTCTTCTATAATTGGAAATCATGAAAATGCATTTGCTCATGTGCAAAGCTGATCAACTATTAAATGTGCTTGCTGTTCAGGCCATCAGAATAAAGGTATTTAGCTGTTCCCTCTAAAGGTGAAACTATCACTGTGACACCACTTCACATGGCAACACGAGCTGACAAGGAATCCACCAGCATGATCAGCTAAAACACACCAACATCATGGATGAGGAGGAAGAGGAGTGTTTGAAGGCTGTGATCGAGGTGCTAGAATCCTTATTAGCCTATTGCTGTCTACGTACCGAATTTAGGCACATCATATCAAGAGTCAGGACTATGGAAAGCCAAGGATTTTAGATACGATGCCCAAGTGATAGCAAACAGCTAGTTGCTTGGGACAGCTCTACTTCCATTTCCCTCAAGGGAGCACACGCGCTTGCCTGAACTCACCTTGTGATCTCTGCCCGCATCTCGGGTGAGCCCTGCTCCAGCCCAGCTGCTCCCACCACTTACCTGCAGAGCCCCTAGTTTCCCCCTGCTTTGCTGTTTACCCCAGCACCCCAGAATTCACCTCTTGAGTGAATCCTGCTTGGAGTTAGTACAATTTTCTTGCTGAGAAGATTTTTTTGAAGACTTGGCACTTCCACCCAAACAGAAAAGTTCAAACAGTCACTCTGGAAAAGTGCAGATTTAACTGGATGCACAAGGGTCAACACAACTGGAAGCGTGCTGTAATGCGCTATTAATGAGTCCAGTAACTTGCACGCACTATAGCTTATTACTGTTGGGTCTTTTGGTAGCACTGCTTGTACAGCTAGGATTAGCAGTGAGTATATTCTGCTTGTAGTATTTAAACAAGATGCATAAATCTGGCACAAAAGCAAGATTTAAGAATGGAAGCAAATTATTTAAAATGAAAATATGTAGCTCACATGCATTAGATACTCAACGCTTGACGCACCTCAGCTGTGGCAGGAAGAATTTAGCCATGGCAGCACATGTGCTCGCAGAAATTAAATTCCAAAAAGGAGAGGTTAATAAGGTTACAAGTGTTCACCCCAGAATACTCATTAGAGCTGCTTTTTCTACATGATGGGAGAAGCAGGGCAGCTATAAGCAGCTAAGGAAGTCAGCCCAAATCCCTCAAAAGCAAACAGTCTGAGCAGAGCCACAACTACGCCTCAGGTCAACTGTGAGCCACAAAACTGGCCAGATAACATATGCGGTTTCTGACTGTGCATGCCATCCACATCAGCTTGCGAGTAACCCTCTCTCAGCTAACATATGCCAGCAGATATACTGTGCAGGCAGCTGAAGTATGCAGGAGCAGCAGCAAGGAAAGAATCATGTCTTAGTTAATAGCATTTATCAACACTTAACAGGGGAGCAACTATTGTTATACTCCAGGTCTGCCAAGCTTTGGAAAGCTACCAGAAAGAGGCACTTTGTAAACAAGAACAGAAAGTAACCGGCTTCCATAACACAAGGAAGAGTATCCTCTCCTCAGGAAGACCACGAGCCCTATTCCACTTTGCACCGAGCATTAAACTGCAGCTGAGGCAGCTGCAGGGGAACGGTCCTGAAGTGATTTATGCATTGCAGATCAGCATGCAGCCAACAGACAATACCCATCGCTGCCAGCAGATCCTAAGCTGAAGAATACTGGCAGCGTATGGCTTAATCTGCACAGTGGAGCTGCAAGAATACATCTGCCATGGCTTCACAAAATGCATTTCCTTTTAAAGAGAAACAGGACCCGTTGCTGGAAGCAATGGTGCAAGTTGAGTTACTGTAGGAAGTATGATTCCCCCCCTCCCCCAAGCAAGGACTGGTCTTGCCTCCTCCCATATCTACTAACAGTTAAGTAATCCTCAAAAGGAAAAGACGGACTACTGCTTTCAAGTTATCAGTTTATTTAATTATACAGAATTCAGGTGGCCTGCTTGTCAGGAGAACATTTTTGTTTATTTTATTTTTCCAGCGGAGGCTGGTCTAACAGCAGGACTAATAAACCATGCACAGCCTATACCGAGACAACCGAAAAGAGAGGATGGAGTTCCAACAAGAGTCACTAACCATGGAGAGGCTCCTCTGCTCGGGGCATGCCCCAAATCAGCCGCTGCAGCTAGAGCGCACACAGGCCTGCACCCCTCTCCAGTGCCAGGCATCCTGCTGCTCCTCTGAGAAAGCAAAGGGGTTTGCTCATTCTCCCCTTCTCCTGACAGGCACCCTGGGTTACAAACCTGCAGAAATATTTCTTAGGGGATAGAAGCTGTTTTGGGAGGCAATGGCATCTCACGGTGCGTGGCACTGACCACCACCAGGACCCAAGCCAATAGGTGGCCTCAAAACAGGAGAAAGCTCCTTGGCTGGAGTCACCTCTCCAGCGATCTCAGTCACGTCCTGACCACTTGCACAACGCGGATCCTGCACGAGGAGCAAGCACTCGGGCTCCCAGCGCAGGCGAGCCAGCTTTGATTCAGCTCCCCCGTTAGCTCTCGACAGGCACTGCTGGGAACTGCGGCAGTAGCTTGCTGCAGTCTAAGCTGCTTGCTGCCCATCAGGGCTCAGCTCCTTGGGACGAGACACGACGGAGTGGGCTGGCTAAGCCCCCCGGGGAGAGGCCCCCCCCCCTCCCGGCTGCTTCTCCGCGTGGTGCCTGGGGAGCCTCTACCGCTCCGAGCACTTGACTCCTCGCGCCCTGGGGTGCGACGGCGAGCAGAGCACGGCTCGCCGGCCGGGAACGCTGCCTGCCCGGGCAGACCTGCAGCCAGAGGAGCTACTCGTGGGAATTGCTTCTGTTGAATTCAAAGAACTTGGCTGCTGCAGAGCGCCGCACAACTGACGCTTTCTTCCTCCCCCCATCCCTTCCACAGCTTTTGTGGAAAACTGATTCCGCGCTGGTGGCTGCTCCAGCCTGGCAGGACGGGGCCGGCCGCATTCACGTCTCCCCAAAAGCACTTTCTGTCCTGGGTGCATCGACAACAGTCCCAGCAATTGGGAAATACTCCCTAACATTAGCTCCGCCGGGATCGAACAGCTTTGGGGAGATTTTCATCTTCCTTCGTTGGGTCGTTGTTTGGAGGACAACGACATTTTCCGAATCCACCCTACATCTCTGCCGGTAATCTGGCCGCTCCCCCCCGCCTGCCGCCCAGCTGCTTTGCCCAGGGGACTCCTACCCACACCGCAGCAACCCCCGGCGGGGCACATCGTGGGATGGGGAAAGTGGTCTCCAGCCGACACGCTCTTTCCTGCCTCCCCTGCAGCAAATCACTCCCACAGCTTGCAGGCAGGGGAGGCAGGAGGAGGAAGGCAGCCCACAGGTACCCCCCCTTCCCAGCGGGAATGGTGAACCCTAAGGGACAGTCCTCATTTCTTACTGCACTTGTGTCTAGACACCCTAGGCCCATTCCTGTTTGGATACAACATTTCAATGCAATACTCGAATTCTGGGGAGTCACTGCAAGGTTCCCACCCCGAGGAGTACAGTAGCTTTGGCTCCTGCAAGTTTCTGCTAATATTCGAGGTGCGGGATTATGCCGACATGCAGGACGAACCAGTGATCTGCCTCACTTTGTTTATTGTAACGTCCTCTGCAGAACGTCACGGGTCTGCGGAGCACTTCACGCTCTCTCCCCACTCTTCCCTTTGCCTTGCAGTCAGAGACAAGGAGCACACCAGCCATAGGCAACGTGAGGGATACTGGAGACTGCAACACGCAGGACAACACAAAACCATCACAGCGGAAACCTAAGGCAGCACCCAGGATCACTGTGCAAGCAGTCCTGCTTTTATGGCTATGTTTTTTGCCTTTAGGAGCAAGCCCTGTGCAAGTCTGCCTTATATTTGCAAACCTCGAACAAACCGAGGAACACACTGCCCAGAAGACCTACAGTTACGCCTCTCCTACAGAGAGCTTGTTACTCACCTTTTCTAAATGGCTCTAATTTATGGACTTTCAGAATAGTGATTCATGATGTGAGACTAGAGGAATTAATCGCGCAGCACTTCAAACATCCTGCATTGCTGTTCTGCGTTGTCCTTCATGCTGGAGCCTTATCACACACATAGAAAAGCTACCAGCCCACGGCCAGACTCTCGCAGGTCCAGAGCTCTGTTTATGTTAATGTGCAGCACTAATCCTCTGCACAGCTGGCTTTTGCAGGAAAAATCCACCCAAACATTTCTCCTGGGCAAAATCCCATCCCACCCACCATCGTATCCCTTCTTTTACCACACACATTCAAATCAGAACAGAAGACAGTGCTTTAACATTTCCCTTCTGATTGTACACTTTTTAAGTTCCAAGTAGTTCTGCCCTGAACTATATTAGGGGCACAGTTAGAAGTGAATTTCTTAGTCACGGTGATCATGCGACTTACTTGCTGATAAATCCAAAGGAGGACTGGATAGCGTTGGTAACTGTTCCAAGTATTTTTACAGATTTGGTTTTTTTCATTTTCAAATGAACTTAAAGGAATGATGAGCTGTGCTGGCCAGTTAGGGGAAGGACAGCGACACACCAGACGGGCTAGTGGAACTCCTCTAGCCTGAGTTTCTAGATAAACCCCAGTAAGTTAACAGAATTCAGGCCAGATTTTAAGAGATCCAAACCCATCTCCTGTTTTGCACTAGAAACCAAATAGGCATGGGCTTGTTCTGTTTTGCAGCCCCAGCACCTTCCACCAGAGCTGAGACAGGCAAACGTGCAGCCACAAATCAGACTGCAAAGGCGAGGGCCAAGGTAGGCAGGACGAGATCTGCCGCGCAGAGGGTCGCCCGCCCGCGGTCACGGCGGCGCGGAGCGCGAGCTGGGCAGCACGGTGCCCGCAGGCCGCTGGCACAGCCTCCAGCAGCCACCCCAGCTAGTTTAAAACACGATCTGAAGCCTTGTCACTCGCTGCGGTGCAGACGCACCCGCTCCTACTAGGACTACTAGGTGCAAAACCGCACGGAGAATACAAGCGTGACCCGCTCCATGTTCTAGCACGTGTTTGGAAGAGCGATCGCTCCCGGCCTGGCTACCGCAGCAGTCAGCTCTGGCTCTGGAGCAAGGATGCAGCCGCCGCCCCAGCCAGCCTGCTGCGCGCTCACGGCCGCCACCCGGGTGCCTGGCCCCCTTCACGCAGTGCCCTGAGCTGGAGAAGCAGGAACACAGGCTTACTGCTCGCGTAAGGATGCCCTGCACCCTTCCAGGAGCCCAGGGCGCAATAAGCATTTGTAGGATTGCATGCAACTTCCAACGGCCCTACTCTCAACCGGCGTACCTCCAGAAAAGCCTGTATCTCTGCTCAAAGGTCTCCTCGGGGACAGCCCCGGCACGAAATTTCACTGGAAAGCTCAATAACTTGAGAATAATAATCACAGAGGCTCAGCTATTGGGACGGTTTAGAGTCTGCAAGGGAGCCACAAACGACAGAGAGCAGCGAGACTCGGCGCCCGCTGCCCCGCGGCGCGAGAGCCCCGCGCGGGGCCAGCCCAGAAACTCACTTCTCCCAGCTTCCTACTTCTGACAGTGGCCAGCAGCGCGTGCCAAGCGAAGGAAGCAGACCACTCAGTTATCGACGTCTAAGATCTTTTTAGCATGGCAGCTATCATGGGAGATAAGAAAAAAAAATCCACCAAGCTAAAGGGGAAGGGAAAGAGAAACCATTTCCACCAAGAAACTTAACTGGACTGTTCCGCGCTGTAAGGAGATACTAATAGGGCTCAACATATCAAGTGATCCCTGCTGAACCTGATAGCCACAGACCCCACACAGCAAAAGGCTGCTGCAATTTCAGATTTCCTTCCAGAACATACCTCCTTCCTCAGTTGCTTTTCTGAATTGCTAGGATTAGAGCAGGAAAGAGCAGCAGTCAGGAAAGAATCACAGGGTACAGGCTTCAAAACCAGTTTTTGAAGGAAACTTTACCATTTGACCAAAACGTAGAGGGATACATCTTCCCGTTTTCCCCGTCAGCTCTCTTTTTATTCATAATTCAGCACAACCACAGGCCATCTGGTGCAGTGAGCAGGGGACCAGCCCGACTTCCCCTTTCTATTTCTACCTGCTCAAAAGCACTACCACTGGCAGCCAAAGATTCAGGTTCCTTGTGCCCAGAGGCTTCACCGCAAGAACACCGAGGATTGTATTACCACTGCAAGGCACACAAAAACTCTCCAAAATTATGTTTCCAATTTCTGCAGCATTACATAATTAGCATCATTTGTGTTGCAAAAGTAATTGCAGTAACATTTTTAATTAGTCTATTTGAACACTAACATTTCTCTAGTGTGCATAATATGTTGACACTAAATTACTGGGTTTGAGGCGACTCTGAATGATTGGAGTCTGTTTTGCTTTTGTTTCTCACTTGCTTAATACAGTCAATAAAGAGGCACATTGAAAGCCTGCATGGAGCTAATGGCGACAAACAAAACAACCCAGCATCAGCATGAGCTGCAACTTAAGAGACCAGAACTGCTACGGGTTTCACTTCCGCCTGGAGGGCAGCAGAGATGGGGGGAAGGAAGGGTGGGTTTTGAAGGCAGATAGCGAGAGAAACACTGGCTTAAAACATAAGTCTGACTTTCTGCCTGACTTTCTCTAGCTGCTTAGTTTTTGTATCAAATGTTGAAATGAAAGCACAAAATGAATGAGTACACTGGATTTGGAGAGGAGGAAAAAACTTGGAAAAGGAAAGTATATTTTTGTATGAGGTTTAGAAAGAAATGTTTGAAGAGTGTCTTTGCTTACCCAGTTGTAACTAGGGATAGGAGGTAAACATTTTTCCCAGAAAAGTTACAGCACAAGATCTAAGCATCTGTTATTAAATGATGCTTTTCTCTTCTTCTGTCCCCTAAGGAACCAAAATCATCTTTCCAAGATCTTTTCTAATCGCTCTGCACATGTGAAAACAGTAACAGATGCAAGTTATTTTTTGCTCTTCAGTGAGAATCACATTACATGGCTCCTCACCTCTAGGTGAGCATTTCTTCCCTGCTCCTCCCAAATTCCTAAAGTGAAAACGCAGCCCAGCAGCTCTGATGGCGATTCCAGGCTAAGTAAATTTGGTTCTCAGTGCGTGCGCCCTCATCACAAAACCTGTAATGCAACCAATACCTTGATCTGCAGCATCAGCAAGGTGACAAGAGCTGTATGGACAACAGGAGAAAGATATCCCGAGGATGGCACGTAGCAAATATTAGCGGAAAGGACAGGGAGAGCGCTCAGTCCCCAGAATCTGCACATTCGGAGAATGAGAGGCAAGAACGCCATTCTCTCGGGCTTTCAAACTAGTCTGTTTTCCTTTATCATTCTTAAAGCAACGCTTAGGAGAAACGAGACAGCGAAGCTGTAACTTAAAGGCCGCACCTCATCCTTCCACGACAGCCTGCTGATAACAAGATGCTTCTCTCCCTCTTCACATTTTCCCTGGCAAAGGTATCAGGCAGACGGACCTCAAAATGCGGGAAGGAGGAAGGGCAGAACACACAGATACCCCTTTCCCCGTGACGTGGGAGGCTGCATCCCAGCTTGCACACCTTTCCGTCACGCCAGGTCACGAGAACACGGCCAGAAAGCCCCATCCGCCTCGCTGGCTGACGCGCGGCCAGCGCACGTCAAGCTTTCTCCCCAGACGAGTTCACGTTTCTGGCAGCTCCAGGCACATCCACAGCACTCCAGCGAAATCCGAGTCTAACGCTGCTGCGCCTGACAGCGCATTGACATTATATCTTCTGCAAGAACCTGCCCCGATCTTCAGGGCAGCATGTGCATAGACCTCTGGCCGCCCAGCAAAGCAGCGCTTTCTCCCTTTAACACAGTAGCCCAATAATTTTTTAAGATTTATACAAAGAAAAGGAGACTAGCAGCAGTTAAGTGGCATTTGTGGTACCTCGTTAGTATTTCAAGCTACAAAGAGCCAGTTTCTCCAAACTTCCTGCCGAAAGTCACAAGTAATGAGATAATTAGATTGTTAATCAGTGAAAATGTCCTAGAAAGAAATCAGGGCACAAGTGAAAACCTACTTAAGCAAACATGGCAAAAGAAATGAGCTCAGAAATAAGACAGGCATAGGTTTTAGCTGCATTTCCAGGCACCCCCTCTAAACAACAGAATAAAATAGTTAGGGAAGTTGTTAAAGTTGAATGGAATCTGTATGCAATAAAGGGAAAGTTAAAAGCTACAATAAAAGGCTTACTGTAAGCCACTGATAGTTGAAGAAACAGAACCCCTAAACAAAAGCTAGTCCTGAGGATTTTTCGTAGATATAATTTATTTATCAAATCAAATGCAACAGCAGTTGCATTACAACGCGCAGGGCACAACCTGAACGTCTGATGTTTGACGCCAGCGGAGCCTCGTGAAATGGGATTCATGGACAGCATGACCAGCCGCTGCAAAGGATCCCAGTTTAACAGCTTGATCAGCTTTGGGAGAAGGAGTGATGCCATGCACAGCGCCAGGCCTGGCGCTCCTACTTCTTTCTCCTGCCGTAAGAGGAATGAAACCCCTCCTGGAGCTTTCCTTGGGTAGCTGTGATTTCAAAGCAGATGGCACGCAGTAGCGAGTTATAGCTCATGCTTGACTTTCTAACCTGGAAACATTCTGCACAGAGACACCGTGTGCCTGCCATCGTGGGATACCAACTGCAAGATGCTTTCGCGCTAATGAAGATCACACCCACAGTCTAAGTTACAGCAGTCTCACTATTAAGAGCGCTTGATGCCCAGAGATCTCAAAACCTCACAAAAGGGGACATATGTAAAAACCCACAAAAGCTCATTGATTTAGGAAAACATTCAAGGTAAAACTGGTCCATTCTACGTACTGCAGCCTGAAAAATTTCAGGATGCTACTGCAAGACAGAGTAATGTGCTTTTCATGCTTGTAATACCAGAATAACTTTGAAAGTGTTTCTTAAGGTAGAAATATATGTTACAGACTAGTTATATACCTTTGGAAATGTCACTGAGCACAGCATACTAACGGGAATCCTACTGGTGCTACTTCAGCCTCTTAAGGACTCCTACTCCAAGAAACCACAGGATAGGATTGCTGGGGGGGGGGGGGAGGTCTCTACCTTTGGAGGGCAATTGCAGTGCATTAGCAAGTCGGAGACTGGAGTCCCATTTATTGACCTCATATGGAAGACTGATTTAATATTGGTTAGAAACATTTAAAGTTAAACCTTGAGGCATGTGCACAATTACAGGTTTGGACAATAATTCTTAATGGCTTGAAGAAAAACTTTAAAAGGCTCAAATTACCTGATATTGAGCACTATTGGCAGAACTGAGCAAAGCATCAGAAATCATACAGAAGGAGAGAACCCTGCTCAACCAGCAGATGATCTCAGCTAGCGTTTTCTAGTGCACTTCAAATTTCAGGGACGTGCTATTTGTATAAACGTGCCCGGCATGATGCTGCAAGTACCATAAGAAATTCAAGAAATGAATGGCTGTATAAACCCAGGAAGACCTGTAACAAGAGACCTAAGCTACACAAAGCTCTTGAGTAACAGGATTAAAATGCCCATGTACAAAACCCCAGCACCTGCAGCAGGTACTGGGGTAACCACAACCTTGAATAACACCGGTAGGACATGTTTTAGCCTTCATAACTGCTTTTTCTCTCCTTGCCATCAGCCAAGGCCTTTAGCTGAAGGTTTGGGATAGGTGGTTGGGATTTGCTTTTGGTATTTTAAGGTATATTCTTAAGGCAGGTGGCAAGTGCTATGGATGAGTAGCTGTATGATTCAGAGATGATTCGATTGGGCTGGATTTTTACTGCCTGTAAGAGCATCTGCAGGGATGCTCCTGAGAGCACCAAAGGCAAGAACTGGTCCCTCCTGGCGTCTCAGCACCGCCGCATCTCGGCCGCGGTGACCACCCTCGTGCCCGCGCCTGCCCCAGATTCCAGGCGCAACGCGGGCAGAGCGAGCATCTAGAGACTTGGGTTCTCTGCGACACTGCACAGCTCGACTTCTGATTCTGTGCCACGCTATAATCCAATGGGGCTTGTTTTCTGGTTCAGATACAGATGAAGTCTGCCAAGATTAGCTGTTCTTGCGATATTACAGTCATACAGGAGTTTTATTCTCACGCAAAATGCCTCATCTTGGGATTCGGCTACCCGCCAAAACGAAACCTTGCCCCAAATACTCTTAAGGGCAGCATTTCAGTGCCAGCTACTACAGGTGTCAGCGCTGACAACCTCGGGCCCAGACTTTAACCTGGCGCAGGTGAGGCCCACGCCCGCGGAGCTCCGCGCTCTCTGCGGCGGGCACGACCTGCAGGGTTGGGCCAGCAAAGAGTACTGAGCACCCAGCTGAGGTCAGGTTAGCTCATCTTAATTTCACGAGGGCACATCGCAAGTCCCTAAAAAGCCCTTGCAGAATAAAACCAAAGACTTCTGCTTGTAATAACCTAGAAGCTATTGCAACATATCTTCTTACAAAGCCTCACTTTTCCCCAGCAACACAACTAAGCCATTCAAGTTCTTCCAGGCTGCACACCACGCAGGCACCTACCCCGTTTGCCCTTAGAGCACACGTTTTCATATTAAGTACATCTAAAATGATAAACTTCACTTTGCCTTTTTTGAGGCAAAGTCTTCACCACTTATCTCCAGTAACAAAACCAGACCAGCAATTAGCTTAAAAGCACCGACCCATTGCTTAGTCGGTTACAAAAATGACTAAGCTGCTTCCCTGGTTTGAGCACGGCGATTCCCGTGCGGATGCTGCCCGGACTCCTCTCCCTTGGCCGCAGCAGCGCCGCTCCCCCGCGGCCCCTTCTACGCCTGCCACGGGGTGGGGGTGCGGGCTCCGAGGAGGCGGCGGATGGACGCTGGCCCCCGACCCTGGAGGGACCCGGAGAGGGTCCGGAGAGGGCTGCGGTCCCAACCCAGCGGGAAGCGCCCCCGGCCCCCGCGGCGCAGCACTCACCTTGACACTGGAAGCCCTGCTTCCCGAAGCCCCTGCGGAGAGAGAGGCACCGCGTGAGCATCCCTGCCACCGGCACCGCCGCCGGACCCTGCCCGGCACTGGCTGCTGCTGCCTAGGACGAGGGGCTGGGGGGGGGGGAGGCTGTATGGCTGGGGGGGTCCAGAGATGCTGGAGGACCCCTCAGGGCCAGGACAAGGGGGGTCCCAGACAGGCAGGGGGGCCCAGCGGGGCCAGGGGGCGTGCACATGTGGGTACCGGGGGCGGCTGAAGAGGGTCCCGCGGGAGGGGGCACCAGGACGGGGGGGGGGGGGAGGCGCCGGGGGGTCCCGCAGGGAGGCGGCCGGGCGGGGGGGCGGGGGGGGGCGCGGGGGAGCCGCCGGGCCGGGCCGGGCCGGGCCGGGGGGGCCGGGGGGCGGCGGCAGTGCTCACCAGATGAAGTCGGTGCAGTGGCTGCAGAAGGTGGGCTGCTTGAAGAAGCGCGCCGTGAACTTGTGGTTCTTCACCTCGTGCACGTTCTTCTGCCGCAGGGCGCCCTTGCGGGCGAAGCGCACCGGGCCCTCCTCGCCCTCGGGGCCCGGCGCCGCCGGCGGCTCGGCCATGCTGCGCGCCGGCTCCCGAGCGCCGCCTCTGCCGCCCGGTTTGGCCTGGCCCGGCTCCGCTCGGCTCGGCCCGGCTCCGCTCGGCTCCGCTCGCGCGCTGCAGCTGGGGCCGGAGCCGCGGCTCGAGCTGCGCTCGGCACCTCTGGCCGCAGCTGGCAGGAGGCACCGACACACACCCGGCGCCGCCCCGCCCCCTCATTTACATAAAGACGACGCCCCGCCCCCTCGTTTGCATCGAGGGCCCCGCCCCTTCCTCGCTCGTCTGCGTGCAAGCCCCGCCACCTCCCCCTGCCGCTGCGCCGCAGGCCCCGCCCCCCCGCTCGCGCGGCCCCGCCCACCCCTGCTGCAGGGGCGCCTTCGCCCCGCCCCGCTGTTTTGCATGTCATTTGCATGCTCGTTTGCATGCTCGTTTGCACGGCGCGGGAGGGGGAGGAGGGCACCCACTCCCCTCTTCTCGAGCAGCAGGGGGCGGGGGCGGGCGAGGCCCCACCCACGCATCTCATTTGCATACATCAGCCACCTCCCTAGGGCTGGCGGGGGCTCCTGGGCTGGGGTCTGCTGCGGGGACGCGTTCCCCTTCCCCGGACCCCGGGAAAGCGCGGCGCGTCCGCAGCGCCGCCGCGCCCCGCCAGCCGGGGAGCGCGCGGGGCAGAGAGGAGACGACGCTCGCTGCAAGAAGAACAGCACAAACATTTCCGCGAGCAGCAAGCGCTTCCAAGTCCTTGCTCGCGGCACTGGATTTCGGCTCTGCGGCCGCACGATCGCTTCCCGTCGCGGAGCGGGACCGTCCCCGCTCTGCCGCAAGCCAGCCCCCCGTCCCACGAGCTCTTTATCTCAGAAATGCCCTGCGCCTCCTCCGGAATTACAAGCCCAGGAGGCTTCCCAGAAATAGGCCCGGAGCTGTTATTAGGCGGCTGCTTTTGGAGGCTCGTTACCACGCTAAAGCGTGGCTGGCCCGGCTTTCCCGCGGCAGCCGGGCCGGGTACCAACGCCCAGCAGCGTGCGACTTCAATGCTACGACGACGAAGTTAATTGCAGGCATCCCTCCTCCGGCTGGGATTTTGTCCTAGGAAAATGGCGGGGAAGGTTCCCCAGGCTCCCCGCCGGGGCTGGGCGGGCGCTGCGGCGTGGGCACGGCTGCCCGTGGCGTGGTTTTCCCACGCCGCAGCGCCCGCGCGTGCTGCGGGGTGTCTCCCGCCGGGGGGGGGCCTGTCCCCCCGGAGCTCACGCATGGAAACCTTCACAGCAGAAATAGCTCTTCAGGCAGGCAGAGGAAGGAGAGTAATAATGAAAATAATAACAGGTCATTTTGGTTCCTTTCCTGTGTACTTTCGCGAAAGAAAGTGGCGCATTAGCCTAAGTGCACGCCGCGTTTAGCAGGCAGCCGCGCTGAGCTGGAGCCCTCTCGTTTTAATTGTAAACCGTGCGCTTTGCTTAGTCCTTTTTGGGCTGCTCTTTTAATGGATGTACCCACTCCCAATGCGGCCCGCCTTGCCGTTGCATACGAAACAAAGCTGCAGCAGAAACCACCGAGAAGATGGTTTTCGTTTCCCCACGCAAGTACTGGCAGCGGCGCTGGTATGCAAGCGCGCGGAGCGCCGCTCGGCCGCTGCGCCAAGACGCACAGAAGCCAGTGCCGCTCCTGCTCCCAGGAGCCCGGGGGGGTCTCTCCTTTTTTTAGGGTTTTCATTATTTAGCGCTCTTGGAGTCCTGTTATGGGGAAGGCAGGATTTTCAGGACCAAGGGAATTTTCACGGGAGCGGGGTGTCCGGATCCCCTCGGCTGAACTTCCATGCAGCCCCGCGGGACCGAGCAACGCAGGAGAAGCCCCGGCGGGGGCCCGGCGGGGACGAAGGCGCTCGGTGCCGGTGCTCCCACAAACCCGCGGCGCGGGTGCCACGTTCCCCCCTCCGCCGTGCCGGGAGCGCCACGGTGGGGCTGCAGCCCCTGCAGAGCCTCCTGCGCCGCAGCGGCAGCCGCGAACGGTGCTTAGCGCTAGGAAAGGAAATCGTGCATTAAAAAAAAAAAGGCAAAAAAGTGCCATGTCAGAAGAGACTTTGGGATTCGGGATTGTGGTTGCGGGGACGAGCATCACCAGCACTTCCCGAGGAAGAGCCAGAGCCGCCCTGGCAGCGTCGCAGGTCCGAGGCCCGCGGCTCCCCCCGCGCCCGCACTGCCTGCTCCGGAGGCGAGCGCGTCCCTCGCAGCCGCGCCTGGCGCAAGCCCCCGGGAGCTGCGGGAGCCGGTGCCGGGGGAGCCGCCGAGGCACGGCCGCCGCCGCCGCTGCCTTTGCAGACCGGAGAAGCCATCGGTGCTCGTCTGCTCCCAGGTCGCTTTCGTAGCAGCCTCGTCCGGGTGCGGAGCCGCTGCGTGCTGCGGCGCCGTGCCCGGGGACGGCAGCGCCCGCGGAGGCGGCTCCCGGCGTCCCGGCGGCGCCGGCAGGTCGGGGCCGGCCTAAGGGCACCGCTGGTTTCCAAGCCCGACGCCGCGGCTGCCGCCGGCGCTCAGGGCAAAGCTCGCTGCGGGTGAGCCGCACGGAGCAGGCGGCCCGAGGGCCGCTTGGCTCGGAGAGCTCGCTCTTCTCCCGAGCGCGGCACGAAAGCCGCGGAGCGGGGAGCGATGGCAAAACTCCCGGAAAACACAGAGCAACCTGCACATCGATGGATTGCCAGAGATATTTGAAAATATTTCACCTCCTCCTAGAATTAAAAAAAGATAAAATCCAGAAAATATTTGCTGCTTTAGTGATTTAGAAACCAGAAGAGCTTTTAAATGGAAAACACTGGTGCGAAACTTTCGCTCCGCTCGAAGCAAGCGGCGCGGTGCGGCCGCTGCACCGAGGCTTGCTGGGAACCCGCCGGCTGCTGCTCGCCGGACCGTCCCCGGCCCGCCGTGGGGCCCGTGCCCCCTTTGCTCCCAGCGCTCTCGGGCAGGAATACGCCCGCTCTGCGCTGCGGCCCCCGACGCCGGGCGGAGGTCCGTGTCCGGGGGCCGTTTCCGCACCAGCCACCTTCCCCAGCCAAACCGCTTCTCCCGCTGAGCTATTCCCCTCTCGATCCTGCTGCAAAACCCCGGCGCGTCGGCCAGCTCCCGGCAGGTCCGGCGCCTGCGGGCGCCTGCGCGGCCCCCCGCGCCCGCCCCGTCCCGCAGCAAAGGCATTTGCGCGTCCCGCAGCAAAGGCAGCGGCAGCGGCGGTCCGCGCACCGGCTGGCCCGCTTCCCGCCGCGCTCCTGCCCGCTCCTGCCCAGACAAACGCCGGCAGGTTACTTGCCAGCCTGACGTTTTTTCCCCTGATTCATTCAAGGTGGAATCTCCTCCCCTGAAACGACCCACGAGACTGTCAGCCAGTACCTGAACATAATTAAATCCTGCTGCTTTTCTGAACGTCCTTGCGAGTCTTCGCCCTGACCTGCTTTTGCAGCATCTCCGTGGCCATGGTGCACGCGACGGGCCCTGTCTGGTTTCTAGACCAGGCGGTAAACAAACATTTCCCCTGCCGGAGCAGCATTGCAGTTCGATGTTCTCTCTCGTTTAACGATCAAACTATAAACGCTATTGACACAGACTGTAATTAATGCGCCTTGCAGGAAAGGGGAAAGGACGGTCCCGCGTGCCCCCAGGGCGGCTGGCTGGGGAGGCCTGCGAGGAGCCGGCCACCGCGGCTCCCGCCGCCCGGATCCACAGCCCTGCGGGTGCTATGCGCATCTCTGCACCCCACGGGCGTGGTGTGCATCCCCGTGGGTGCAATGTGCATCCCCACGGCCCCGTGGGCACGGTGTGCATCCCCGTGGGTGCAATGTACATCCCCGTGGCCCTGTGGGTGCAATGTGCATCCCCACGGCCCCGCGGGTGCAATGTGCATCCCCATGGCCCCGTGGGTGCAATGTGCATCCCCATGGCCCTGTGGGTGCAATGCGCATCCCTGTGGCCCTTTGCCCATGAAATGCCAGCAGCGCCTGTGACCTTGGTGCCTCTGCACAGGGCAGAGCCGCGCAGCTCTGCCAGCACCACCGTGGCACCCAAAGGTGCATGGAGCTGCGGCACAGGACGAGGCCGGTGCCCGGGCGCTGCCATGTGCCGCCGGGTCCAGCCGCAGCCACGTGCCCACCGGCCTGAGGGCCAACCGTCGTTACATAAACGGACTTTGTGCTGCGCTCATCAATGTCATTAAGCTCCACCCCAGCTAATGATATCACCATCCCCATAGCAACGGAAACCCTGCAAAAAAAGGAAGAAAGAGAGAAAGAAGATTAATAAAGTGGCAGGAGGGGGATGGGAAGGGGCTGCCGGGTGCAGGGCGCAGTGCCCAGGGGGCTCCGCGGCCCCGGTGGCACAAGCCCCCGCAGCGCCCGGCTCTGGGTCCCCGCGGGACTTTTCTCCCCAGCCCGGGCTGGGATGCGCCAGGGAAGGGCCCTGCTGGCCGGTGGCACCCGGTGGACTCGCTCGGGCCGGGCAGCCCCCGGGCGCAGCCCCAGCGCCCTGCCGGCACGGGCACGGCCGTTCGCCCAGCTCCCACGCCAAGCCAAAAGCCACGGCCCAGGCCACCCGGCCCCCACAGCCGCCCGCGGCCGCGTCCAGGCAGACCTGCACTGTGCCTGGCAAATGCGTTGGTTGCAAAGAGTAAATGCGTTGGTGGGAAATGGTAAATGCACTGGTTGCAAAGGGTAAAGCGTTGCGCTCCTCGCGCGAGGCTGGGAGCCCCAAAGCCGCCGCGCAGCTTGGGAAACCGCACCACGAATCCAGCCATGAAGTAGCCGCAGCCGGGCTGAGCATCCCGCAGCACCCAGAGATGCACGGGGACGAGAGAGGCTGGTCCAGCCCCGGCGTGGCCGGGTGCCCCAGGGGAGCCCAGAGCCGCGGGACACCGGTGAGCGGTGGCCACAGGTGCGGAGGCGGCCGTGCCGTGCCGTGCCGTGCTGCACCGTGCCGAGGGGCCGAGCGCTCTTCCTTAGCAGCCGGCACGCAGCCTCGCCAGCCCTGCACCTCCCCGGGCAATGCTGATCGTTTTGATGGAGCATTTGTTTTAATTCCCAAACGAGGAAGCAATCTCGTCAATATTGTGCGGTAATTAGAACGGCTGCGTATCGCGCAGCCTCCTGGCTGCTGGCGGCACGCGGGGCCGCGCCGCCGGGCTGCGGCTGCAAACCCCCGCGAGTGCACGCCGCGGATGGGACGGGGACGGGATGGGGACAGGACGGGACGGGGATGGGGACAGGGATGGGGACGGGGATGGGGACAGGACAGGACGGGGCGGGCGGCCGTGCACGCTGCTCTGCGCCCGGCACCACGAGGGCAGAAACAGGGGACCGGCGCGCTCGGCAGCATCAGGGTCTGCGGTTTCCCTAAGATGGCTCAAAAGCCTCCTCCGGTCGCCATGGTGACGGGCAGCGGGGGGCCGCCCGGGCGTGCGGTGCCAGCTGGGCGCAGCCCCCCGGTGCCCGCGCAGCCCCCGGTGCCCGTGCGCGGCGGGTGCCAGCCCGCGCCGTGTTTCCACCCGCACCGCGTCTGCTCAGCCCCCCGCGAGCAGCCGGCGCCTTGCGCTGTTTGGCTTCTGTTTAGTGTTTTCCTCTCTGCAAACATTCAAACTCGCAGGAGCTGAAAGGAGTCCTTGGAAATGAGCGCCCGCCTAAATGCGCTTAAAAACGTCCTTAAAAATGTAAATCTTTCTAACTCTCCCTGTGCCGAATGAAGGAATGCGTTGGCTCGGAGAGCGGCGGGGCCGAGCGCAGCCCGTGTGCACGTCTGTCCCGCCACGGCCGCAGCGACGGCGGTGGGCGAGCGCGGCTGGGGGCCCGGGAGCCGCCGACAGCCCCCGCTCCGGTGGGACCCAGCCCCGGCACGCCGGCGGGAAAAAGAGGGAGATCAATGGAATAAGGAGTAGAAGCGAAGGTGGGCGGGAGACGCAGAGACGCCCGTCTGCCTGCAGCACTTTGCTCTGCGTGGGCAGCACAGTGGGGTGCTCTGACCCCCGGCAGGGCTGGGGCACCCAGTCCGGCCAGGGAGCCCCTTGGGTGGCATCGCTGGTAGCGGCCCCAGAGATTCGCCCGCGGTGCTGCCGGCCGTTCGTGCTCTTTGCACTTGTGCTAACGAGCAGGGAGGCTGCGCTGGACTCGTGCACTCGGGCTGCGGGGTAATTAGAGCCAGGAGGGATGTCACCGCTCCGGGGTGGTGCAGCGTGGTGCAGCATGGTACGGCACGGTGCGGCACAGCATGACATGGTATGGCGTGGGGCAGCACAGCACGGCATGGCATGGCACAGCATGGTGCAGCATGGCATGGCACGGTGCGGCACAGCGCAGCATGGCATGGTGTGGTGTAGCACAGCACAGCATGGCATGGTATGGTGTGGTGCAGCACGGCACAGCATGGCATGGCACGGTGCAGCACAGCACAGCATATTGCGGCACAGTGCAGCATGGTATGGCATGGTGCAGCACAGCACAGCATGGCACGGCATGGTGCGGCGCAGTCGAGGAATACAGCCAAGAGTCCCGCTGCATTCGCTGGTGCAACGTGCTGGTGACGGCACCAGGGATGGGGTTTCCACAGCTGCAAAGCCCCGGTTCTGTGGGAATCCACCGGCACCGCAGAGGCACCGCGCGGGGCAGCCGGCGCCGGCGTTCCCATGCGGAAACATGGCCCCAGCCCCTATCTTATCTCCCAGAGGGACCCGTGGAGACAGGCTGGCTGGGGCGAGGGCCCCGGAGCCAGAGTGGGGGGAGCCGGCCAGACAAAACGGACCAGGAGAATTAAACCACCTCTTATTTTTTTAAGGCTGTAATTTTTCCAGGTGTGGACAAAGAAAGCCGTAGCAGAAGAGCAAAGTGCAAATCTGCAGGTGCTTTCACAGGGTGGAAAGCACCGGGGCTGGGCACGCTGCGAAAAGCCTTCGCCCCGCGCTGCGCGCTGCAGCCGCCCTCCCGCGTCTCCACGCTCCCGCTGCTCGGGGGCGCCGGGGTTTTCTGGCGCGTCTTTGGGGAGCATCTGGCAAGGAACCCATGATCCCGCCGAGTGGAGAAGGCGGGAGGAGGCGGTCTGGGGTCCCGGCGGCGGCCGGGGAGGGCTCTGCCCGCCGCCTGCGCGCCCTTTGCAAGAGGAGCCTGGCGGCGCAGCGCAGCAGGGCGCATAAATACCACCCAGCAAAAGCGCTCCGCTGAGCAAACAACCGCTGCCGGCGAGGCCGCGGAGGGGCGTCGCGCTGCCGTCACGGCCCTGCAATCGCTTCTCGTCGTGAGTGTCACTCTCTAATTGCTGCTGGCAATTAGTAAATGCATTTTTGCAGCCTGTTTTCCACGCACCGCCACCGCACGCCCGTCGCTCTGCAGCAGGCACAGAGGAGCGCAGCACCCCGCCGCGACGTGGGGCCGGGTCCCGCTCCGGCAGGGGCCAGCTCGGCCTCGCGGCTCCGGTGCCACCGACGGGGACTGGGTGCCCCGTGCGGAGCCGGCGACGTCTCTGCGGAGCCGGCGATCGTGGCGGCTCTGGGCCGCGCTGCCCAGCCGGCCGTGCAACCCGTGCAACCCGCGCAGCGAGTGGGTCCCCGCACCCGGGAAGGAGAGCGCGGCAGCCAAATTAGCCGGTTCGTTAATCCGCAGGCGCTGCGTCAGCCATTCCCCGCGGGACGCCGATGCCACCAGCTGCCTCCCGCGCCGCCGCCGGCAGAGCTGCCCTCCGTCGGGGCTGCCCGGCTCCGCTCCCTTTGCCAGGGCTTCCCTCGGAGAGTCCCGCTCCAAACAAATCAGGAAGCGTTCCCGGGGCTTGGGATAGCAGCCCGTGCGCGGGGAGAGCCTGAGCCCGGGGCGACAGCTGCTGAAAACCCGCCGTGCGGGAAAAGGCAGCGTGTCCCCGAGCCACCTCCGTCCTGCAGGGACGGATGGACGGGCAGGAAGGCATCGCCTCCATCGCCTCCTTCTGCTAGAGGAGCCGCCGGGGCTCCTGCTCCACACGTCCCGCAGCGCCCGGGGGCGAGTGCCGGCGGCACGGCCAGCGCCGAGCGGCGGGAGCTCGGGGCTCGCTGCACAGAGCCACCCGCAGCCTCGGCGTCAGAGCACAGCCCCGCGCCCGGCGTCGCCCTCGGAGCACCCGGCGCCGCACGGCCCCGCGCCCGGCATCGCCCTCGGAGCGCCCTGCAGCCCTGCACCCAGCATTGCTGGAGCACCCTGCCCGGCGGTAGCCGCTTTCCAGCGGCACACGGAGCCGTGCCGGACAGCCGGCAGCTAGCTGGGAGCAGAAAGGACCAACACAAAAACAAGCAGCGCCGTCCCTGCGGGGAGCGTGGCGCAGCGGAGAGCGGGGCATGGCCAGCGCTGCGGCAGAGCCCCGGGCCGAGACAAACCCGGTCAGGCCCGCGGCCGGGCTTGGTGCAAATCTAACTGCATGGGCAAAAGCCGCATTTTATGTCCTTAAAGCACGTTAAGCGCTTGGAAATTAATTGGTATTTAGTTAACATAAATTAAGCTTTTCAGTAATACTCAGGGAAAAACAACACAGTTTTACAGATGCTTTAATAAAAGTCACCCAGATAAATCTAAATGGCGCAAACGCATCAACAGGGAAGCAGGGAGGCGGGGGGAGCGGCCGGAGCGCCGGGCCCGGCTCTGCCCCGGCGGGCGGCCGCTGGCTCCCGCGGGCGCAGGGCTCCCGCGCGCACGGAGCTGCTCCGGCCGCTGTTGAGTTTGGGCATTTTTGAGCTGTTGCCACGGCAACCGCCCTAGTCGCATCTCCCTGGTGCGCAGCCCCCCGGGGAGGGGGCTGCATCACTCTCCTCCCCGCAGGAGCCGCGTTCCCGCGGCGAGGACACGCGCAAGCCCCTCGCCGCCCGGCCTCAGCGGCTCCGCAGCCCCGGGAACGGCGCGGCGGAGCAGGGCGGCCGCGCAGCTGGCACGGGGCATCCCACGGCCCCGAAAGGCAGCGCAGGGCGACGGGAGGCTGCTGCCGGAGCCTTCGTTACTCTCGTTAACGCGGCAGCTGCAGGGCGGTGGCTCGCGCTGCACCGCGCCCGGGCTCTGCCGTCCGGCTCGGTGCTTCGCCGCCTTCCCAGGCCGGCGGCAGGCTCTGGGCACAGCTCCGGCACGCAGCGAGCATCGCGGCTGGTCCACCCGAGGGCCGGCATCGCTGGAGGGCGGCCGGCACGGCCCCGGCGGAGCGGCCGCGGCGCGGTGGAGGGGGCCGGCGGCGCTGCACCGTCGCGGCTGGGCACGGCCGCCGCCGAGGCGCCTCGTCCCGGGCTCACGGCCGCTCCGCCGGCGCCGCTGCCGCTTCCTGCGGCTCCGGGTGGAGGGTCTCCCGCGGCGCTCGCGGCCGGGCGGAGGCGGGGGGATCCCGGCGGAGCTGCCCGCGTGGAGCTGGAGCTGGAGCCGGGCCGCGCTGCTCACAGCAGCAGCAGGCGCGTTTTCCGGTCGCCGATCAGGAGCCTTTGGGGAGACGAAAGGGGCGGCTGGGATGGGCGCCTGCGCCTCCGCCCTGGCCCAGGGACCGCAGCCGCCCTGCTCGGCCCCAGGCCCGGGTTCACCCCAACGCGGAGCATCTGCCGCCTTCTCCTCCTCCCCCCCGGCCCCGTGGAGCCTCAGCGCCTTCGCCAGCCCTCCAGGAAAACCAGCGGCTACAGCCATGCCCAGGGGAACAGCGAGGGAGCAGCGGGGCCGGCAGCGCCGCCGGGTCCCGGCGCAGGGAGCCCGGGGCAACGCAGGAAGCAGCCGGCACGGCCCCGCCGCCTCCGCCAGCGCGGCACCGCGTACCTCACCAGGGCACCAGCCAGCACGCCGCCGATCACGGGCCCGACCCAGTAAACCCAGTGGTAGTCCCAGTAGTCGGCTATCAGCGCCGGCCCGAAGGCCCTGGCAGGATTCATGCAGGCTCCGGACATGGCACCTCTGAAAGAGAGAGCGCGGTAGCAGCCGGCACGGACAGCACCGTGCAGCGCGGTATAGTGCAGCGCGGCATCGTACAGCATAGCACAGCATTGTATAGCACGGCATTGCATGGTGCAGCACAGCACGGCAAAGCACAGTGCAGCATGGCATCGTACAGCACAGCATTGTATAGCATGGCATGGTGCAGCACGGCATCATACGGTGCAGCACAGCACGGCAAAGCACAGTGCAGCGTGGCATCGTACAGCACAGCATTGTATAGCATGGCATGGTGCAGCACGGCATCATACAGTGCAGCACAGCACGGCAAAGCACGGTGCAGCGTGGCATCGTACAGCACGGCACAGCACGGCACAGCTGCTTGTCAACAACCGCAAGCTAAGAGGGAAAACGCAGCATGCAGGGTACAGACAAGAGCGCCAGGCGGGTTTCGCGGCTCAGCTCTCAAGCCGTGGAAGCCGGCGATGCCCGCGGCGCAGCAGCATTGGCAGATCAAGGAAAACCGCGAGGGTTGAGTGCTGGCGTGCGAGGTTTGCGTGACCCTTAAACGCGGGCTCCGAATCCTGCTCGAGGGGGCAGCGCCGCAGCTCAGCGAGCCGCGAGTGCTCACGACCGTGCACGCTGGCCCGCAACACCCGCCGGCACCGGGGCTGAGCCCGGCGGCAAGAAACCGCCCCGCCTGCCCGGGGCTCCCCGCGGCCGGCGCTGCCGGAGGGGCCGGGCTGGGAGCTCACCCCGCCAGGACGCCGGCCGTGACGGCGAAGCCGATGCAGAAGGGTGCCAGCGGGGTGCTGGTCTTCTCGTTGAGGGCCCCCATGCAGACGGTGAGCACCAGGAGGGCGGTGAGGAAGATCTCAGCGGCCAGCGCGGCGGGGACCTGCGCGTCGGCGGCGATGCTGCCGAAGGCTCCCCCGCTGGCGTTGGCGTACCGCTCGCCGGCCGTGGCCGCCTGCACGGAGGGGGGAAGCGCCGCCGGCGTGAGCCGCCCGCCACGCCGCGGCCCCCCGCCCGGCGAGCCCCCCAGGGCCGTACCTTCGCCAGGGCGGCTCCCACCACCCCGCCGCACAGCTGGGACACCCAGTAGGGGAGCAGCATGGTGATGCTCAGGCCGCCGATCAGCCAGGCGCCCAGGGACACGGCGGGGTTAAAGTGGCCGCCGCTGCAAGGGAGAGGAGAGGAGCGTCAGCAGGGGGTCCGGCCGCTGCCGGCCCCGGGGCGGCCGCTCGAGCGCCCTCGGAAGGACGGGTCTCAGGAGACCCCGGGCACTTGCAGCGCTGCCGGCCGAGGGGGGAAGGTCCCTCCTGGTCTCACGCTGCGTCGCAATCCCCACGCCGGGTCCTGGGCGCTGCCAGCGTCCCGCCGCCTCCTCCGCTCTTCAGCTGGAGCCTGGCTTGGTGCAGCAGCACGTTCATCGGCGCTCGCCGCAGAGCGGCCACGCGGAGAGCGAAGCAAAGCCACTGCCTCTTCCGTGCCCAGGCCCGCGGCTCCGAGGCAGCCCCGAGCCGGCCGCGGGAGCGGGGGAGCCAAGCGGGGGGATCAGGGCTCCGAGCGGCTCTTCCCCGGGAGCTGCTCAGCGCCAGCTCACGCAGGCAGTCCACGCGGGAGGCAGGAAAAGCAGCAGGAAGCCCGGCTGCCGAGGTCCTCAGCTAACGGCTCCAGCATCCGTCCCCGCGCAGGGAACGCTTTCCCGCGGGGAAGGGCGAGAACGGGAGGAGAGCAGCGTCGGGCAGGGGCACGAGCGGCGCTGGCCTCCGGGGCAGCTTGTCCCGCTGTGCCCGGACCCCCGCGAAGGCCCCGGCCGGGCCCGAGCCCTCCCGAGCGAGGCCGGCGGGGCAGCCCTGACGCGGCGAGGGGGCTGCCCGGTGCCCCAGCTCGCCCGCTGCAGCGGCTGCGACCGCCTGGCCACGGGGCCAAAACCGCTCGTCCAAGTGCCCATGCAAGACAAGCTCAGCTACCTTTTAATTAAGGCAGATTACCACGGGACACTCACTAATGAACGAGTTTCATAACCAATCAGCCCCGATAATGATTGCTGTTGAAGCTGATGAGTCAGAGTGTCTAGGAACTATAATTATATCTTATTCTTCAGCTGTAATTAAAGAGCTATCATACGAGGGTAAAAACTTGTGGTGTTCAGCCTAGCAAACCTCCCGGCCAGAAGCAGGTCTGGCTGCTGGCTGCAAAGCCCTGGGGAGAGGCGGCAGGTGCAGGAGCGCAAGGAAAGGTCCCCGCGGAGAGGTCCGAGCCCGAGCAGGGAAGGGAATTCCAGGGGGCTGTTTTAGCGTCTCCTCTCAGAGTAAACCTGTATCTTCGCTAGAGTCAAACACCTAGTTTTCAACTAGCAGGTTTGTCTAAATGTTGCTTTCGAGAGCTGGAAACTATTCGTAAGGAGGATCCAAATTTCCCACCTGAGGATAGGCAGGAGAGAAATTTATTAAAGGCAAAATGAATTTTTTTTTTTTATTTTTTTTTTTTTAAGGCCACCGCTGGCCTTTTAAAAGGAAATGCCTCTGCTTTTCCAAAGGATGTTTTCCCTCCAGTTTTAGGCTTTTTTCTTTAAAAAGGGCCCTCTCACCTGATGTTCCCCAGGACGGCGATGTTGAGCCCCAGGGCCAGCCCGTGCGCCAGGGCGGGCTGCAGCCGCCCCGTGCCCTCGGCGTTCTCGATGACGGAGGCGCAGCCGATGAAGATGAAGAGCGCGCTGCCCAGGAGCTCGGCCACGCAGGGCTGCACGTAGCGCTCGTACCAGTGGGGCTTCGGCGGCTGCCGCTTGGGCACCCCGTCCACCCGCGCCTCCTTGGCGGCCGCGGGACCGTGCTCCTCGGTGGCCATCGGGGAGCTGGAACGAAGCAGAGAGCACCGATGGCCCCGGCCCCCCGGGCAGCAGAGACCTGCTGCAGACCGGGCGCGCGGAGAGTCCCCAGACAGGTCACCTCGGCGAGCCTTCGCGCGCTCCGAGCGCGCCACACTCCCGTCCTTCACCAAGCCCCCAGGCACCCCCTGTGCCTGAGGAAACACAGATGTTCCTGGTCCCAGCACCAAGCAATCCTTCCCCTCCCAGCTCAGTGCAAACTGTGTGGAAGGAAGAAAATTCCAGTGTTTCTCATGTATTTCCCTGCCGGGATACTCACGCTCTGCGTGCTTGGCTCTGGGAGCTCCCAGCACCAGCCTGGCCCTGGCGCGGAGTGAGCGGCACTCCTGGAGGAATAGCTTACTTATCTCGCTGAAATCCTGGAATGCTCCCGCTTCACATGTACGAAGAGGTAACGGATAGGAGGTGGAAAAAAAAAAAAAAGAAAAAAGAAAAAAGCAATGAGGCCTGATAGGCCAGCCCCCAGGAATATAAAAGCTCTTTATCACTGCAGTCCCTTGGTTCAAGGTTTTGTTTTTTCATAGTTTTTTGTTGTTGTTGTTTAGGGATTTCTGCCAAGGCTGAGGATGTGATTCCTTCCACGGTGTGCGCTATAGATACAAGCCAGGCCAGCCTGGTCTACTGGGCAATCCTCTTGCTGCTGCCTTTGGTGCCAGAAGGCAGCACGTGCAGAGCAGCCCACAGCACCGCGTGCACAAGGGCACTTGGGCATCTGCACGGTGCCCTGGGAAATGCTCTGTGGTCTGGAGAGACGAAACTCCCCTCTGCCCACAAAACATTTGAAATTATACTGCTTAGCTCCTTGTAAGAAAACTAAGCCTAAGCCCAGGCTTAACACGAGACTCCGGTGCAGAGTGTGAGCACCAACCTCGCTGAAACAAGCCAGAGGGGAACCGGAGAGCCTCAGAGCCAGCTGCTCAGAGCTGCGTCCGCATTAGAGCGCATAGAGCAGACACCTTCAACAGCTACCCCAGCTCTGGTAATTTGGGGCTCCGTGGGCACACAGGATTTACTTCATATTACTACCTTAATGTTCAGGGGCTCTAAAACCTCAAAGACAGCATCAGCATGGAGCAACCTGCAACATCACCTCTTCCTACAGACCCCAAAGGGCAGATAGTCATTATTTGCCTCAAATTACAAAGGAAGCCCGTGAAAACCACAGATCAAAGCCAATTCCCCTAAACCCCAGCCAATGTCCTGCCTAAACCAGACTCCTGAACATGCTCAGCCAGCCTAGATGGCCCACTTAGCCCTGTCCAGGGATCACATCCCCTGCACGCTGTTTTCAACTAAAAGATCGTTGGCAAGGGTGTATAGGGATCCACTAGCAATGTTGAAAGTTGACAACAGTCTAATAGTAAAAATAAACAAACAAACAACAAAAACCCCTAAGGAATCACTGCACAGGCTGTCCACAGCAGCCATTCCCAGAGGAGGGGAGGACCAAGGAAGCCTGGCTCAGCTCACAAAGCAGAGGACACGCAGCTGCTGGGCAGGATGGCCATGTTGGGGACCATGGTGCGACTGTCACGCAGTGACAGGTAAAGCAGAAACTGCCCTGGTGACAGAGGGCCCAGGTCCCTGCAGCACAACGTGAGCACTACAGCGCTTGCATCAGCCAGCAGGAATCTGCCTGGGATCCAAATCAGGATGCTAAATATCCACCAGGAGATGAGCGCTGTGGCATTTCACCTCCTTGAGCAATCATTTGCAATGTTTTAAGTTTGTGCTGGGTAATTAAGGATTCAGGTTTATAGACTTTTTTTCCCCTCTTTTAACTAAGGGTAAAGAACGCCATGGACTTTTTATGATGTTTTCACAAGACACTGGGGATAGGAAGGAAATTTCCACTTGCCTGTTGCTGGCCCTGTGCCAGAGGAGGGTCAGCCCGGAGCTAAGAGGGAATCACAGTTCAGTCACCTTTAAAGGAGCCTCCGTCAACTCTCCCCCTTCTGAGATGTCATTTTCTATAGACAAAATGTCTTGGCAGCAGCTTCACTGGAGATCACTGAACACTGAAAGCAAGTAATGGGGTTGGCTGGTCTTTGAGGCTCCTTTTCCTTTGAAGCCTCCTATATGGAGCTGTGAAATAGAAAAATACTTACTTGATCATGTCTCCTCAGCCCACAGAGCACAGTGACCTTGAGCAGGTTTCCAGCAGGTATTTCAAATCTATCTGTCACCATGTCTCCCACTGCAGCCAGATGAGTTTTATTGAAGGGTTTTAATTCAGGCAAAAGGAATCCAGATTTGATTTACTTTTCAGTGTACTTATTATGAGATATAAACACAGGAATACCCAGATTTCATCTGGTGTTTATCGGCAGCCCTCAAAGCACTTTACAGGGGACACTGGCATCAGCAGCGTGACTTCGGCACACGGCATCAGGAAGAGGCTGAGCTGCCCAAGGCTGAGCTGCCCAAGGCTGTCCTATCCAGCAGCGTCAGACAGCACAGCCAGGCCTCCTGGCCAGATCTCCTGAGAGCTGCTCTCCTGCAAAGCTGTGAGGCAACTGGCCATTTCCCACATCTGTTGTCACTCACGCAGGTGCAGACACTCTCCTGCTGGCAATGCCATTAGGCCTGGGCAGAGGCAGTGCAAGGCCTGGACCTCCAGGCTTCTGGAGACTTTTCTCAGGGGAGCAATGGGTTTCACAGCACTGGAAGGTCACAACCCAAAACTGAGGATTAACTCAGTGTCCTTGGCTTTTAAACATTTACCATTATTGTTTGGGGAACAGAGGTATTTGTCTGAACCTCCTGGAGGAAATGCTCCACATTCAAAGAAAGGAATTAATTATTACTAAGCACAGGACTGAAACAGAACAAAACAGAAGTGCAATACTGAGGGAACCTTCTTCCTATTAGTAAAAGTTTCACAAACAAGCTCTGCACAAAATGCTGGTCAGAACTGTCTAGACATCTGAATCTGCCACGTGGGACTGAAAAATGGTGAGAAGGTACTGGTTTGAAAGATTTCCACACTGGGTAGAAAACTGACAGATCTGTTTTGGAAGATTAGAGAAAGGAACTTTTTTTTGCAGGGCAATGGCTGTTGTACTGCTAACAGAATAGTTCAGTAAGGAGGTTCTTTTGCCTTTCTTACTAGAGTCCAAGGAATATTGCTTTCTTTAACCGTTCCACCTCAGTATGAACACAGTTACAAGGGAAAATGTTCTGCATGTGTAATTCAAGTTAACCTTAAAAATAGGAACAAAAAAAAAATAGAACAATAGTAATGACTTTTTTTTTCATTAGCACCTGTCAGCTGTGGCACTTAGAATGCTGTCAAGCACGTAAATCTTCCGTGAACCTCACCCTCACCTTGGGTGAACAAGGCCTAGCCATCCCTTGGCTCATAGGGATAGGGACACAGACTCCATGTGACAGGGCAGGCAGGATTGAGGTGGAAATAAACCCAGATAGCACATGGAAGGCAGACAGGCAGGCAAAAGACAAATTAGCTACATGGGAATTATATAAAGTTTTCAGCCATACTCCAACAGGAAGTGCCAGAGGAGCACATAGGACCAAGGGACTTATGATCTTTCAGTGTAGTGAGAAAGATCATGCTTTGGGCAAGATGACTGACCACAGGTAAAGCAAGAACCTCCTTACTTGCGGTCCGGAGAGGCGCAGAGGGAATGAATGACATTCAGCCCATCCTGCACTGCCTGGATCACCCCCGACAACAGCAGTTTACAGCAGCAGCGTAAATGATCTGTATTTATCATCACAAATGAAGGAGTCTTGACAAATATATATATAACCACATAAAGTTGTTCTACTAGACCTTTGTGGCATCTGTGTAAGCATTTACAAGCAAGCCAATTAAGCAAAACAATCTACTTGACAAACAAAACATTACGGAGCTGGAAGAATCATTTAGCTTAACCAGGTCTTAGACTACAAGCACTAGCATGCTTAGTCTTAAGCACAATACCAGTGCAACACCACACAGCACAGGTAGATGGATCATGCATAGCTTGCATTGGGTCTTTACGCACTTGGATTTCTCTCGTGTTTAACCTGAGCTGTGATTTCTCCGAACCGTTGAGTCTAATACATTTCTTTTGCACATTTTCCTCCATTGATTGCTGCAGATCCCCAAAATTCAGATCCCCAAATTAAATTACATGTTAATATAATTCTTACGCTCATTCTCAGAGGAAGCTGCTCAAACACCTGACTTTCATTTAGGAATGCCAAGAAGAGGCAAAGAAAACAACTCTTTTCATAGCACCCTTTGCCCCTCACGGATAACATTAAAGACTTGGCAATCAGTCTACACTGCAATAAGATTAGTTCTGTTAGCTGCGTACAAACTACACTGATGGGAAAAGGCGTGGGGATGAGAACAGATAAATCTGTTCATATTAGCAGACATTTATTTTTGTCTTTGTTTGTGCTTGCACTGATAATGTGGATTTGTCAAATAAATGACAACAGCAACTGTCATTTAGTAAAGGAAGTAGTACACAACAAGCAACAGCTTAGAAAAATCATTTTGGGAACTATATAGACACATTTTCTCACGTCCATCCACCTGGGCAGAAAAAGTCAGAATACCCTTATTTACTCCAGCATCTCCTAAGGCATGATTCATTCTGCTTCTCCTTGTTCTATCACATAGAAAAACAACCAAAAGAAAGGCTACGGATCCATCGGAAATGTAACACTCAAACTCAGCAAAGCACTTAAGCAGATACTTAAGAACATGCTCAAGTGCCCTTAACACTGAACAATGCTTAACTGTGGGAATTAAGCATATGTAGAGTCTTTGTTGAAAAAGAACTGGTATATTTTATGGTGAAGACTTTTCAGACTAGATATCTATAAAAAGTTACCAACAAAGTTTTTAGGTGCTGCACAACATTATTGCTACAAAGAAAGGCCTCGTCACAGGCAGCGTCCATGTTTGACTCAGTCTCAAAAAGCAATAAAGGTAGCAAAGGCAATTCATTTGACACTGCCTTATCTTTACAGTATTTATCTTAGAGACTGATAGTTCAATGGTTACACAACTGTTATTGAATGAGAACTTGCAGCATTATTTGCAGCTAGTAGCAGTAATACAGGTTTACTGACCTCTGCACATTTAGAGATCCTATTGCATAACAATTTTACTTGAAATTGCTATAGTAATGCTTGAGTGCAGATGGAAATTTCCAAGAGTTTTTAATACAGATTTGCCATTTTCCATTAGGAAACAGACAGATTTGGGTCAGTTCTGCAGACACAGAATAGACTGGTTTTGAGAAGGGAAGACAACCAGTAGGATGAAGCCACACTTAGATCTTAATTCTGATACTAAAAAACAACCAAGTTTGCAAAGGGAATAATGTTCCCAGTGCCTTTCAATAGAGGTGTACACCCTCCCAGGAACAATTAACACTTGGCTTCCAGGAAATATCCTGTAAGTATGAACACAGCAAAGCACTTCAGTCCTCAAAAACAGTTTCCCTGTGCCACAGAAGCACAGAGACCCAAGAAGTTTTGTAAGCATAAAATTAGGAACTGGGAGTTTTGGAGAAGCTTGATATGCTACGCACTAAGTTATTAACTGCTTTTCCTTCAGTTCTTAGATAGAAACAGCTGGACACTCCCTGCAAGGAATTGAAAAAATGGGTTTTCTAGAAGATTTCTTCTATAAATCTTTTAGAACTAAGTAGGCAATACACACACATCAGTTACTCAAATGGAAGACTAGCACAGTAGAGTTACCTCCTGAATTGTGGTTGAATTTTGGGTCCATGTTGGTGGACAGAGCTAGGATCAACACCCAGGACTTGGCATGAGCATCTCAGGAAAAATTCGTGGCAGGAATCTTAAAGGCAGGCGAGGACTACATGCTCACTCCTGCAGTTTGTCATGGCAACCAGACCCGGACTCCTTACCCTGTAAGTGCTTCAGAATCACAGTCGCACAGAGAAGCGAATAGGATTAATAGCTGCCTGCTTCAAAAACAGCAAGCACAACTAGACAATTCTTTCTGCTGCCCCCATCCTGCTATTCACATCCCCACCTAGAGCTTGTTAAACAGGCCATTTGTTCACACACATGCACACACCAGCCCAAACCTCATAGCTGCCGGAATTGTGCTCCAGTAGTCAACAGGTCATTCTCTTTTTAAATCTTTTCACAGGGCCATGGTTTGCCTTTCTGGGGTCCTGCTTGGAGGCCCTACATGGCCAAGCCTCTCCAAATGCATTGCACACAGGAGGGACAGCCCAATCCAGCCTGCAATCTAAACATAAGGACAGAGGAAAAATAAAACTTCTCAGGTGCTTCACAAGCGCTCAGCAACATAGCTGGGAACATGACAGGTTCCTTGCCATAGGAGACCTCCATGACAACCCTTCCCATCGTTTTCACCTACTCTCTCTATTGTTACCTCATTTACAGACCAAAGCTACATCCAAAGAGGAAACTATCTGAAGTAACCTGAAGTGATCTTCAGCAAAATGACAAAGATGTGGCTATGGCACAGAGACCAGAGCTAAACTTAGGGCTAATACGAGATATCCCAGTGGCAAAGATGGCAGAAGTGCCCTTATCTAGGGGCAGGTATCAACTAAGCCTGCCTCACAGCCTCTTCCGTCAGCACAGAGTGTCACTGGCATTGACTTCAAAGACCACCAGTTGGTAGCTCATGCAGGCAGTGTCAGTGCCAGGGCCAGACCAGGCAGTCACAAAAAATCCTTCAAGCACCAGAAGCTGGGCAGGAGACTAAAGTGAACACATGGAGCTCCTGCACTGTAGTTGCCTAGTTGTGGAAATGCAGCTGCCTCTTACCTTTCAGTTTGCTCAAGCTTAACTTATTCTTTTTGTTTAAACAAAACATTTGCAGGTGTGAATTTTGCTGTAATATCAAGACCACCTGGACAAAAGGCTATGTCACCAGCAGAAAATGAAGAGATTCAGTGCACAGTTCAAGGGATAAACTACTGGCAAATAGGGAGGCAAACCACAGCAAGAAGAAACAGAAGGCAAAGGCCATCTCTTTCCTCAAAAACATTTCTCAGTCTTTTTCAGTTACTGGTTTTCTAATAAAGTAGCATTGTTTCAGCTGCACCAGGCACTCTCTAAAACCAGATATTCCCTGAAGAAAGGTGAAAGATTTATTTAATGTAATCATGAGTGCTAGACTGCCCCCACTCATCTTCTCCCACAAGTTCCCTATATATCACAAATTCTTCTGATCCTATTGTAACCCTGAAGCACAACGTGACCTACTTTCTTCACCATGGTTTGCAACCAAGCTAAGAGACTCTTGAAGAGTTCTTACAAGAATTAGTACCGTTCTCCTAGCTAGCTGCTGAATCTTTTAGCTGAACAGCTGTGAGACAGTCAGATTCACCCAGACAAAGACCAAGTGAAGCAGCTATTGTGCCTTTCATCCCGCTATAACAGTATTCCTCCTGTATTGCTTCACTCAGGTGAACAAATTATACAAGGACTTAAAGAACTTGATTAGCAGAAATGCCACAAGTATCTGGCTCATACCAGCCAACACATCATTTCCAAATGCAGAGAGAATGAAGTCACCATATAAAAGTGGACCGGACAGATTGCAGCTGATAGAGCATTGGACCTTCTCCTGTAGTGAACTACATTCAAAGCCCATTTGTATCAAAAATGCAAGCTTCGTTTTTCTGTCTTGGATGCCCAATTAGCTCAAAGGGGACACATCTGTTCCAGAGCAGGTAAAACTTCAGTCTGGTTCCCCCTAATAAAACTTCATTTTGTCTTGTTCTCACATCTTCATATTCAAATACTTCTGACACAGCTATTTCAGATGCTTTTTGCACCTTAAATTGTGAAGTTTTTTCAGGATAGAAGCATATCTGAGTGCTTGTACAGCACCCAATACAGGTAATGCTAGCCAGCAAGTCAGATCAGAGCCATTTGTGTACAGAGATCAAGGAGCAGAATATCAAAGAGTACTGCAGGTAGAATCACATATCTTGTCAGAGCTGCACAGAGGAGTCTAAAATCCTGTCATTCATTAGTAAGTTTTTATTCCATAAACCGCAAGGAAAATAATTGCATCCATTTGAACACAAAGCACTGACTAGCTCTTATATATGTTAGAATGAAGATTTTTGAGATCCTCAAACAGTTAGGTGCATGACGAGGTTGGAAGAGAGTTCTGCTCCCTAGGTTGGAAAGACACAGCACAGCAGAAACAGCACCACGCTTTGTTTCAAATTCTATTTTCTCGGTTCACTTGAAGCAAAGAGAATCTGAAATACAGCATTAACTGGCAGAACAGATCCTAGTTCAGCCACAGGCCCCAAGTACTATAGCCCACTACGAAGGAGAAAGCAAAACAGCCACTGTTGTGCATTTCAGGAGCACTCTTTCTTAAAAATGGAAGCAAAGCAATAAAGTGCCCAATCTCTATTTATGCCTTCATAACATCCTATCTTAAATCTCACAAATGACTCTAAAAGACAACATACATCCCATTGGACTCGTGCGAGTCAAAGGATCTGTAGGTGGGAGGGTCTCATGCTGTAAGTCCATTAAAAGGAAGAAAAGCAACCTAACAGTCTGAAATATGACCCAAGACGTGATACTGATGAGATCAAGAAGTTTGAAGACAGCAACATCCAAATAAAAGTTTAACCAGGATTTCAGACTCAAAAATACTTCTTGGTAAAGGAAAAGGGCTGAGGATGAATGGGCATGAAGAAAAGTACCTCAAAATTCCAACCTAAATATATACCTGTAATATTACGGTTCTTTCAGAAAGCAGAACCTTTTGTTTCTGAAGAGTAGACTTCAAGTGTAGGAAAAAAATAAACAAAACCAAGTTTGACAGTTCAAACCAATTATTAGTGAAGAGATTGTGTGTTACAAAGCCATGCCATTTTTGGACAGCTCAAGGCCTGGACCAGCAGATGAGTAAAACTGAGTAACAACCTTTAGATAGAAATAAGTCAAGTTTCACAGAGCACTAAACAATATTAGCAGAACCAACAAGTAAACTTTTACTAGATTTTTGGCTTTTATCAGTTGAATCAGACCCATATTTTAATGAAAATTTAGGTTGGTTTCATGGACTGCACATTCACAATAAAACTGCTGTTCCAAACTACAGTGATTAATAGCAAGAGAGGAAAAAAAATGCTGCAAAATAGTAGATCTGACAAATTTTGGTGGTGTTCTACTTTTTCTAAAGCTCATATCTCAGGCTAGGAGGAGACCCTTCCCACTGTTTTGTCAATACCACACCACAATTAGCAAGCCCTTTCAGGTGTCCAGCCCTGGCTCCTGAACAAACCAGAAAGATACAGAGGGAGGACAAAGGTATGTTTCCATAAGGAATCTTTCCACAATTTTTATGTTCTGGATAGTTACGGTGGATATAATTTTGCACTGTTAAGCTTTCCATACGAAGTTACATCAGTATAATCTTGCCCTTGTGACCCTGGCACTCTTGTCATTGGACAGTTTTCAGTGTGCTGTCCTGACTTAAAGGTTCCAATACTCACTTGCAGACCTGCAGACCTTCTGAAATGGTAGACAGCAGCAAAGTAGATGCTTGCTGCTGTTCCTCTTTGACAGCCATCTGTACTGCTTTTGTAACTTGTGCTCCACAGCTCCTGTACTGTGTTTAGCTGCTGAAAAGAACACCAGCAACAGCAAGTAAAGGCAAAACTGACTGGATACCCTTACATCATAATTACTTGCTATTCAGTTTTCACAAGGGTTTGTTTCTCCTTCCCTCCAACATCTTGATTTAAAGTCAATGGGGAGTAGGGTGCCAGTTCAGGGGATAGGAGAAAGGTGATATCAACTACAGCATCTTATGCAGCCCCTTTTTATGCCTGCTGAGTATCTACTTTTGCACAGCTACACAGGTCAACTCAGGAGAAACTGTATATTAAAGACTGGGATGGAGACATGCTGCTTTTTTCCTTTTTCCAGGTCACTGGCACAGATGCCACATTTAACTAGATAGTAAGTTTGAAGGATTCTGAGAAGGTCTAATTAAGACTGATTCATAGATCCTTGGTGAATTTTAACACCTTGGGTTTATGTCAGGATATGACAGAGCAGTTCCACAGAGGGAATGGAAAAAAAAGAAAAGATATGAAAGTCAAAAGACTGAAACCAGAAGATAGAAAACAGAAGCTGCAGGACTCGAAGTGCAGCAGGCTAATGCCCGCTGTTTCCAAGAAGCAGAAAGGTTCATCAGCAAGTCTACTTTCCCAATATGGACAGCAGGCAACTGCAGTGGAAAACCACCCAGTGGCGAACCCTATAGCCTGTGCACAAGAAGGAATTTCAATGGTAAGGGGAAGAAATGAGACAACTAAGTGACACCATTCTGATCTCCAGCATGTGCAGAGAGAAAGGGGTCAACACAGCTTGCATATGCCTCCTAACAGGAGGGGGCACAGTTAAGCTAAAACACATAAAAGGTGCAGGCATAAGCATACCATTGAGATTGTTATCTAGGAAGCAAAGGTTCCTTTCACAGTTGCACAAAGCCTCCACCTCTTCTCTTTGGGGAGGGCAGTTTAAGTGAACACTTTTCATGGACAAGCAGAGCATTAACTACATAGTGCATTTCTGTGCCTTATTGAAGAAGCCAGCTTGACACAAACATAGCAGCAGGGTACCCTGTAGCTACCAACGACTAAAACTGGCATGTTACTGTGAAAAGATGAGAGCAGTGACATGAAGGCCATTTCCTCTTACTATTTCTGTACCTCTGAAATTATGACTGTCACTTCTAAGAATTGTTTAGCTTTTCTGGAATCTCAGTAGTCTTCTTCCCTAGGCCTCCAGTCCAAACCCATGTATACCTATTTCCAGAGCCAGGCATTTTTATGCTATGGAGAGTCACCAACAGTACTAAAATGGTTTCATATACTTGGAACTGCTTTTAAAAAAATGCTCTTGTTGAGGCATTTGGTAAGATACAAATGATATAAAGTCACTAGATCAGATATGAATAGGTAATTACTGATGAGTAACACACTGGGCAAATTATAAATACCAGACATTTATTTTTCTTATAGAGAGGTTGCAAGATTCTATTTCAAACAACAGAGTAGGGCTTTTCCTCTATGTTGTTTCTTTTAATGGGAAAGAATAGGAAACTGGTGTAAAGATACTGCCAGAAGCAGCACAAATATAGATTAATGTTTCTTACCTTTACAATCCCAGTGCTGAACTGGCAAATTAAGCCCTTTCTAGTTAAAGAAAATCTGCTTTAACGTCATCCATTTCTTGTACATCACTAAGAATCACAGACCCCTTTTCATTTCACCCTTCCCCTACAAAAACAGACCAAATATAGTGACAGCCTTGTCACAACAGTAAAGGCCTGGAGAAAGCCAACAGGCTGACACTTTGTAAAAATGAAACCTGAACAGAAAGATTAACCTTCACTATCAGCTGTGCACAGTGCAAAGAGATACCAATAATGCAGCCCGGTACTGTTTTCCCACCTTCCTGTCACAAATACATTCTACACAACTACAGGAAGTCAAGAGAGGAAAATAATATAATACAAGAACACTTTACTTTGTTTTAAGCTAAGGAAGGTGAGCTTTTAAACACGAATTACTGTTATAATCTTATAGAAGTCTGTCATTACATATCCAGAAAAGGGAGTGGAGTCTTGCATCAGAAGAACTGCTCACAATGGGCAAAAAAGATTTAATAAAACTACCAAAAGCCAACAGGAGAGCCAGCATCTGCAGCACTGGTCATTTTCTTTCACTGGCGCTGCTTACACAGATGAGCAAACTGAAGTTGGCACATGAGAAGTCCCATCATTTCTTCAATCTCGTCTTCAGCAGAAGGCAGTAGCTGTGGCTTCTGGGCCGATGGCTTCCCGCAAGCAAATACATTAAAATGTGATGCCTGCAAGGCCTATTTGGAAAAGAAAGTAGGAAGGAGGAAGAGAAACAAGTGTTTATCATTACAGTGCCCATGCCTCACTTACTAGAATAGTTAGACAAGGATGCTTTAAGAAATTTATAAAAACTTAAGTGTAAGATTTGGTAGCAGACAAAGAAATTAGGAAGTAAGGTGAATTGTACTTTTTATATCAATTGACTGCAATGCAACAGTGAAGGAGTGATGAAGTTATTCACGGTTGAAGAAACAATACAATGGCTATTAAAGGAAGTAAGGGTCTGCCCATGGAATTAACAAGAGAAAGCTGGGGAAAAATAGCATTACTGAGGGCGGAAAGATCACACAGGATAAAGAGTAAGCACTTTGGATTAAAGCATAACCAGGCATTAGACATTTGATTATCTCCTTTGACTTTTGTCTTTGACTTCTAAGATATGCTGCATCATTCAACTTCGATACACACAGCACCCTAAATACCTTCCTAGTAAAGTAAAATGCTGGAGATTCCAGGAATATTGACTACTGTGAAGAGGTCAGCTTTTGGGGCTTAGCTCCTCTAGAAATAAATTCTCTATTACAGGCATCACTTTTTAGCCATCACAAATCAAGTGAAAGTCTTTCATTTCTGCAGCTCAAAACTATAAAAGTTGTAGGACTCAGCTTTGGTGACACCACAAGCTAGCACCTCTCTCACAGCAGCAGCACCACAGCATTGTAGATCTAGCTTTATCAGCTGTCAGATGTTCTAGTACTCAGTCTGGCTGAGACAGATGCACAATTTTAGCAAAGATTCCATCTATTCATACTTGGTAAGGAACAGTAAATAAAATTTGTTCTTGAATATTGCTTTGTCAGGAGCAAAGAAAGGGCAGAGAACAGGAAGGAAAAAAAGATATAAACTGGCAGTCAGGAAGCCTTTTGAAAACAGTTAAGCCCCTGAAATTGCATGCAGAAGCAGTGATAAACTACATACAACACAGTCATCTTTTTAACTCTTGAAAATAATGGCTGCAGGCATCCATCTTTCACCCAAACCACAACTCTTGATTTTTAGTATTTCTTAAACAGCAGCATCATACATAAAATTACCTAAAGCATTATCAAGTCTTTGTGCCAAAGAAATTCCAGTCTAGGAGAGACAGGATTTTAAATTAACTCTTAAATGTTCCTTTCATTCTTAAGAATTATTTCCCTCCAGGAACAGGTAGCATGGAAAACATCAATCTTTTAAACGGAAGTAAATGGGGATAATGCAGAAGGATAAGATTGGACTAAGTAATATACTTTGTTGTTGTCTGGACACTGATTTTATATATTGAATGTCTATATGGTATTCCATATGCACAGGATTTACAGATCTTTCAGTTAGCAGGGATACTATAAAGAAGGCAGCTAAATTAACTCACATGGCATCTTTTAGTGTAAAAGATTCTAACCGCCCTGTACTGGGCAGGCTTCTAGTTGGGCATTTCAGACACCTGTACAAACCCTCAGAAGGCTGTGGAAGAAACAGCCATGTCACCACATGGGAGGTGTTCACAGCCCCAACAACAGAGAAGCAGATTCCACTTCTGCTACAGGATACTTCTATCATACATCTAGTGTACATAGTCCCAGTCTTTCCACATAAGTTTTCAACATGAAGGGTCACCTTCTAGATCTTGGAGAACATTACCCAGATTACTGCTGTCTTTTGAAGCCCAGCAGATACAGTAGTGCTGCATTAGTTGTTCAAAGAGTTCCTTTTCATCTAGGAATTCAAGCCCTTCTATTCTGTAAGAACAAAATAAAAATTGTGATTTTAAATTGAAGCCTCTGTACAGTTTCATAACATACACATCTTTATTCCAGAGGACTGGAAGATATGAAAAATTAGTAGAGTCAGAGAGTTATCTTTGTAGTAAATGAATACAAGTACATGCCCATAATGAAAATACCACCATTCTTAGCCTCTGTTGTCAATGTATTGAAATAGTGATCCACAAGATTTTTTCAGCTTCTAATTCATGCAATCTGTGTTCCAGAATTAATCTGCATAACTTCTCATGAATATCCTTATTTATTTTCTAACCCTTCTTACTACATCTATCTAGTCTCGTTGGATTTATGTAGACACAGTAGTGTAGCCTAAAAGGAGATTAATATTTAGAAAATGAAAACAGGAACAGTTTAAGATAATACTTTCTCCAGACAACTGCAAAACGTCCATATCACACCTTGGAAGAATGATGGGGCTTTTTCCATAGACCAGTGCAGCTCCTAACATCCCATGATGAAGTACAGACCAAATGACACATATAAGCCCCGAGGAATTTTCTCTAAAGATGGTCCCTGTCTAGAATTCTTGATGTAAGATATTTTAATGCCTTGCACCAAACAAATAATAGTAAGCCAAGCTGTCCTTAATGCTTTCTATTAATAAAACATCTTTGACCCACAGTTCTTTTGCAGTACCGTCTACCTTTTTTAGATATATTTACAAACTGATGCCCCTCAGCTTCTCTCTTGATCCACAGTAGCCACCTTTTGAAGTGTTTAGTGTGGAAAATAAGCACTCTGACATTCAAGTAATCTAGAGAGAGGGAGGAATGTGCCAAATTAAACTTTTTAAAGTAAGGACACCTTGGCTTACTATGATTTGTTTGGTTCTACAATTTGTTTGGATTTCCCTCATATTAATACTGAGTGACAGAATTTACATAACCTACTTACTACACATGTTCATCTCCTTGTTCCTGATGTCAATAGTTTAAAATGCTGCAAAGAGTACCAACCATGTTTCTCCACAAGTGCCGTATGGTAAAATCCCATAGTCATCACTCCTATTTAAACAATCAGTGATTTTCAGTCTCACCTGTTCAGTTCCTTGTTCAGTTTGAGAAATCCCCATATGCAAATATTTATTTTGATTAAGGTAAGTTTTTTGACTAATTCAAACAGTTAATGGGTGACTCGTAGCAATTTACTCTTCATATTAAATACCTAGGAAGTTACTCATTAAAAAAAAATCTCCCCTTTTTAGTTTTTCTTTAATGCTAAAAACCTAAAAATCAATGTAGAATTAATTAACCCTCACACACACAGACATATTTTAGATAAACCAACAGATGACAATGAAAACAAGGACTTCGTTCGGAAAATGAATTACCACAGGAAGCCTATTTTAATCGGTTTTCATTTGTGTGAAGCAACCATTTGGCTGTTCAACTAACAAATACCTCCCTTGGGTAGATCAACATAATAAGAGCTGAACAATAAAGCAATGCTTTCTATCTTCTAATGAAGGCTGAAAATATGATTAATGCCTTTAGTTATACTCTATGTACTAAGCTCTCTCTACAAACCCAGCTCTCTTGTCTATGAACGTAACATGAACAGAAGATGCAATCTGTAATGAGATAGTTGCACCATTGCTGTGGACACCTCTACCTCTTAACTTAACAATAGGTCATAGCACTAAATTACTGCCCTGCCTTGGCTAGTTATCTTGGTTAGTTATCTAAATATTCTGCCAAGGAAGAAGGGAAAGAGCATTAAGATTGGCCATTTTCCACCCACTTGTGGTAAAAAAAGCAAATTGATAAGTAGTCTTACCCAGGCCAAAGAATCTAGAGTGAAGACCTTGATGTTACTTCCCTTAGAGACATGAAAAACAGCTGCTTGTTCTGAGTATTCTAGTACTCTCCTAGTACTGTGGAGGCTGGATGTTCACAAGAAGCATCTTAAATACTGTAAAAACTCAACATAGCTTTTCTGTAGCATCCATCTGCAAACTTCTGCCCAAAGCTGCTTTATATCTCACCCAAATAAGTCACCACTGCCAGTCTACTCCTGCAGTGAGAACACCTTCTGGATCATTAATGTTGCTCCAGGCACTATGCTTAACATTCTGCAGGAACTTGACTCAGCCACGTTCTGCCTAGCTAGCTGGCATCTGTATGCAGCCTCCATTCTGACACAGTAGGCAATCCCATCTTACTTATTGGCATGAATTATGTTAGAAATAGCATCTGAAGGTGATTTTTGTCTGCAAGCAATCTATCAGCAATACCTTTTCACATCAGCCTGTGGCAAAAAGCTGTACACTTTCATCATATCAATGGCATGTGCAGTTTTCCAGCCATTTGACAACAATCGTTCCCTCTGTAAAATAAACAAGCAGCACAGTTTTCAGAGGACTCAAGGAAAGAATATCAGAAACCAGTTTATGCTCCAAGGATTTTGTAGGCCATCTACTTGACCTGTTCATTGAAGAGCTCTACACTCTTCTGTAAGCATCTGCTTCTAACCACTAAGAGTGCAGTGGGCTAGATGGAGCTGTGCTCTGATTTAGTGCAGTTCTTGTACAATTACAAAAGTTAGGTGATATCTAGCAACCATGGCATTAATAGCAAGCAATGATCATAATGTGGATGGAAAAAGTTTTCAGTAGACAGCTGCTGCCCCATCCAAAATCTGCCTTCATCAGTGTTTGGAGCCTTACAATTTGCAGACATATTAAGTTTAGTATCAAACCCACCCACAGCTCTGTGGCTCTTTACCTGAGAGTCTAAGGATCTGCAGACTTCTACTCCAGCCAGGTTACATTGTCTTCTCTGTAAGTTCTCAATCATGATCTGTCCAAATCGATCTGTCATATTCACCTCAGACAGAGAATGAGAAAAAGTGTTTTCCCTTTTTTGAAAGGATTGTAATCACAGTGGAAAGTGGTTACATTAGTCGTTTAAACTTTAATTGCCTACGCTATAAAATGTGCAGGATAACAAAGCATGACTCTGCTTTAGGTTATCAGCAGCTTGGCTTGTATCTCTAGTAGTGACTTAGAATATAGAAGATTCTGTTACTAATTCCTAGAGCTATCTAGTTCCCCCACAGCAGCTTTTCCCTTCCATACGAAAAAATTCAATTTATGCTGCAGTGATTTTTTGCTCCCCTTTGCCAAAGACTTCTAATGCTATAAACTCATATTTAACACTGAGCATTACTTCTTTTACTTCTGTTTTATCTAAAAGACTTTAGTTTTCTTCAGAAATTCATTGTCTCAATTCCTTTAGGTCAAGATTGCCTAGCAATCATCCTTCAAAATAACTGTGTATTCCTTGCATGAATATACACGATGAGCTAAGAGATCTACAAGATAAGACACATTACCAAAGAACTCCAGCAGAACCCTTGTCTATAGAAAAAGATATAGCTACTCTTATTTTGCAGGCACAACTCTCAGTCTCAAAAGCAATTCTTATGACATTTTTAGAGCTGCATTATTGTCATTTTGGTTTTACCTGCTCATAATTTATAAACATTGCCACTGGAAAAGTGCTTGCTGCCCACTTCAAAAGATTTGCAGATTGCTGTGGTGTCATGTAAACTAGCACACATTCTGCTATCAGGAGTGTTGGCAATCTTTAAAACAAAAAACAAAAAAAAAAAAAAAAAAAAAAAGAGAGAGAGAAGTATTTCTAGCAAAACAACAAGAAAAATCTGTAAAGAACTATTAGCAAGTCATCTCATGTGCTCAAAAGTTCTTTTAAAAGAACTCCACATCTTTATGAAGTAGACATTTAAAGCTGAATTAAATAATTTCATCAGGTGGACTAGAATGAAGTTTTCTGGCAGTTGCCAAATTAACCACAGTGAACTCCTATGATTACAAAACGGGACATTAGGAAACAATCTCCCTTAAGCCTGCCATGCTATGAACCCAGAACAATCTGTACCCTATGAGTGCCCTCTGAACTCTGATAGCATGAAAAGTACACATTAAAATGCATTTTGGAAAAGAACTGCACCCTATACACACAATCAACTCTTTTAGACAGCAGTAAAACTATGAATAAAGTAAAAATAGAAAAAAGTTTGCTCTTAAGAACTATAATTAAAAATATTTATTCAAGTATTAGGAAAAAAACTTCATGTATTACCTAGCAAAATATAATCTATAGTTTGCACATTGCTTCTTTCCTTCAACCACAAAAAAAGACACGATTAACTTTGTTGTGAATTAAGGAGTTTTCTTTTAATTGCTGGAACATACAGGAAAAAGTAACTACAAATGGCAATGTAGGCAAGCAAGATGAGATTTCAGAAGACGGAAGTGCAAAGATTTAAATGGTAATTTGATGCATTCTGCTTACCCATATGCTCTCTCCCACCCAGCCAGAAAGCTGCTATTTATATATCTTAGATTTGAAAGGTACATCCATCATCCACTCTTAAAAACTTACACTGTACCCCTCTCAGACGCCTAAACGATAAAATCCCAGATACTAGATTCCAGTGTTAAGTTCTCAGGACTCCATAACAATTGTTTTACCAAAAGTCTAAGGTAATAGACAAGTTTTAAGGCAATAGAAACTAACCGCAAAGATAAAACTCTGAAATAATTTAACAGACAGAATTAGTCTTCATTTTACCAGCTAGGCTCCTAGAAATCTTGACTCATATCACCAATAACAGGAATGGAAGACAGTCACTTATTTACATACTAGATAGTCAGTATTATCAAAACACAATTGAACCAATGAACATTCCACTCAGAAAAAGCGCAGTTTATGACTTTTGGATATAAAGGGGAAAATCTCTATTTTAAACAGTGATGCTCAAAATGCACTGGATAATAAATAGCCATCCTTCTTTCAACAGAAAGGGGCAATGACACAATGGTTTTAGCTTAACTTCCTACAGGAATATGCTTTGGGTATACAAACATCTATGCATCCATCCCCCCCTCTTCTAAATTTTGATTCTACTAGCCAAATTTCAACCAAATGAGACAAAAGTTAGAAATCTCTAAAAGAGTTCAATTCATGAAACAGAGCTCCTCAGAGACAAGGTTTTTTCTAACGCAAAGAATGGCTGCTGTGGGAACTCATCCCCTATGGGGCAAATGAAAATTAAGAATAAAAGAGAAGGCCTTAATAAATGCGTGACCTACAGTAATAGCTTTAACTTGTGAGTAAGGACCGTATATACTAAAGACGAGCAACCACTAGAAATATGTTCACAGAAAACTCCAAAAAAAACAAAACACCCACCTACAGACTTCATTCATTCCAGCAGTTTAAGACCAAGAAACCATGTTTGGTCTTTTCAGGAAGATGAAAATTAATTTTGCAGATTGGACTACATAAGAAACAACTTTGTTTCAGGCTTGGACTACCAAGCAGTAACTGCAATAACAGCCTGCTCATTTCAGTGAGGCTACAGGAGGTATCTGCACAATTCCTTCTGCTCAAAGGGCTTAGAAAAAGGTAACCATGGAAATAGCATAATGATAAATGGATGCAGACACAGTATGTCCAAGTCTGACTTTCCACAGCCTGCTCCCACAAGCCCTCAAAGAAACAAAAAACACCTTACTGTATATCCAGATTATGTTTCTTTAGCTTTTCCTCCAGATCTGATGAGAAACGCAGATCTCCTCCTATTATGGAATATCGACTGGAGTCTAGGCTGTGAGAATCTGCAGATTTAAATTTTGAGACTAATGGTTACAAATAAGAGACATGGAAATTATAAAATTGCTTAAAAAGCAAACAAAAAAACCACAAAAACCCAGGGGCAAAGGAGGTCGAAGTCCATTTGATTTGTTACACCCAACAATTAACAGCAAACTCTTCTCCAAATATTTGTTACCAGATCATTATGTTTTATGGATTGTGCTATATTAGCATCAGAATCTGTAACAAGCCTAATCTTTTACTCTGCAGCCACTATAATGCAGATAGGTTATCCCACCTGTTACCATGGTTTCAAGGAATGCAGAGAGAAGAAAAAAGTGTGAGGGTCAAAGACTTGAAAGAGAGGTTATTTGAGAGGGTTTTTCTATTGTTTTTAGAGTCTTTTTGGATGACTCAATATATTTATACATACTTCTTCAATAATTTATGAAAACTTTAAGAGAAACAACATAGCAAAAATTACTAATACATACAGTTATATAATATAGATAGGTATCAGACACAGATTATATGTTCAAAAAATTATAATTTAGGTTTTTCATAAAATCTTGTGATAGTATTACAAATTTGGAATCACAAGTTTAGAAAAGGTATTTCAAGAAGCAAATATACTTTCTTGGCATACAACAGGCAACAAGCTCCTATTAATGCTTTCCAACAAAAAGGAACTAATAATAAAGTCAAAAGGCATTCTGCCACTGACTCATACTAGCAAAAGTATAAGGAAGCCACTAGCAGCACAAGCATTTTGCTGTCAATAGCATTCTGATGTTTGGTTGCAACCAATTCAAATATAAGACCAGTCACCATAGAAAGAATTTTACAAGTATAGTATCAAAACCACTTAAAGTTAAAAGTAAAGTTGTCTGGAAATAAATCAGATTGCTCTTCCATCCATGCTTTAGCTTTAACTCAAGAGCTGTACTACTGGAGTGAAGTCATGAGGACAGAATACCACATTCATTTTCCCCTCCTACAGCATGTGTGAGACATGCGACCCAACAAAAAGTAATAAGTAAACTAAGCAGTGGAAAAATCCCAGAGTGAGAAGTTAAAGTGGCCTTGTAGTGGTCAGTGAATACATGCCTGCTCCACCTGGAACCCCGCAGCACTGCTGCGGACAGCCACAGCTTCCAGATGGCAACGCAGGAGTTGATGTCAAGAGCTGGGTGAAGAAAGAAAGAGAAGCCAAGTGGCTGAAGAGACAGGATGAAAGGGGTTTTCCATTTCAGGAGAAAAAAAATGAAAAAGCAATTTGTTATTGTTTGAAGTGCTGCTTAATCTAGAAGATGCAACTCCATCTAGTTTTCAAGTGACCAGCTCTCCGAACACGTCACTAGCAAATGCTGCTTTTCTAGCAATATTTCCGAACAGATACAAAAACCCAGAATGGTTCATGCAGAAAGTTGTAGGAAGAAAATAAGTTGTGCAGTAAATGATTCAACATTTTGAGTCAAGGTTTTTCCTATGTACGTGTTCTATAATGGGTATATTACTTCCCACACCCTTCTATTTAAGTTATTATATCAAGGCCATGATAATGGCATCCAAAGGCTGAACAAAGATTGCTTACTGGTACAAGCAGAACACTAGAGGCTTTTTTTTTTCTTTTGGTAGGGGGAGGTGGGGGAAGGAAAGTATTTATATACCATTTGCCTGCTGTCCAGATTTATCGACTTGAACACACTAGTATGTTAATTTTGACCAGAAATTTAATTGTAAAAAATGTTCACACGATCCATAATGAAACCAGCACAGACACTTCAGAGATGGAAGTAAATGTCTTTTGCTTGCACCATGATGATTCGAGCATTTCTATCAGTGAAGAGCAAGAAGGAGCAGAAGCTCTCAAATTTTAGGTTAGGAATTCTCTAGAAGTGCAGTTTCCATCATAACAATTCAGTCAAAATTAACAACTGTTTTTTAATCAGCCTCTATACACATATGGGGGAGGGGAAAAAAAACAGAAATCTGTTAAGCCTTGATATAGTGGGAGAAGGTCTAGCCACAGAAAGTGATCTGAGTGACCCTATGTGCTAAACTGTGTAGCTTGGAAGAGAGATAAAGAATTGTTTTTGGAGATGTTGGTTGGGGACAAAAGAAAATAAACAGCCATCCAGCCATACTTCCAAGTTATCTACTAGAAAAAGCTAGAATAGGTTTCTTTAAGGATGATTTGGCCCAGTGGAAATATTCTTTAAACCTTAAATCTAAGCACACTTAAGGTCTGGGAATTTCTTTAGGATTGCACAGGACTCTGTCGCAGCAGAAAGTTTTAATGGGCCAAGAAAGCTGAGGAAGGATGAATTCTCTTCCTTTCTTCAAAAGCCTTACTCCAAATGCAATTACTTTACTTCCATTTCCAGTACTTGGGCCACCTGATTCTCTTTTGTCCATTCAGATAGAACATACTTGTTCCTCCCCACAGCTTCCTGCAAATTCTCCTTTGCCCTCCACTGATGGTGGCTGGCAAACAACCACAGATGAAAATTAAGGCACATAAGCTGATATATTTGTTAAAAAATGTACATTTTAAACATACCTGAGGGCATCTCATTAAATATCTCCCTAATTTGATATATATCAACATTTACAAACAATACTTCTACCTTAGAGCAAATCCTAGGTAAGAATATGAAACTTCCACAAAACAATTTTTAATTGCAAATAGAGGCAAAAGAAAAAGTAGTAAGATAACAGTTTAAGCTAGCCTCCTCTAAAACTCCTTGTAAGATTTTCTGCCAGCTTCCACCTTTGGCCTATATATGACATAAAATATCCTTTTCTATATAAACTCAAAGGGATGAAAAGATCAGGCTTTATTAGGCAAATAACTTCAGATTTTTACATCAGACTGACAACTGCTCCATCAGATCACATTTAGATAGCAGAAATGCACTTAATGCAAGGCAAAGGTAGCGGATAATAGCTGGAATCGTTGTTCCAAGCCTGAAGGCAAAAACACCCCAGAAAATAATGCAATGCTAGCTCGCGGTCTTTGGCACCAATTTCAACTCTACTGCATTGTTTAATGCTCTAAATATGAAAATTTGAAAGATATACTTCCATCTTGATGGAGCAGTATTGGTACAAATGTATTTTAAAACATAACCTACAGAGCAGCTCAAAAGAAAAAGTGAACTTCAGCTTGGTAATGCAGCCACATTGTCTTCACAGATTTCTTATTATGAACAAGAAATTTCATTTAATGGAATCCATTTTTATATTTTTGTTTTTTCTTTATGTTAAAAAACCACTCTCATTGTAATCTTACTCTTCCAAAGGCATCTGTCAAAGTGACATCCCCATAGACAGGAACCCTACCCTGCTCCACCAGCCCTCTGGCAGGAGCTCTGCGGCTGCTGCTTTCCATCCTTGTACCGGGCCAGAGGACAACACACCCACACTGCACTAACGTACAAGGCAATTCAGCAAGACCATGCACAAGGAAAAGCTGTTTAAAAATGGAAAAAGCTTCCCTATTACATGATCACACTGTGAATGTGCACTCTGTGCTAGAAGAGAAACTGCACTCAGAAACCAAATTACTTATTTGAAGAGGTTTACTTTATGAATAACTTTTCTGTTGTCTTGTTTATAAGCTCGACTCTCTTGACAGCTTTCAAGTAAATAGGGCTGCCCTGTTGGGACTCGGGCCAGCTGTCCTAATGCTGAGATAGCCAACCTTTGATGAACTAATCCATTGAAAAAATCTCATATTTTAAACACTAATTCTCCTCCAGAGGCCAGTATTTCATCATGACTTTAGCACAGTTGATTAATCCTGATGTTCTTTTTTTAGAGCACAGAGCTACCTTATGGTTTTCTTTGTGATGCTTAGACTGAGCCTATTCAGTTTTGTACAATGTTTATCACTTAAACATGTATGAAATAAAGGATTTAGAATTACCAGATTCATATTTCATTTGAGAATTACCAGGGAAGGAAGAGGGAAGGAGAGAAAGAAAACCACCCTCCACATCTCCTAAACACAAAGACTCCTTTCAGCGTAATGGCATACTCCCATCATTTAGGCATAATACAATAGAGAATTTTTTTGCTCTGATCATGTATGTGGTGTACTTTCTGTGATTTTGGCAAGGAACTAATAATCCAAGTGGTTTGAATTTTGATGTCATTACAGTAACTGAAAGGTATTAAGTGTTGCTTATAGTTGCCTTTTGACCTAACTGCAATAAAGTTTCCTTTCATAGAAACATGCTAACTGTTACACCAGCAAATGAATGTTTAGTTTTTGTGGTGGCCCTCAGGCACTTACTCCCTGTGTTAATTGGTGTATTGAAGAAGCATTACAGAATCATTGATGCCTGAAGCACAGTAATAACTCTGCTATAAGAATTAAGAGTTTTCTTCTCTCACTCTGTTCCTAGATTAGTGTAACACTTTCCTAGAGGTTTTCTAACAGAAAGCAGATAGGATACTATTCATTCAAAGTGCTTTCATTAAGATTTATTCTGAGGTATCTTTGGCACCTTTACAAGCAATTGGTCCATGTAACCTATTCTATAGGCTCTCAGTCATAACACAGTACTGGCTTCACTCAGTTTGCAACTACAACATCAGAGCAAGGTATAGATTAAAATACAAAGAAATTCAGTCCATCTTGTAAGTACAGGATGCTCCCTAATGCAAGGCATGCAGTTCACCAAGACACGAACATTTCTGACCTCTTTATCAGGTCACAAACAAGTTTGGAAACGCAGAAAGGAGGAAGCTAAGTAACCAGCTCCCAAAACTGGACCAGCAAGAGCCAGAAAGTGTGGATCACCAAGCTGCACAGAAAGGCAATAGTTCATGAAAATGTAATTTGCACCTGCAATGTAGCAAAGGTGGAGTACTATCTTCCTGATACTAGTGATTTCATTATAAAGCAGACACATCACTGGACTTTGAAAAAAAAATTAACTTGATATTGTCATAGCAATGTCAAATGACTGCATGACTCCACCGCTCTTCCCTGGAGAGCTAACATTCCCAATGAAACAAAGCTGTTCAATGGCAAGTGTCATCTTGCTGCATTTAAGGGCAAGGAGTCCACAAATATCTGTACTTGAATTGCAAGCCATGCTGTCATTTCTTTCTCTAAAGGGCAAGTAGAAAGCAGATGTTCCCCTGAAGCCAAGAAAGTTGTCTTTTAGCACTAGTTCCACGAAACGAAGCCATTTAGCATGAAAAAAAAAGCAGCAAGAGAACAAGAGTCATGTCAAGGGATATTACATCAACTCAAGTAAGAAATTCCAAAGTACATACACAGATTATTCCTGATATACAAGAAAGACAGTGTAGAACAGATTTAGGATAAAAAAAAAAGACAAGAATGAGTAACACTGCACTATCTTCTGGAAATGCTGCTTCATTATGCCATATTACAATCCCCATGACAGCCAGCATTCCCAGAAGTTTGACATTAAAACTATTCTAATAGCTGTATCAGGTCAGACCAAAGATCTACCTAGTATGGCATCCTAATTCTCAAAGGCCAATAGCAGCTATCTAGGGAAAAGAAAAGAGAGGGTAAGCATGTACTACCATCAGTGATACCTTTTTTCTAATCTTTTAGTAAGAGTTCTTTGATTTGGATACTGGACCGTTACATCAACAAGCTGATGTTTTCATGTATCTATTATAATCCCACAATCTTGTAACTGGGCAGAAACAAACAGCCAGCAGCCTATCATTTCACATGTGAGGCGCACAGTTTTTCACCTCCTGTGCATCACTTTATCTGCACTGAATTAATCACCAAGTTTAGTAAGATTCTTCTACATTTCTTTACCACTCTAAAGTGTGGTACACTTTACCTACAAGCTGCCACCTCTATTTTCCTAATCATTTTAGTTCTGAAAAACTTATCCCTGAGCACAGATCTCCATCCCCTTCCACAACAAAAATTAACCACATATGTCTACCTTTCATCCCCATTTCTTTATCCACGTGAAAACCATTCCTTTCCCTCCACCCCAACAGCAACTTAATTTCTTTGGGAACCTTTGATGACAGACTCATTCAAAAGACTTTCAGAAATTCAAGCTCTGTATTAACTGGATGTCTTTGTCCAAAATGTCTGTTGACTCCTACAGAGAACTCCAATAAGTTTGTGAGGCATAACTTACCTTTACAAAAGCCATGTTGACTCTCTCAATACATTATATTATTCATGTGTTCCACTAAGTCTGTCTGTTAGAATGTCTACTAATTTGTCCAGTAGAGACATCAGTCCTACTGGCTTGTAGTTCCCTGGATTTCTCCTGGAGCCCATTTGAGTCAGCCGCCACCTTCCAGTTCTCAGGTACTAAGACAGTTTTAAAATGAGAGGGTATATACCAGTTAGGAGTTGAGCTACTTCATTTTCAAGTTCCTTTAGAACTCTAAGAAATCTCTAGGACCACACAATATTCATCTGACTGCTCAACTTGTCTGTTTACTCCACAGCCTCTTCTACTGGCCCTTCCATATGAGGCCACTTCACTGATACGTCCTTCAAAGAGAGATTCCAACACAGAATTCACTCAAACTCATCAGTGGTTATTAATTGTCAGTTAAAACTAGCATTTTACAAGACTTTCATCATCTCCAAGTATTTGAACATTATGCTACACACCAACAATCTCAGTGTGGTAGGACTCATCCAGCTTGGCTGGGATAAAAAGCTGCTCTAAAGCTTTTAAAACCCAGCACTGAAAAAGAATGAGCAATTAGTTTAGAGAAATAAACCACTCAAATACATCCAACAATGATATAATAATCGCAGCTGACTGCTTTCACTTTTTAATTAGTAGCTTTTAACTACAATACAGTATTACTACACTTTTAACAACAATAACTTTATTGTTATTCTGCTGTACTAGACAGATTTAAGCTGTTCAATAAAGCAAATACTATGAATTGCCTCTAATGGACTTTGTATTAATGATTTTTTAAGAATGCTTATGCTGACTATCTCATTGTATCATACTGTCATAGAAAGGTCTCTTACCTGGAACACAGTGGTACATAGAAACCCTTTTTCTGAGATGGGTCACTGAATTTTCATCTTTTGAGATCTAAATTAACAGTGGAGAATTCTGCTGTTCAAATGGCAACCAACGTACAAGGTTGGTAACTAAAGGATAAAACCCTTAAATAAGCAGCAATAAAATGTGCTTAATACGCATAAACATGCGCAATCTAATCAGTATGTGGTAGAACTTTGGTCCAAGTTCAGGCACTAAGAGAGCCTTGGGTAAAGCTCACCTACATCTTCCCTCTGGCAGTATGGACACTCCTTCTCACTCATTGTATAGGCAGCTTTTTCTAGACCAAAACCCTTAGATAGAATTG